>NW_028262290.1:138505370-138808400 GCF_047370975.1 Nipponia nippon | reverse complement strand
CAAGTTAAACACTGGAAAACCTCTACCTTTTCACATAGAAAATTACTATGTTGTAGCACCTTGTTTACCATGTTAGGACAGAAAACTTTTTAATCTGTGGACCAAATGTTTTCCTCATGTAACACACAATTCTCACTTAAATCCATGACAAACACATTTAAGTGGTGTTGCTGATGTTGCCAATTATTATATGTTAGCAAATTTTCCAGGCAAAAGCAAATTTACCTGGCATAAATTCAGTGACTTTTGATGAGGCAAGCCAAAATTGTCCATGCTAGGCATCTTCCTCCGTCAAGCTTTTTTCCTCAAAGTTTTAGCCGCAACACAATTCAGCTACTTTTTTCGCCCATGTCCCACTGATGTATTTTTTAAAACCACTAGCTACATCATGTCTTGAGCCACGGATGCTAAATTTAACCACCAGGTTGTTTTTCTATGAGGGACACCACAGTTCCTGAGGACAGAATATGATTTGTATGCATTTGGACTTTAGATTTTGTAAGTTAATATCTCCAGCTTGGATACTCAAGTGTCCCACCATACTTTGAGCTGACCAGATGGCATGCACATCACTTCCCACCAGTAACTGAGCACACTCCCTCCAGGCCAAATTTACAAGCGAAGCCAGACACTCCTTATAAACAATGAGCACCTGGCTTCTTTGCTGCTCTCAGACAGGACTCTTCTCCAGCATACAGCCAGCATGTGAATGGAGGCACTGCAGCATGATCACAGATGAGACCAAAAAGAAGCTGGTCAGATGGTGCTGCTGGGAAACAGCCTTTGTTAAGACCAGGCACAGAAGGAACACGCCAACAGGCTGCACTAAGATATGAAGCTGATTGACTGAGAAAACAGTAATGAAAAAAGCTGTTAGGAAGGTAATGGTGCTGAAACTGAACTTTGGCACTAATCCGGGAGAGAGAATAGGGGCTGCAATGGGGAAATGCAACACTGGAAACATATCTAGCAAGGTGCTGCTTACAGACAGTATGGTTAGCACTGGAGTGGCAAAGGGACTGGAACAGATTGCAGGAACCCGAACAAGGGAATGCAAATAACCTGAGTGCTTCCTGCAACCGTGAAGCACATGCACTTCCATTTGGAGCCAAATCCCAGATTTCTGATTTGAACCTCTCTGCTGTCAGTACCTGTGAAACTTCCTGGCAAAGTTCCATGAGATGCTGCAAGATTATATTGGAGCAGGAAATTTTCCTGAGTTGGAATTTTTGTGAAACGCTCATAAGCGCTGCAGGAGAGACCATGAGAAAATTCATAACTCTGTCTTCAGAGCAGAGTTTAAATGTAAAGGCCAACAGCCAAACAACAAACAAAGAGGAAGAAAAGACTGTTTCAGATTGTTGTTTGCGTTATAGAACCACTGAGTCAGACAATATACAGAATGGATAGCATTGGTCAAGGCTTTGCTGTAGTTTCTAGAGCCATAAGGCACAGGCAACATTAACTCCAGTTTTCTAACACCTTTATGCTTGACTTCACTATTTTAATACTGGTCCTCCTTAAGTCAACTGTGGGTGTGTGTGAGTGAGATAAGAACACAGAATTTAGCTTGTATACACATCCATGACTCAGTTATTCAGCAGCACACTTGGGTTGACAGGAAGCAAAGAACAGTCTATCTAGATGGAATAACATGCATATTAGGTGCAACAAAGCGTAAATGACCAACACGGGGAACAAGTTTAAGGCACTGACCTTACACACTGCACACGTCCACCTGACTCTCCTGGAAACCGGTGTCCCTAAAAAAAGAAGTGTCCTGTGGTTTTACCTGTGTGACCATGGAGAGGACATGAGGAAGTGGGATGGAAAATCTACCTCGACCCTAGAGGCATGGGTATGCGAGTTGCAAGGAAAAACAATCACAAAAGGGGGTTCTTCCAGGAAAATTGCTGCTCCAGTCTCCAGTGGGCAGTTCCCTAGACAGAGTAGAAGGGCTGATCTTACTTCTGATCTTAATGAAGGGACTTCTGACTCATATCTACAAGAAATGAGTAACGAATACTATGACCAGGATTATAGAGGCCCTGCCTCTGGCCATGTGGAGGAAAGGGACAACCAGGTTTACTGGACTGTGTGGATCTGATGGCCTGGCATATCAGACCCACCGGAGTATAAGGCTCTAGTGGACACCGGTGCACAGTGTAGCCTAACGCCATCAAGCTATACAGGGGCAGAACCCATCTGTATTTCTGGAGTGACAGGGCGATCCCAACAGCTAACTGTATTGGAGGCTGAAGTGAGCCTAACTGGGAATGAGTGTCAAAAGCACCCCATTGTGACTGGCCCAGAGGCTCTGTGCATCCCTGGCATATACTACCTCAGGAGAGGGTATTGCAAGGACCCAAAAGGCTCCCGGCGGGCTTTTGGTATAGCTGCCTTGAAGATGAAGGAAATTAAACAGCTGTCCGCCTTGCCCAGTCTCTTGGAGGACCCTTCTGTCGTGGGGTTGCTGAAGGTCAAAGAACAACGAGTGCCAATTGCCACCACAACAGTGCACTAGTGGCAATATCGCACCAACCGAGACTCCCTGATTCCCACCCATAAGCTGATTCGTTGACTGGAGAGCCAAGGAGTGATCAGCAAGACTCACTCACCCTTTAACAGTCCCATACAGCCAGTGCGAAAGTCTAATGGAGAGTAGAGACTAACAGTAGACTATCGGGGCCTGAATGATGTCACACCACAGCTGAGTGCTGCTGTGACGGATATGCTAGAACTTCAATACAAACTGGAGTCAAAGGCAGCCAAGTGGTATGCCACAATTGATACTGCTAATGTGTTTTTCTCAATCCCTTTGGCAGCAGAGTGCAGGCCACAGTTTGCTTTCACTTGGAGGGGCGTCCAGTACACCTGGAATCGACTGCCCCAGGGGTGGAAACACAGCCCCACCATTTGCCATGGAGTGATCCAGACTGCACTTGAACAGGTTGAAGCTCCTAAACACCTGCAATACATCGATGACATCATCATGTGGGGCAATACAGAAGAAGTTTTTGAGAAAGGGAAGAAAATAGTCAAAATCCTTCTGAAGGCCAGTTTTGCTATAAAAGAAAGTAAGGTCAAGGGACCTGCACAGGAGATCCAGTTTTTAGGAATAAAATGGCAGGATGGACGTCATCAGATCCCAATGGATGTGATCAACGAAATAACAGCCGCGTCTCCACCAACTAGCAAAAAGGAAACACAAGCTTTCTTAGGCGTTGTGGGTTTTTGGAGAATGCATATTCCAAATTACAGTCTTATCGTAAGCCCTCTCTACCAAGTGACCTGGAAGAAGAACGATTTCAAATGGGGCCCTGAACAATGACAAGCCTTTGAACAAATTAAACAGGAGATAGTTCATACAGTAGCCCTTGGGACAGTCTGCGCAAGACAAGACAGAATCATAGAATTGTTTAGGTTGGAAAAGACCTTTAAGATCAAGTCCAACTGTTAACCTAGAACTGCCAAGTCCACCACTAAACCATGTCCCTAAGCACCACGTCTACCTTTTTTTTAAATACCTCCAGGGATGGGGACTCAACCACTTCCCTGGTCAAGCTGTTCCAGTGCTTGACAACCCTCTCAGTGAAGAAATTTTTCCTAATATCCAACCTAAACCTCCCCTGGCTCAACCTGAGGCCATTTCCTCTAGTTACTTGGGAGAAGAGATCGACCCCCACATGTAAAAAATGTGCTCTACACCACAGACAGGGAGAACGGCCCTGCCTGGAGGCTCTATCAGAAAGCACCAGGGGCAAGATATCACTGCTGCATCGTGGCGAGATATCACTGCCCGGGTAGAGAACCTGGTAGTAAAAGTACATCACGTAGATGCTCATGTACCCAAGACTCAGGCCACTGAAGAACATCAAAGCAACCAGCAGGTGGATCAGGCTGCTAAGATTGAAGTGGCTCAGGTGGATCTGGACTGGCAACATAAGGGTGAATTATTTACAGCTTGGTGAGCCCAGGACACCTCAGGACATCAAAGAAGAGATGCAACATATAGATGGGCTCGTGATTGAGGGGTGGACTTGACTATTGCAGAGGTTATCTATGAATGTGAAACATACAATGCAATCAAGCAAGCCAAGCAGTTAAAGCCTCTCTGGTATGAAGGACGATGGCTGAAATATAAATATAGGGAGGCCTTGCAGATTGACTATATCACACTCCCACAAACCTGCCAAGGCAAGTGCCATATGCTTACAATGGTGGAAGCAACCACAGCCGGAAACATATCCCATGCCCCATGCCACTGCCCGGAACACCATCCTGGGCCTTGAAAAGCAAGTCCTTTGGTGACATGGCACCCCAGAAAGAAGTGAGTGACACAATGGGACTCATTTCCAAAACAACCTCATAGACACCTGGGCCAAAGAGCGCAGCATTGAGTGGGTCTATCACATCCCTTATCGTGCACCAGCCTCCAGGAAAATCAAATGATACAATGGACTGTTAAAAACTACACTGAGAGCAATGGGTGCTGGGACATTCAAACATTGGGATACACATTTAGCAAAAGCCATCCGGTTAGTCAACACTAGGGGATCTACCAATTGAACTGGCCCTGCCCAATCCAAACTTTTACGTACTGTAGAAGGGGATAAAGTTCCTGTAGTGCACATAAAAAATATGCTGGGGAAGACAGTCTGGATTATTCCTGTCTTGGGCAAAGAAAACCCATCTGTGGGATTGCTTTTGCTCAAGGACCTGGGTGCACTCGGTGGGTGATGTGGAAGGATGGGGAAATCCGATGTGTACCTCAAAGGGATTTGATTTTGGGTGAGAATAGCCAATGATTTGAATTGTATGATGTTAATTGCTATACAATACTATATGTCATCACTACCATGGTTGCTATATGCCTTATCAATGGTATCACAGCAAAAATCACGCAAATTAATGAAGTATGAACTTTGATAGAACCAGACAAGCACAGCAGTGATGGAACCAGAACTAGGTTCAGCATGCAACCATCCAACACCACACACCATCTCTCCTGCCCTGAAGGACTGTTACAACAGATGGAGCCCAAAGTCATGGAATAAATGAATTCAATAGACATTTTAGGGGGATAGCCCATAGGCTAAGGGAATGATATCTGTGTGTATGTATCAAAAGACTGGAAAAGTGGTGGTGATTAATTGGAATGTATTGGAAAGTGTGGGACCTGGGCATGACGTAGATGGTATAGAATAAGAGGTGGATACTGTCCTGGTTTCAGATGAGAATAATATTGATAACATACTGGTGTTTTAGTTGTTGCTAAGCAGTCAAGGACTTTTCAGCTTCTCATACTGGCCTGCCAACAAGAAGGCTGGAGGTACACAAGAAACTGGGAGGGGATCAGCCAGGACAGCTGACCCCAACTGGCCAAAGGGATATTCTTTACCATATGACGTCACGCTCAGCATATAAACTGGGGGCAGTTGGCTGGGGTGCAGCTGCTGCTTGGGGACGGGCTGGGCATCTGTCAGTTGGCGGTGAGCAATTGTTTTTCATTTGCATTACTTGTCTTCCTTGGGTTTTCTTTCTCTCTCTTTTTCTTACTTTTCGTTACAATTTATTATTATTATAATAGTAATATTTTATTTCAATTATTAAACTGTTCTTATCTCAACCTACAAGTGTCCTCGCTTTTAATCTTCTGATTCTCTCCCCCATCCTGCTGGGGGGCCGGGGGGTGCGGAAGTGAGCAAGCAGCTCTGTGGTGCTTAGTTGCTGGCTGGGGTTAAACCACAAATAGAAAATAAGAAGATATCTGGGTCATGGTGAAACAGTTCTCATTTGCAAGCATAGCTCACACTCTTTCTTCCTAAACATCTGACCTTATATTTTGTTTCTGGGGTCGTCTTAGTTATACTCCTCCGAGTTGTACATAGTACCCCTATATCCCTAAGATATTATTTGTGTGGATGTTTTAGTTCAAGGTGAGGACTGTATCACAGCCATTAGGACAGTGTTTTCACGGTATGAAAATGAGGGCACGTCCCATTGTGTGACACAATGGCATCTGAGGTGTCTAAGGCTACAAGGCCTGCTGGGATAGTGCTGTATGGCCATATAGGGTGGAAGGAAACAAAAGCGAAGTCTTACCTACACTGCCTGCTGGAAATGGTTCCTGGTGTGTGGTAGCACCCAAAACATGCCAGGAGAGAGAAAGCTCCCAGAGAGTTCTAGGTGGTATACACAAAGATCATGCCAAGGAGATTGCAGCAATTGAACAGCAGGATCGAGTAGCAGCCCAG
Organism: Nipponia nippon; assembly: GCF_047370975.1. Taxonomy (NCBI): domain Eukaryota; kingdom Metazoa; phylum Chordata; class Aves; order Pelecaniformes; family Threskiornithidae; genus Nipponia; species Nipponia nippon. The sequence goes on along the minus strand of NW_028262290.1, from coordinate 138,802,143 downwards.
TGATCAAGCTCAACCCCTGGGCCCATTTTATTTCCAGTACAGAGCTAGCTTTTGATCCCAAATGAGAATTCAGTTTGTACAAAGACAGCTTAGTAAGCACTAGCATTGAGTGAACAGAACTGTGGTTGCTTAAAAAGAATCAGATGACTTTTGATAAGGCTTGCGGTATTTCACCTACAATTTCCATCAAGAAATGTTCCTGGATCCCATTCATTCCAGACGCTGTTCAAGGAGCTTTCATAAAGAAATGAGTTATGCCTCAGAATTCCCAGCTGAGTTTCACCTTTCTCAGCGACTGAGAACTCTGGAAAACCTGGATGTCTAGTACTATTATGCCATTATTTTAGCTGTTAATTTAGACCACAAACGTACATTTGGTTTGGGTCCCACTCATTTCAACGGTACCCTAACTGATTTTGATTTACACAGCCCTTGTTTCAAATTAGATACACTTGTGTAATATTTGCAGCACTGTAAACTAATTCATATTTCATGTTTCAGCATCACAGTTAAGCTCTACTGAAATGGAAACAGTATATATTAACACAGGTATCAAAATCAGAAACAAAGGTAGAGGAACATAATAAAGGAATATTTACTTGAGCTGGATGTAGTTGATGTGCTATTACAGGAATTCTCACGTTTGTATCCAAGTTCTACTGCAAATGTATCCATTTTTTGCTTATAATGCTAGGATTTTATTTTTAAGAAATATCCAGTCTTACTAGATAGATCATATCCTTAACTGGGTTTTCAGGAGGAGCTCAGGACAACTGTGTGATCTTCATGGTCAACTTCCTCGAAGCACGCACATGAACAGCCCATTTCTATGGGCAGAAAGTTGAGCACCTTTGGCAGAAGGCCAGGATAGATGAGTTTTAATGAATTCAAATGCAAAACTAATGCATGTATAAGATGGAGGCAGGGACAGGTTACTCAGGAGAATGCAAAAGCATTGCCTGAGTATACAGGGATTGAGTTAGGAAAGGCAAAGCCATGCTGAGGTTGAACCTAGCAAGGGACACCAAGGGCTACAAGCAGTGCTGTATAAAAACAGTGACACCAAAAAACAGGCTAAGGAAGACACAGGCCCACTGCATGACAAAGAATATGGAAAGGCAGAGGTATGTTTTTACCTTGGTTTCACTGGAAGGCCTGCCCTGTGGCTCTAGTTCTCTGAGCCTACTGTCAGGGTCTGTGGGTATGTATCGTTACCCACATTACAGAAACACTGAGTTAAGAGGTACCTAAGCCATTTGGACATACACATGTCCATGAGACCAGATGGGGTGGATCTTGGAGTGCTGAGGGGGCTGGCATATGTCATTGCAACAATGTTCTCTCTGTTCTCTTGGAGGTTATGGTGATCAAAAGATGTGGCTGATAACTGGAAAAAGACAAACACCATATCCATCTTCAAAAAACATAGCAAAGAGGATCAGGGACACTTCAGGCCCACCAACTTCACCCTCAGTTCCTGGAAAGATCATGGAGAAAACCCGCCGGGAAACCATTCCCAGCCACAAGAAAGATAAAACGGTGAGTGGGAACAGCCAGCATGGATTTATTAAGGGCAAATCATGCCACACTAACCTGACTGCCTTCTACTATGAGATGACTGCCTCTGGTGAATGAGGGGACAGCAGTGGATATTGTATGCTGATTTTAGTAATGCCTTTGTCATGGTGTCCTATAGAATCCTTACAGCCTCTTCTGGGACCACATCTGGAGTAGTGCCCAGTTTTGTGTTCTTCATACAAGAAAAACACTGGCATACTGGAATGGGTCCACTGGTCAGGGTCTGGACCCCATAACATATTTGTTCAGCTATAAGACCACCAGGCTAACAGGAGGCCTTAGTGCTGTCTACAACTACCTAATGAGAAAATGTAGAGCAAACAGTCAAACTTTTCTTAAAGATGCACACTGGAAGGACAAGAGGCCATGAACACAAGCAGGAACATGTGAAATTTCAACTTAATATAAGCAGGAAAATTTTCACCATGAGGATGGTCAAGCACTGGAACAAGCTGCCAGATGAGGCAGCTTGTTCAAGAGTCTTTAATATTCCTGAAGATATTAAAGACTCTATTGGACATGGCCCTGAGCAACCTGCTCTAACTGGGCCTGGCTGAGCAGGAGGCTGGACTATGTAATTTCCAGTGCTCCCTTTCAACCTGTGTGATTCTGTGAAAATCTGTACAATGTAAAAGAAGATGAGGTTGGAGAGCAGCGAGTTTGCTGCTACCATTGGTTTAATACAGAAGACTTTCCACAAGAATGGTGTAAATGGACAGCAGAGTTACATTACACCATGACTACTGTAGTTACACAAAAAACCCCAACAAACCAACAACAACAAAAAAGAGTATACCACATCTAATCTCTAAGAGTTATCTACAATATTTTCAGCTTTTAGTCATATTGTTTATTTTCATCCACAGCTGAAACTTTTAATATTAAAATTTTTCATTCTTCAGGTATTGCTACATGTACAATGTAAATTGTCCCTGCAGTCACTTTACAGGGCCATAATTTATTTATTTATTTTTATAATCTCTAATTTCATGTGTTGTGACCATCTACTCCAAGTCCAGGAACCAAAGAGGATTAAGATATTGGTTCAGCTGTAACAAAGGACATTATTAAAAGCATCTGGGATAGCTGAAAGCAGTGAGATTTTTATAAGAAATCCTAAAGTCATAAGTCTAGCCACAAAAAGTGAGAGTGAATAAAAGTGGACTGGAAACAGCTCAGGGAAGTACCAAAGAATTAAAAGGAATACTTCATAACCATGTAACAAAGAATCACTACAGTTGTGAAACACTGGCCCTGAGGCTGCAGAGAGACCAAGGAATGAGCACGTCACCTTTGACTACTTTAGGCTTTGAACTCTGTTACGCTTTCGAAGAACAAGACATAAATGTCCTGAACAGAAGTAACAAGAGAGTTGCTCTGCCAAAGCTGACTACAATGGAAGCACATGACACTACCTAGAGTCCACCAACACCTTCCACAAAAACAGCAGTCAAACTTAAAATTATCCTATGTTATCATACAGTTTTAAACATAAAAACAAGCTTAATTTGCCACAAGCAGTTGATGTAAGGGACTTTTTTAGTCTTAATACACTGGGAAGAAAAAAGAAGAAAAACAGTTTCAAGAAATAATATTATTATTGAAATTGATTGAAAAAAAAATAGCTGTTACCACCCCATCGGAAAGCATTTGTATTGGAAAATTTCCATTATCTTTGATGATAAAGAATTATGCAACACTTGTGATCTCTGTGACAAACAAACAGCCTTTACCTTAGCTAACAAAAGGTAGGGATACCCTAGATAATATGAGGGGGGAGCAAACATAGGTGCTCTACAGCATGCTTGGGAAAGCATGCTACATTACAGCTGACTGTACGCCAATCCACGTTTGTTGCTGCACAGTGCTGGATCTGAGGTTTCCCAAAGAAGTCCACGCACAGCTCCAGTAATTTTGCAAATGCTTCCCAGTGTTTTGAGACAGACAGATGTTACCTCAGTTTCAGCATTAAACCTGAGCTGGCCCTATTCATAACAAGTCTGCCCAGAACACAAGGGACCAGAGCGCTGAAACATCCGTTTCCATATGGAATCAGCTGGGTTCATAATCCTGCCGAAATCTTGAAAATCCTGATCTGGCCCTCTGACGTGCCACCAAGAAGCCTCAGCATCATGTTCCACAAACCTCCCTGTTTGCACACTGACACCAGAGAGGACTGGCACAGCCTGTCAGCCTGGACACTGTGAAACAGAGCCAAACTATTTCTAGACAGCCTGGCTTCAGAAGCAGTACAGCTGCATTCACGCAGTGCTCTGCCACAGCTAACAAGGTATGCTGGAACCAAGATGGCCCTGCAAACAGCCAACTATGGCACCTCTGCATCTGTAGCAGAGTTTATCTGGGTTGTAGGCTATTTACCCATAAATTACTTCCACGGATAGCCAAAATAGCTGGAATGCACACAGAACTTCATAATATTTCTGGCATACCGCATCATCCTGTTTTCCTACTGAGATATTTTATTAGCCATGATACTGGAATGAAACTTGATGGGAGGGCACCTTCATTAGTGAATGCCATTTCTATTCCTATGGAAAATCCTCTGATTCTCTATATTCTCCAAGCCCACTTGAATACACCATGTACATTTTTCTGTGCAAATAGGAAAATGCTATCATGGGTGTTTTGTGTGATTTAAACTCCAGCATACCCTAGGTTTACCTTCCAGCTCATGCTCTGTACAACATTTGTACATGCTTACTTCTCGTTTTTAGCTTTATTATATTATACTTTGTTGCAGCATAAGTTGTCCGGTTTCCCAAAAGCTGAACAACTTTATACAAGTAGTATCTGAAGATTATTCATAAGCAAAAGACAGTATGAGTGCCTTCTCTCCAACAGATAAAATTGATAATAAACAATTCTGTGTATCAATTCCACTCAGATAATTTTTTCTTTTCCAGTGAGTGTAAATATAAGAAGTGTCATGTGGCAAGGTGAAATTCAGATCTTAATGCTCTCCTAGGTTACAGGGAAATCAATTAAAAAAAAAACCAATCTTTTCCCCTAATTCAAATATCTGTCCTCGGCTGAGCATTGGTTACACAGCTTTTACTGTGCTCTTAATAGCTCAGACAACAGATCTTACAGAAGAAAGCAGGAAGCAACCAGAGACAGCAAACACGAATCTTTTCAACTGTGAAGACTGTATCTAAAACAAACTGTTGATCTAATCACAACTTCTCAGAACCAAAGATGAGCTGAAATCCTTGCAAAAATATTATAAATGCTGATCGACAGATCAAATTTAACATTCAAAGATGACCTACCATACTTATGTAGGAAGACAGTCGATTGAACAACACATTTGTTGAGATGCTTCCAGAAACAACAAAAGGGAACTGAATGAGAGGCAGAGCAGAATTCAGCAAGCCTCATGTGAAAGTAATGTGTTCATCAAAAAAGACACAGAAGAGTCTGCACTTTCACTGATAGCACTGTCCTCTCAGTTTACTATCCTTCCAAAGCAGCCAATACGTCCTGAGGTTCTTCAAATCCCAACAAACTCTCTGCACCTTAAAAATCCTGCAACTTATAACTTCAAATACGGCACAATCATGCATTGCAGCCGATTTACTTAATATAACAATGTTATTAAAATGAATACTCTTCCAAGAAACTTTTAATACAGTAGGAGTAGAGTGGTACTAAGTAGCAAAAATAAGAATAATTTTAAGGAGTTCTATCTGTAAAAGATAAGAGAGTTAGTTTCATTTATGTAAAATACTCTGAAGGGAAGAAAATGTGCTTAGGTGAGGGAACCAATGCCATCTGTGCATCTTCCACAGCTCTTGGCTGACAATCTGTCTCCCTCACTCTGCTCCCTGGAAGCTGTGATCAAACTGAATCAAGTAAATAGGCCTCCAAAGCAAGAAGCAGTCTCACTGCAAGATGAAGATTAGGCAGGACACAGTTATATCTTCTCTGGTCTGCCTACAAACATGCAGGCCCAATGAGTCAGGGGCTTCAAACCACATTTCACTTTGCTTTTGCCAAGCAAAACAGCAGCCTATTGGTCTGAATTATCCATATCATCAATGCAGGAAAAGAATGAAAAACGAAGTCTGGGTCTATATAGGCATTCTGCATCAAGATTACACACAGACTTACAAGTATTCCTACTCTAACTACATGAATAGCTACCACTGTAATGCAGCTAAAATGAATCTAGAGTTTAAGTTATATCAATATGACAAATGACAAGATTTAATTTTTCCTCTAAAGCTCTTGACACTCATGAATGATGTTCTAATCCTGCAGAATCATCCATGCTTAGCTTTAAATCCAGGACTATTTTCACTCTGGTAGACTACTCACTGATGTACTTGTTTATTAATTCAAAAAGTTTGCAGAATCGGTCTGCAAGTGCTGCATTAGCAGCTCCTTCCATCCACTACAACTTTTTGTCTATTCCTTTGTCTCAGACAGATCCACAGCTTTGCTACTTATCCAGGGAAGCATAGATCCACAACTTCTCAGGAGAAGAAATACTGCCATCTTATAAGGGAGTTGTATCAACAGAATTACTCTTTCTTTTTTACTCTTTCACAAGCTGACATCCAGAAAGAAGTTTCATACATTCTTAAAAGAAGCACAGGGCAAACCGGCATCTGTTATACAGAGAGGGACTCCTGCTATAGTCATACACCTGGGAGGTGCTGAGGGGGAAAGAAATTCATGCTGTTTGACCCCAATTATCTAACTGTGGTGCTTAAATTACCATATGAGCCTCTCAATACTAAGCCCCTGCACAGACAGTGAATAGAACCTCCAAAGAGCAACTCTGAGCACCTGAACCAGCACCTCACCACTGTCCTCTGAGTGCACAGAAGTGATGGTTTTCTGCACGAAGCACCTGAACTACATGGCTAAATCATGCAGTAAGAGCACTTCTCTACTCCTCTTAGAACTGGGATTTCATGGTGGTCTGTTGAATTACTGGGGAAAAAAAGATTCAGCAGCATACTGAGTAACACGTTGTGCTTGGGACACAGCCACATCCCATAAACCCACTGGAACCAAATTTTTCTTTCACTGCAAGCACTTCTGGAACTAACATTTAAACACACAATTTCTTCCACTTCTTTCTCCTCTCTATCAAGGTTTATGAGACACCCCAGCAAAAAGTTCATTTATTCCATTCCATTTATTCATCTTGATCTTTCAAAGGATTAAAAGAAAAAAAAAAAGAAATATTAAAACCGAAATGCAACATGCAGAAAAACCTCAACCACGTACTCAAAACAATGGAAGTATCAGAGAAATTGGAGTCTGTTTTTCAAGGAGGTAGTTTGAGCCAATATAACACACCCTTTCCCTTCTTCTTCAAGCTAGTAAATTGCATGAAGAACAAACCACAGTAATACAAGCAGGTATCTTAAATTACTAAGATTGTGTGATTAAGGACTTGCACCATTAGAAACCATGTACAAGGTATGAAGAAATCTGGATGTTTTGGGTCTTCTTTCTGTCATTTTGTAGCACTACCTAGGCACCTGTCTGCAAACAGTACATCCAACAAAATGAGTAGTACTATTGACATTAAATATATAATGACCTGTCTTTCACTGAATTTTACACTCACTCTTAATACTCTCTGTGCAGGGCAGATGACCAATAGCTACTGCAGAGAGTACTGTTAAGAGTTACTTTATTCCAAAAACAATTATCTTGCTTCTAAGGCGGAATAATTATTTCAGAATACACAATTAACACAGGAAATTATTCTGTTTAATTTCCTGGTGTAGTCTAAACAGAGGATGATATCCAGGGCCCTGTTTCTTATGCTATCTTTTATTTAGTCTTTTATTTTTCTATTCCCAGCTCTGATATGTACAAGTTAATTGAAGACAGTGGCAGACAAACAGAGTAAATTTGCACATTGGAAATTTATTGCTCACTTATGCCTAGAACTTAAGAATATCAATCCATCTGAACTGCACTGGTTTTCAGTACTCGAGCAGTTAGAGGTAAGTTTTAGCCAACATGAAAAAGCTGAAATCTGGCACTATGTCACCATGTTTTTTAAAACCTGGTTTTGCTCCCATGAAGTGCAAGGACCAAGTCAACTGTTAGTTTTCCTCTCTAAAAAACAATTTTGTGTCTATTCAGTACTATGTGCCTGTCATATTATTCCAAAGGCTATAAAGTCATAAACTTACAGGCATAAGTGATCTCCTTCTTTCTAGAGCATAACATGTATTGAAAAGACACTTGGAGCTGGTTTGGGGTTTGTGGGGTTTTTTATTATTATTTTTTAAACAGTTGAATGACAAATTCCTAAAAATAGTGGCTTATCTTAAAAACACTGATAGGAATGGCACATGTAGTCACGACATAGTACATGTAATATCAGAACAAAATATTTCAAATAAATACTGGTAGGCTCACAGTTAGAAGATTGACAAGCAAACAATAGTCCTTTCTAGATAAGTTAACTTGCATGTAGAACTTCATCATTTACATAAAGACACAGATATTTAATTACACATAAAATTAATTTTAAATTGCTTTTTCAGATTATACTGATTTTTCAGCTGCTTATTGTGAAATCATGTAAGAACAGCACATAGTATCAGTTTGCCCTCACATAACATCTTCTAATTGACTACTAGTTTTCCACTTAGATTTGTGAAGAACACTAAGTGAACGTCCTTAGGAAAGAATCACGTAAGAATCGTAAGTACTGTGTGTGTTTTATGGAAGAACAATTTGAATATAAGTCGTCGAGTGGCAGGTCTAACCTCACTCCGCAAATGAGCAAAGCTGGGGATATATACAATCAAGTATTGAATCTCATTCTAAATGCAGACTTGCTTCATTTCTCTGAAATGACTATCAAATTGTTTTGTAATACACATTTGTTCTTAGTTTAAAAACCAGTATTTTTAAACTTAGTAGCCAAATGCTATTAAAGAAAATGCCATATGGAACACCTGCTGTGCATAGATTATAAAAAACAATATGAAGATGGTTTTTGTGACACATTCTACCCGTAATCAGCCTAGAGTCTTAATCTTAGGAAACCTTCCCTTTGTAGAACCTATGAGAAAAGCAATGGATGTACAAAAAAAAAAATCATTAAACCCTCTTCACATGTCTACTATAATAAATATGAACAAATACGGTTTTAGAAATTCAAACGAATGGCTCTCTTATTTAGATACCCTATTTGCTGACACAGTCAACACACTCAAGTTTCTGCCTCCCGCCTCCCTCCTCCCTTTTCATCCATGCAGAAGCCAGGAAGCCATGCTATTATACCTGAGGGGAAACAATGCCGGGGGGGAGAACAGGGGAAAATAATTTTCTCTAGATTCCCTCAGGAGATCATTTCACATCCATGGATAAGAGATTTGATTAACAAAACAGTTTTAGCACGCACAGCAACAACAATACAGGGTGATCTTCTTTCACCGCCCTTTGAATAAACACCACTATCAATACAGGCTGTATATTCTTCATAGACGCATAGTCCGCTCAACTTTTATAATACTGTTCTCAGATCCTGGCACACCAGCTGACCGTTCCTAGAGCAGTGGTGATCCCTATGAAGCTACTTGCAAGATGGACCTGAGTACTGTTTCAGTGACTGGGAACAGACAGTTCCCAAGCCTGACGTCAGCACTTGCATAACGGGTCAAAATGCCCCTCGGTTTGCCAGGGTTAACAATGGCCACAGGAAAAACTACCGTGAGACTATTACTATGAGCAACACATAAAAGGTCAAACATTTCTACTGCTCTTGACTGCTGGGTTCTGTGTTTAACATTCGTCACTCTCCAGGCTTTTGTGTGTTTTTAATGCTTCTGCATCACATGGCATAATTCTGTCTTTAGAGTGATTTTATGGTTGAGAAGGGGCAAACATCTTGAAGAATCGGCTACTTCGAAAAAATACTGTTGGAGGAGATTTTGAAAAAAGTATTAAAAAGAGTCGTCAAGGACATTTCTTGACTTCTGGTTTAGCTGAGATATTAGCACTTTTTTTTCTCTGCCAACTCGTACCAACAGCTTTCAACACTAGTTTAAGAGTGAAAAGAGCTGTTATTATTAATTTCTTCCAGAAAAGGTTACTTGGGAATTCATCAGAACAATTTAGCAGCCCTGTAGGTATGGACAACAGAGAAGAACAGGCAAGATAAAGAAAACCCAACCCTGTAGTAGGGTTCAACAGGAATTTTATTTTGCAGTATGTGATTTGCTCCACACTTCAATGATATAATCTTGCGAAAGAAAAATGTTCAAGAAATCTTCCCCCTTCCATACAGTCATAACTGGTCTTCCTGAACGTGCAAACCTTCAGTAATGTACGTATTTGAATCTCAGCTCCCACAAACACAATGGAAGAAATTGCCATTATCTAAAAAGCACTTAATTCTTTATCAATTAAGAAGCAAGCAAATTCCAATTACCAGCATCTAATTCTTGAGTACGCCATTGTTTGAACCTTTCTGGAAATAACAATGTTTCGTCCATGAAGCTTTGACAGTAAAGAAACTTTAGAAACTCCTTTAGACCAAAGTTTGGCAGCATTTAACTGCCACATCATCTTCCAGTAGAGCTTGCTATAGGAAAAGCATGACTGGTTATACCAGTTACGGCAGTTTACTACACAAAAGAAGGTCTCTGTGGCTTTACGCTAAATTCCTTCTTCAGTGGCATTAACATAAATCTTAAATCATAAAGTTACTCAGTTTAAATCAATAGGCTACCCTATTCAAAGGGCAGTATAAAAAAATTGCTACTGTCTAAATGAGATGTTCCTGGACTTCAGGCTAAGTACCACTAAGAACCGCAACTCCTAGATCAGTGCCAGGCAGATAGCACTGTCAAGTAGCACTTCCACTCACTCCTTGGGAACCCTGGATAGACAAAGTGGAAAAAGAGTAGATAACGGAAAAAATCAGGTGAAAGACCATAACCAAACCCAGCCCACCATTTTCTCTACCCAACACCTTGGAAAAGTGATCAAACACTGTTTTTTCCCTACAACAGCCCTGCTAGACCAAAAAACAGGAACAGTTTATTTTCAAGAAGTCTGCTCTGCAACAAGAGCCGCAGCTGCTTTCTAAGATCCAAATTAAATAAAATCCATCCAGAAACCAAAAGAAAGAGGATAACAGAATAAAACATGGAGGAAAAAAAAAAAAACCAACAAATAGATGCTTCCTGGAAATAAATGGTCACCTTGCTTTAAAGCTTTCAGGAAGGGGCAAAATATTACAAACAACTGAACAGAAGAACAACTCCAATACCAAGCTTCCAAAATATCCAATGTAACTTGGGGGTAGGGCGTTAAACGACGTACCCCTGAGATTACCCAATTCAGTTCACATTTATAAATTTTAACCGAGGCAAAACTGAATTACTGTTTTAAGAGGGTCCATGCAGGGCCTTGAGGCTATCAGCACTACGCAAAACAGTGTGGAACAGGAGACTTATTTACATTTGGCGCTGAACATATACACAATGATACCAATCAATAAAAGAGCACAGTGCCCTTCACCCTTTCCTCCTACTGAACACCAACCTCATGTTTCAAGTAATTTTCCTTTTTTCCTTCTTCTTCTTCTAAACGATTAGAGCAGATAAACAACATTCATGTGCCAGGTGGATAGATGCAGATCAAATCTGATTATCAAGATCAACCTTTCCCAAAATACAAGCTTTCAATGGGACCTTTGTGGTTTTTTAATTCCAGTTTCACCAGCTGTTAACGCCTCGGCGCCTGGTTTGATGACTGACATTACCTTAGCCACAGGAAGCCCTGCCACCCCTCATAACCCAGCCGGCCCGAAGCCCCCGGGTAGAAACAAGGGCCGCCGCCGCCACCGCGGAGAGCGGCACACACCGCAGCCGGACAACCTGCGCCTCAGCCCGCAGCCCGGCAGCCAAGCCGGAACTGCTGAGGAGAAGCGGCCGTTTTCCTCCCCATCCTCCCCGCTTCCAGCGGGCAGACAGCCAGAGAGGACGTACGGGAGGAAGGCAGGCAGAAACGGATAAATGCAATAATCATGGCGAGATAACCGCACGGCGGGAGGGAGGGGGAACACAAGGCAAAAAGGAGGGGCAGATGCCATCTTGTGCCTCGGAAATTTCACCCCCGGACAGGTCTGGCCCCGGCTACACCCGCCGCCAAGCCCTGACGGGCACCAGCGCCTCAGGCCCGGCCGCCGCGCCGCCTCCTTCCCCCAAGAGGCGGGCAGGCAGCCCGCGGGGGAGGCGGCGCCCACCCGGGGCTGCCCGACACCGACCGCAGCAGCCGCTGGCGGAACCCGTTTTCCCCGGCAGAGCTCCGGCACGGAGCCCAGTGGGTCCCCCCTTCCCGCACTCACCTTGCCCGCGGCGGAGGGGAGGGGAGGGCCGAGCCGGAGGCGCCGCCGCCGCCGCCCCTCCAGGTGTTCCAGCGCCGCCGGCGTCACAGGGGCGAACGTAGCCGCCTCTGCCGGCGCGGGCGGCCCCCGCAGCGGGGCGGAGCCGCCGCCGCCTGCCCAGCCCCCGAGGCGGGAGGGCGGTGGCTGCCAGGTCCGCGGCGCCCGGGGCCGGCCGCTTCCTGGCGTTGGCCTTGGCCGGGTCGCGTTTCCTCCTTCTTCCCCGGCCGCGCTGTGAGGGAGGCCTGAGGGAAAAGCGGCGGGGAAATCTCCCCGCGTTTGGGCCTTTCCGGGGCTCCTCTCACCACCTCGTCCAGAACTCCAGGCTCTTCTCCTCAGCCCCAGCCTGCAGGGGACAGCAGGTGTCCCACGAGGAGCATCAAGGAAATAATAAAAAGTTTTGGCTGCTGTAAATAGGCAGTTGTGGTCAAGGAAGTGGAAACTTGGAGAAGAAGGCCCTTTGACATAGTGGGCAGGTGGCAATGTTGAAGGGGATCAGGAGAGTGTTGGTTTTGAGCTGAGGTCAGAAATGGGTCATCTGGGGTTTTGTGAGAGCTCTTCTGAGTAAAGTACTTGAGGTGGATTTTAAGCAGATTTCAGAGCTTGAAATGAGGGGGAAAGTGCACAGGTGGCATTTGAAAGTGATCTGTTGGATAGGTGGGCGGTAAGAGGAGAAATGGGGGAGCAGCAAGATAGGGCAAAAAATGATCCCACCTAAACGAGGAAGCGTTAGCTTTCCTGTATTGCACGTGAAGAGAGCAGCAGGGCAAGCACAGCACAGGGAACGAAAGCAGGAGTGGAGGAGATGAGGTCAAGCTGGTAGGGCCCAAGGAAAGGGCTGAAGAAGAGTGAACTGGGGGAAACTCTAGAAAATGAAGAGGGAAGAAAGGAGTGGAAATGAGGATGGTAATGGGGCATCCTTTGCTGAACCTTACAGAGGTTTGAAGTGTTCAGTCAGTGTCTTGGTGTTTCTGTGAGGTGTAGCTGAACCACTTCACTGGAAGTCACACATCTAGGAGCAAAAATGCAAGATGCTTACAGCAACAGGGACTTTTCTGCAAGACGGTAGCTCTGAAAAAGACTTGGGATCCTAATGGGTAGGTAGCTAAGCATGCGCTCCCAGAGCACTGAAGAAGTCAAGAGGAATTATTTAATGAAAGGCTGTATAATCTGAGAAATTTCAGGTAAAATTTGGGAGGTTGTGTAATTTCCCTGTTTGGCACTGATGCGACCACTAACAGCAGGTCATACCTGGGCGTGATGTACATAGCGCAGATGATGTGCTGACAAACTGGAGTGGGTTTAGGACAAGAAATATGGGATTGCTTTCCAGAACTGCAGAAACCCTAATAGGATAGTCTTTGTGTTTAAACACAGTATCAGTGAGCAAATATTTTCATGGGAGACATATCTCTTAATGGGGTCCTCAGTCTTGCAGAAAAAGCTATAACACACTTCAGCATGTGGAAGTTTGGCATACGGGAAACCTGAGGTTAGATATCTTATTTACCTTTAGATGTTATACTGTAGGCACTGCTAAGCTGTGTTGGTCATCTAGAGCTCTTTTTAGAGCAAATAGAGAGAAAAAGGTGCAGTTTAGGGTGTGGTTTATCTGATTTTTTTTTTGTTTCCGATGAGATTAATCACTCTCTGGACATGAATTCTCTTGACTATGAGGGGGTAACACGCTCAGATGTTACCTGATTAATCAAATGAATTCCAGGTATCACTGTTTTTGAGAGAGAAAATGTTCATGGAGTAACTTCTTACCTCTCAAAACAGAAGCAGTGCTAATAAGTGACAAAAGGTGGATGAGGATCTGGGATCCCTTCAGCCAGGTCTGACATTGGTTTTTGGTAGCTTTTCTTCATAAGTGAACCTGAAGAACTCATTGTGTCTTTTAATGGCATTTCATTTGTGTGCACAAATCTCCTAGAGGAGGGTGAAAATAGAAAATCTCACAGCATGTGGAGGAAGTACTTTAACTGTTGCAGGAGCAGAACCAAGACACAAAGGGAGATTTTATTTAGTAAATTTAAAAGTATTATTTTTCTTAGTTGCACCAGGGTAAGGTGGGAGGGCTAATAGTCCTGAATAAACCTTGATTCTGAAAAACATTGTACTTTTGTAATCATGGAACTATTTTTATGCCAACAGTTATGTATGTGTGTGAATATACCTAGAATCAGGGATGTAGGCTAGCTCATTTCTAGTTTACATGAGGCCAACATTCTGCAAGTTACAGACAACTTCTAGCATTGTCCAGCTTAATGTCTTAAAGTGTTAGCTGAATCTACTATATAACTTCAAAAAAATTAGTTTTAAACCTTTATTCCTTGCTATAGTGCGGGCATTTCTTAATCTTTTATCATTTTTCATATAATTTATCACCAGACGTGAATGTTATAAATATAAGCAAGTGCCATCTGGTTGTTCTAGCACCTCTCATCTCCCATGGAGGTATTTTTAGTGCAGCAGAAATACAGAAATGTAACTACAGAAAACAGTTATTGCAAGTGATGCATGAAATAAGGTGTACTTACTACTTTTCACAAGCTTAGTTCTTTGGCAAAGCTGACTGGATGCATGAAACACCCTGAAGCATGGTGCTACATTCATTCTGTTACTAACATTTTTTCCCCATTTGGGCAAAGTACTCTAGTTGCTTAAGTCAACTAACCAGTTGATCTACTGAGCTTAAAAAAAGTCAATTTTTGCTGTTTTATAGAACTCCATATCCTTTGCAAACTGAGGTTCTTTGGATGATGTAATCAAAATTGCTGTAAGATTCAAGTAAAGATAAAGTACAGCCCTTGGGGTGTAACGATTAACCACACCACAGTTGTAAACGTCACATTTTAGGGGCAGAGAACTGACTTTCCCAGCCCTCAGCTGCATAAAACTCTTTCTAAAGAAAGAGTGAGCTAGCAATAAGTGTTAGCCCTCTTCTTGTAAGACCTTTTCTGCATCTGAGCCTTGTGTTAGAGTTTGCCCCAGCTGCATTTAATTTGTGAAAGGACAATAAAAATTGGAATCACATGTTGACTCAGTGAGACTCACCTTCCAGTCATGTTTACTGTATTACATTTCTACTACAGCATGCACTCCACTTGTCACTTAATCTGGTACATTCTCCTGCATTCTGTGCTATCTATATAATGTAATCTTAACAAATGTGTGGAGGTTTTCTTTTTTTTTTTTTTCCAAATCTAGGTTATTATATTTCTTTAAGTAATTCAAATAAGAAAATGGAAAACCATCAGGAGGGGCAGAGAGTAAACTAGAAATTCAGGTATTTTGGAAGCCCAGTGGTAGTGAGCTGTTTGTCAGTTGAAGCAATAGGAATAATAATGCTCCCTTTTGTGCATTATTTTCTTAAGATTTCTTAAGATTTGCATGTGCTGTAATTCTATCCTCTGCTTAGATGTATCTGTGAGTTAGTTACTTCAGATATTTGCATGGTATCAGATACCCCAGAAATGATATGGAAGGTTTCTCATCTTCCCTGGACTGCAACATTATTATTATTAATTGATAGTTGAACTTTCACACATTAAGAAGTGTTTTAATCTTCCCATTTAATCTTCCCAGTGGGAATCTTCCCACTTCACTTGCCCTCTGTTTGTCATCCACATAAGGAAGTGCAAACATTTTATGCTGTGTTTTACGGACATAGTTGCTGCCTGTTTGAGTTTCTGCTCAAAATTTGGAAATCGGGGAGGGAAATGATGCTCCCCTTAAACTTCCTCCAGTTCCTTATACGAACATTTTTGGTCTTTTGTGTCCTCTATGATCCATCTGCTAGTCTTTTATTTTTCTTGCCACTCTGCTCCCAGTGTCTGGAACATCATTGCAATTTATAAATGGCTTTTCAATCTTTAATTGGTTTTCAAATTTCTTAGCAAAATTATTTCTCTAGTTGAATGGTGTTTAATTCTTCAGTTCATGTTCTGCTGTTTTGTATTTATTTCTATAGTTAGATAATTTAGCTCTATAAGGCATTTAGTTTGTATTGTTTGTGTGACAGACCTGTAGATGAAAAGCCAGTGGAAAGTACAGCGTATTCTTTTGTGCATTAGCATTATGAAGTGAAGGAGCCAATCCATACAGAATGGAAAAGACTCTAGAGAGTGTTATATTCCTACAAGCAGATTAGTGAGAGGCTAATGTAGACCAAGTCTAGTCATCAGTTGAGGAAATTATGTTAATATAAGGACTGCTTGGCCACTTGTGTCTGTGATAAACATGATTCCAGCTTAGTGATCTGCTGAAAACCTTTAGCCTATTGACAGCGTCAATTAATTAATGATTTGTTTCTGCTTTCATAAGCTGGAAAATACATACAAGGATAGTGAAGCTGCTGAAATGACAGCCAGGTTTAGAATTAGAGGGCTTCAGGTTGGAGTGGTGCTAGCATCTCTGACCATCAAGGTAGGACCAAAACTTTGCCAAATAAGAGTCACCCTGTAATAATGGCCCTCATGATGTTTAGTCAGCTTTACTTTCCTATACTTCTGTGGACTTAAAATGAAACAGTTGTGAGCCCAAGGGCTTGCCTGGGTTTTTCTGCATGCAGGATTGGTTTCACGCTAGATATTGTCCGAAGTCCTAACTTCTAATGTTGCTCTCCAAGTGGAGGTTAATATACTCTTTTTGGCAATTCATGATCAGTGAGCTGTGCAATACTTCTCTTTCCTCTTGTCTGGTTGACACTGAACATTATTGTTATTGTACTTTCTTCCACTATCCTACACTATTTCTCTCCCTTATTGCCATTATAAAAATTCTTGGATAGCCTTGCAAACAGCACACAAAGTACTCTTTCCTGTCAAATACTTTTCATTTGAATGGCACGGATGGAGCATGTGGAGTGACCATCTATTTTTCATACCTGACATTTTGAATCAAAAGAGCTGTGTTAGTTAATCTATTGTTTAGATGGAGTTGGTGTTTGCGGAAATTCACCAGAGAACTAGCGAGGTGTTCAAGAACCGGGTTTATCCTTAATAAAGACAAGTAGACAGTAGGAAGATGAGAACTGGCATGGTGGCAGTTTGCACTGATTTCCATCTGAGAACAATAATAAAAAAGCAATAAATCTCCTTTTTAAGTATTTACTTGAAAATACTAATTTAAGCACACACACACAACCTGTAGTGATCAGTTGTACTCTGAAATGCAGATATACTTGAATTGAGGTTATCTTAATCTACTGTGGACTTGGGTAAGCAATCCAGCCCCTGCAGTATGTTATGAATTTATTTTGTTATAGTCTGCAACAGTATTATCGAATAATCCCAGCACAAACCCAAACCCTGTAGTTTTGGATACTCTACATATATGTTTAAAATAGTAATTTCTTTCCCAAAGAGGCTTACATTCTGAAGGAAAATGCAAAATGGGAGAGAGACAACAGGGATCATTGTTTCTCCTTCGTAGATGAGAAATGGAGACACAAACGGATGCAATGATTTGTCAAAAAAAGCCTGTGGCAGAGCTAGCCGAGGGTTCTTTTACACTGATTTACCACTGCCTTTAACCACCCAGTCTTCCTTCCAATGTTTTCAGAAGTTAGAAATTCATAAGATGTGCTTGCTTTTTCCACAAGGTTGGGGATGAGAAGAGAGCAGGGTACTAACAGAAACTATGTTTAATAAATAAAACTTCTTGGGAGGAGATTGCATCAACAAAGTAGTTCTTCACTGAATAGATTCGCATGGTGGTAATATGAACCAAATGGCACATTTTCTATTAAGTACAATTCTTTCAAAGACAATAATATAGTAAATACAAGCTGACGCTCCCGGATGTTACCATGTTCTCTTTAACATGTTCATGAGAGTTGTTCCATCTAAATAAGAAAATCTTGTAACAATGATATTATTAAAATATTCTTTCCCATTAAGAATATGAGTCACCTCATTTTTAGAGCTCTCCTGGAGACATTTCATATGTTAGGAAGATGAAAGTCTATTAAAAAAAATCTAACAGCTGTTACGCTGTGAAGTGTAGATACTGCTTATTTTCAGAAGTGTGAGAATAATTCTACTATGTCAAAAAATAAATCTTGTAGCACATTAACTATTGCAAGCAACTACAGAGATTGATTTACTTTCAACCACTCATGTATCATATAAACACTACTATATTAAAATATATGCTACTGAATTTTCTGAAGGTATGATCCTTAATAGATATTTGTTACCAAGTAATAATACAGCTTGGTATCCCAGGTTCTTACTGAGCACCCTCAACAATCCAAACTGCAGATAATTTAAAATATTTTATTTTTTCCAAAGCATGTTAATGTTCCATTTTGTTAAGTATTCTGATTATTTGCTTGAAAAGAAACTAAAGTTAAGTCATTGTGCTTGATAAACCTGTGTTGCTTGTGCCAAAGAATTCTTAGTGATAAAATGGAAGTAAAACCAAGCATCTGGTTTAAATAATCTAAGATTTTGACAGGTTGAATCAGATCCTCCAGTGCTGTATAATCTCTTTGTCCTCCAAGGCAATCTGATGTGGCTGTCCCAAGATAACCACATTGAGATAGAAGGTATTTTTCAGTTCCTTATGACATAAGGACTTTATGTTATTTTTACAGTCTGATAGAAAAAATGTGGCATTGCTTGAAATTGAGGAAGAGAACATTGATGAAGTTTCATCATCTAATATCCTGAGATCTCCTATCTGAGGGAAATAACTTTATCGTTTTCTTTTTTTTTTTTTTAGTTGCCCAACAGGAGTTGTGGAGGCTGCTATTCTGAAAATACTGCTTAGTCCCACTTCAGTACATCTTTGCATTTGAAAAACAAACCACTTAATTTTCTGCAGTGTAAGGCAGTTTTTTTTTAAAGTGATGGGAAATATCAATTATTATTGAAAATTCTATTTTCCAACCCTTTTCATACAATGCTTTTGAAAAGCACTTCACCTCACCATAGGAATGTTATTGAGCTGAACTGAGAGAAAAAGGTTGAAGTGTTCTTTTAGATAGAGAAAGTATTTGTTCTTCAAAATACTGCTGCATCTCCCATTCAGCAGTGATTTTTTTCCCCTCCTCTGTTGGGAACAGCATGGATCATTTGTCCGAGGAGACAAGCTGTACTCTCACGGAGATTCAATATTTTCTGTTTGTGCTGTTCCTTTTTTCTATCACATGTATGTATATTCCACATAACTAAAGATGAGTAGGTTTCCTGCATGTTGCTCATGAAATTATCTTCAGTCTGATTCTATGAGAAGTGTTTTGATATCCTCAGAACATTTAACAAAGGTGAAAATGTTGCGGGCAGTTAAACCATTTTGCTCACTATGTTGATGTGCTGTAGCTTAGTTCATTCCTGCTGAAGAGAGATCAATGTTTACTTGGAATATACGTTAAAAAAATCTTGAGATTCAGCTTCTCTCCTAATCCAGGGTTTGAAAAAGGCTCTTAAACTCCACAGATACTGTTAGTAAGAAGACTTAAAATATCCATGTAATTTTTGAGAAATCATGTTATTTTGTTTATTGTGAAAGCACACTAGATTGATTATTTGTCTTTTTGAGTTACCAAAAATGTGGATCATCTTCATGCTTTTAGAGATAAAGCCTGCTAAAATGTGCTGGTTTCTCATGCTCAGCTCCGTGATTTGTACCACAATAGTTTACTGTGCTGAGCTGCTGCAGTGAAATATCGGTCAGCTTTTCCATTATCACGTCCTTTTTGGAGAGGATCCTAATTCACTCATTTCAATTCTCATCAGGATAAAACTTGGCTTATAATATATATTATTGGTAGTTTTAAATTCTTTTGCATTTTGAAATGCAAAATATGTCTTATTCTTGCAGCTCTATTTCTAATCTGTTGCTTCTACAGCAAAGAATTCATTAAACTGAGTTCTAGAAAATAAAATATTCAGAGCTAGACTATTCCTTTCAGCACAGCCTTGATCCATGAATGATGTGCAAGTTGTGCAGCTCAAAGACATTGTGCCTTTGAGACACTCTCTGTTACGGTCTTGCTTCCCTCTGGTCGACACCAAGAGGTCATTTTAACTTCCCCTGTAAGAGGTGGTTCCCCTGTAATGTAAAGAAGAGAGAGCTCTATCTATTCTCCTTCCTAATGAATGTGGTATTTATTATTTCTGCATACTAGAATACAAGATCTAAGTAGCCCGCTCATTGGTATAAAGGGAAACATTTGCAGACCTAGCTGCTCTGATCGAGGAACACAACCCCAATGTTATCATTCCTTTTTGAAAATGCAATTAACAATTTTTCAGCTAGCTATATATTTTTTGTATTTGACGGTATATATTATAGGGATAAGGAAGTAATAACACAGTGCAAAATTTCACTGAATGGATTCATTGTGGCTAAATAAAAATTTAGAGTTTGAGCCCCTTAAACAGTGTTTTCAGGAACTGCAGGTCCAATCCAAAGTCTCAGTTACTTCAATGACTGCTGGTTCAAGCTCCTGTAGTCCTTCTGTTTATGTAATTTTAGAATCTCAGGCCCAGTGAGCTCAGCTCAGTCTCTTAGCAATGTTTTTTTCATGAGTTCCTTAAAACTGAAATGAATGCAATCTAAACAATCTAAACCAAACATTAATACTGTAACTCAGACTGAACCAAGAAACATTTATGTTGCCTATAACCTCCTCTCTCAGGTTAACATTTCTCTTTTGAACCACGAACAACAATGCAGAGCCAAATATTTAAGTTGAGTAATGTTGAAGACATTGAGCTATTTAGCCATAACAAACATGCACTACAAAATATGGCCAATAAAAAAAAAAATCAATTAAAAACCTCCTCCCTTGCTACTGGTTTTATACCTACCTCTATAAAGGTTTTTGAGAGCTACAAAAGAATGTGTACATTCATAAGTATCTTTATTGGTATTTGTTGGCAAGATCTGATTGCAGGCCTCCGAAGTACCTGTGCCTTGTGGCAGAATCATGCGGAGGGAAGTACTACCCATGGTAGAGAAATGCTGAGTTAAGGAGCACTTAGGAATGCTGAACATACACAAGTTTGTTGGGCAGGATGGGATGCTGGCTGGATGTGGCAGGGAGAGGGTGCTATCTGTCATCCTAGAGAGGCTGTGATGACTGGGGGAGATTTCTGATGGCTGGAAAAAGGCAAACATAACACCTGTGTTTAAGAAGGGCCACAAAGGTGATCAGGGAAGTCCAGCCTGCTCAGCCTGGCCTCAGTCTCTAGAAAGATTGTGGAGCAAATCCTGGAGGCCATTTCCAGGCACTTGAAGGAAACGAATGTAATAAGGAACAACCAGCATGGATTTCCAGGGATGAATCATCCCAGAGCAATTCGATAGCTTTTTGTGATGAAATAACTGGCCCTGTTAGCAACTGGGAGAGAGCGGTGGATGTTGTGTGCCTTTACTTTGGTAAGCTTATGTCAAAGTCTGCCATAGCATCCTTATAGCCAAATGAGAGAGATGGATGGATTACAGGGTGGCTGGAAAACTGGCTTAATCACTAGGCTCAGAGTCAGTGGTTGAAAGTGGTATAAAGTTCACGTAGCCACTAGTGTAGCTCCTCTGAGGTTGATCCTGGGCCAACATTGTTTAATATTGTCCTGGTTTTGGCTGGGATAGAGTAATTTTCTTCCTAGTAGCTGGCATAGTGCTGTGTTTTGGATTTAGGATGAGAATAATGTTGATAACACACTGATGTTTTTGTTGTTGCTGAGCAGTGCTTACACGAGTCAGGGACTTTTCAGCTTCTCCTACTGGCCTGCCAATGAGAAGGCTGGAGGTGCACAAGAAGCTGGGAGGGGACACAGCCAGGACAGCTGACCCCAACTGACCAAAGGGCTATTCCATACCATATGACATCATGCTGAACAAAGAAAACCTGGGGGGAGTTGACTGGGGGGGCGCAGGCACGGCTCGAGAACTGGCTCACATCAGCCAGCAGGTGGTGAGCGATTGCATTGTGCATCACTTGTTTTGTGTATTCTTTTATCATTATTATTATTTTCCCTTCCTTTTCTGTCCTACTAAATTGTCTTTATCTCAACCCATGAGTTTTACCTTTTTTCCGATTCTCTCCCCCATCCCGCTGGGGGGGGGAGTGAGCGAACAGCTGTGTGGTGTTTAGCTGCCGGCTGGGGTTAAACCACAACAAATGTATTCACTAATAGCCTGGATGATGGGGTGGAACACCCTCAGCAAGTTCATGGCTGCCACCAAATTGGAGGAAACAGCTGATACACTTGAGGGCAAAGCTGCCATGTAGGGGCATCTTGAAAGACTGGGGAAAGGGGCTGGTGTGCTGCTTAACACGTGTGTGCCTTAACTGGTAGATGCATATACATAGACTTACCTCAGGACAGATATTGTACAGGAAATGTCCATTATCTGTTCTGCAGTGTGATTTAATTATGATGAAGTGCTTTAAGTGTAGGAACATTATTCCTGTTTAATAGAACTATTAATCAGTGACATGGTTCAAATCTCTGAACACCACTATGCCTCGCCTGGCACTCAAGATATGAAGCAGAACACCTACCACATAATGCATCCTAAAATGTCTGCGCTGCACCCAGGTATAGTCAGATTTGATAGACAGGTTTCCAAAGAGTGGTAATATAAATGTCTTTCTCTAACTTCAGTCATGCTGGGATTTCATTTCTAATGGTACAATCATGTCAACTGGGTACAGCCTTTGTAGAAAATAGCACAAATTTCCCTTATATCTTGTTGCTCAAAAGCACAGAACAAACTTTATCATGAAAAATACATATATTTCAGTGTTGTAGAAATGTGTAAACACTGCTACTTGCTCCCTCTTTCATCACATCAAAGCCAAATTCTTCTATTACATTGCTATAAATGTGAAATGGACGGACTTAGGAGTTTCAGGTATATGTTTGTAACTGAAGCCAGAATTTGACCCATGAAGCTAGAATAATCAAACAACAAAACAGTCAAAAGACATTTGGTGATCCTTAATGTGTCAAGCAAGTGTGGCTGTTACGTGGAGAATCACAAAGAGGGCAGTAGGTCTTTCTTTTATAAAGCTTATACTCAAGTTCAGTAGGAGCTGATTGAAAGAATTCTTGATAAAATCTTCAGAACACCTGAAGATTAGGTGCTCTATTGTGGCATTACAGCCAGCATATCCTTGTAACATGAATTTTCATTTGTTGCAAATTAACTTCTGTGACTGAGGAAGGAAACTCCATAAGGTCCATGTTGCTGTGAAGAAATAATACTGTTTTGTGGCGAGGAAATAACTGCTTTGTATGGCTAGTTCTCTCCACCTCTTCTGAAAGAAATGGCTTATTTAATTGCAACATATAAAAGTGCTTCTTTCTGTTTCAGCATACAAATATGGACTTACTGTTCTGGCCTTGTTTAAAATTATTATCTTGTATACTTCTCCAGAAAGATATCATTCTCTAACCCTATCGCTAGAAAGCAATAGTATATCAGTGTGAATGAATTATTCAATTTTCTGCATATTGGCTCTTTGAACAAAAGTAGGCTATGAGTATTTTGTATTAACATAGACTTACATTATAATAAACCTTTATAATGACAAACATCTCATCGTAGGTGTTTTCAACTAAGATTTAATCAATTATAGCCATTTTTTCCTGTGATTGGTATTCATTAGTGGAGCTTATAATTTCCAAACTCCAGTCTGCTGAAAATAATGAAATTAGATCAACAGAGTTGTGTTTAATGGCTTGTGTTATGCAGCTCATCTGAAAGAGCTCTAAACGTACGTTTTCATAAGGTCTGCATTACTCAACTCATTGACCAGAGTGTGGTGATGAGCTAATGCTGTTATTTTTAGTTCCTGCAGGTTTTATCCAAGGCATTTTGGAGATAAAGAGCTAGAAGGAATGACTGCACTGAACGGGGAAGCTGCGTGCATTATGAATGGCTTTTAAGTTCTGTTTTTCAGGAATGAAAGTTAGTCAGACTTGAGTAGTGTTGTAACTGCAATTTCCTCATTTTAACAACTCCAGTTTATAGCCTTGTGAGTATGCCCATTTTCACATTTTCATAGACTGTGTCCATTGGCTAAAGGAGCAAAGAAATTGCACTACTGGACAGGAGCTGTATGCTGTCCTGTGTCTAACCACGGCCAGCACTAGGGGAAGATGCAAAAAGCTGTACAGGAGCTAGCTGCAGGTCACATACAGATCTCAGCCTAATCCCTGATCCCTCAATTTAAGACCATAACCATGGAGTTTTCTTACTTGTACGTGTTTGTTACTTATATTGACTATTATAACCCTGATATCACTAGTATGTAGACATGGTTAGGATTACAAGGAGGTCGAACTGAAGTGCCTTTACTGTAACTTTTTTGTTCATTTCCTTTCTAAGAAAAGCAGTATCAGTATTTTCAGTCTCCCTTTGTAAAACGCCTTCTCTCTTTTATTTCTTTCATTCTTCCTGAATCCCCTGTAATTCTACAGTGGTCTTTTTGAGACGCTATGTACGATCAGATGCACACCCAACGCAGAGAGAGGGCTATTTCTGTGGCTTGTCTTACAGCCTTCTAATATGTTTGGTGATTTTCTCTAGCTCTTTCCTCACACCACCTGCCAGTTTGTCTGTTTTTGTGAGAAGAGATGCACATTAAACAGAAGCTTACCTTTTTTTCCCCTTACCATAAAAGTCACTTTTGCCTTTATTACCTTTATTAACATTGTGCTGTAAGAGTACCCATTCGTTTACTTTGGTCAGAATTCCTTAAACTTCCCCATCACCTTCTCTGGACTTCATTAATTTTAACTGTGTTTCCAAAATGTAAAACCCATATAATTTTTAGATTGACCACAGAGTCATAGAGGAATATTGAGTTTTAGTACAGTGCTTTGGATTCTCATATGCAAGGTACCAGACAGAGAAAATGGAAAATGATAATGTTATAGAAGTAATTAGCCGTGTTCCATTTCTTGTTGGAATTTTTTAATTCAGAGGAGATTGTGACTGGTCCAAAGAAAATCTGGTTTCTTAACATTGTCTTTGCTCTTGCTAGCTTTGTGTTTATAAAGACATTTGAAATTTACATGAAGAACCTGGTTGAGTGCCTCTTAATGAACCTTGTTGGCTTAGGTCCAAATTGTTTTAAATAATTAGAAAAGTAAATATGGGGCCCCGCAGGATATTTTCAAAGGCACAAAGGACAGTTAGGTAACCAGCTCCCAGGACAAATCTAAGGCTCACTGCAATTCATGCCATTGAAAAAGCCCCATACCTACATAATGTTACGCAAGCTGAAAAATCTGGACCATAGATACCGGCATATTTCTGCAAGCTAAATCTTGAAAAATGTCTAATAAAAAAAAAAAAAGTGAAGGGAGAGAGCTGGAGCAGTAGATTGTGTCAAGATGTAAGATTCATAATTACAGCACAGGAAATGGCAGCAGATTATGAAAGATCTTTGGCCTGAAATGATGTAGCAAAAATCTCTAAGCAACTGGTTAGAGAGACCTATTAGCAAGTGCCTGAATTTCTTGAGACCTTCTGTGTTATCTTATGTCAAGCATTTTCAGCTGATGAGAACAAGCGAGTGTAAGAAAGATGGTGACTTTGATTTTTCTTTTGATAAACAGTAGGAAGTGCTAGTAATTGTCAGTTTGTATTTGTTAAGTGGGTACTCCATAGCATCAGCCCAGCAAAACCAGTTTCTTTGGGTATGTCTAGAAAGCACAGTGAGGCTTACTAGAAATGCCCAGTCTCGTACTGCCCCTTGTTTGTGTGCGAACTCTGTATAGTGCACCAAGTTGAGAGATATCTGGAGATGCCTGACTGTGCTGTCATCCTGTAGGCATGGCCTCGCTTCCAAGCTAATAAAAGGAGACAAGTTAACACTGAGGCAGCATTTTGATAGCATCTTGATACTGCTCTGGTTCCCTTGGTACTTAGCTATGCTGCTGCCTTTGTGTTTACAGTCTTCGGACTGCATGGTGTAAATATGCCCAAAGAGTAGTTAAAATTTACACGTTTATCCTCTGATTCATTAGTATGGTTGCCAACATGATTGATAGGAAAATATTTTATCTTCACCAGAATCGCCTGTTTCATTTGATTCAACTTTCTTTTATTCTGGTCTTATATCATGTAAAAATCCAAATCAAATTACATGTGTGCAAAATAACCTGCATAATAAATAAGAAACCCACGTATGTTTTAGTGTCATTGAAATCAACATCTTTCACTTTTAAGGTCCATAAATTTAGATCTGGTGAAACTGCATTAACATTAAAATACGACAATTAACTCCTTTATTGCATTCTAGTGTACAAACAGTAATTCCCTGCATGAACTCTCAATATGACTAGATTTTGAAATTATTTCTTTAAAAATCAAACATGTTTTTACCTAGCTCTTTCATTACATAAAGGGAACTGAAAAGGAAACTTGGACAAAAATTGTCTGATTTCAGGAAATGTTTAATGTAACATTGTAAAAAAAAATAATTAAAAGATCAATAAAGCACAAGACGGATGGCCTTGCTTATATGACCAAAATTGTAAGACTATTTTCAGTGAGTTGACATTTCCCATGGTATCTATGATTTATTAATAATGTTGTTGTAATTGTTAGCAGAATAACTGCATTGCTTGAACACTCAGACATCCTGACAATATATGGTCTCTTCTGTGTAACCACAGTGTAAATAAGTGGAAGGCAATCTCTGTCTCTAAATAATCTTAACAAGCAAGACAGAAAAAGGATAGCAGAAAATAAACAGAATTATAGTGAGAGGAAGTGAGTTGTCTGTGGCCCCATCATACGTAAGTGAGAAGGCTGAAAATAGAAGGCAAGTCTCTCAAGCCTCAGCCAGGTGAGTCTCAGTCCAGTGGCTTGTTTGTTAATGTAATCTGTCTCTCACATACTTCTTGATCCCACCTAACTGCAGTATCTGCCAAACAAAATTTAACAGATCAGTTTTAAAGGCTATTTTTAGTACTTGTGGTTGCACAGAAAACCTTCCAAATTGGCAGAGCTGCAGTAACAAGGAGGCACTAATACACAGGCTCTAAGAAAAACACATTTTTCAGAGATCATATAGATACATGGTGACACCGATTTACTCCTGACAGTATCAAGCTTCATGTTCAGTATATGCTTCCTATGAACATCTACTTTGACCATATCCTGTGTGACACACAGCACATCAGACCACATCAAGCTCTGCTTGATGGTGGTGCTTGTTGGCTGACCTCAAAAATATTGTGTATATTACTACAATTACGTCTGCTTTATTCAAAATGAGGAAGCCATTGAATTTCCCTCTTTTTAATGATAAATAAAGCAGTAGAAACTAGTGTTAGGCTGGACACAGCCCAAGTAGGTTTTTAGCTGGGTGGCCAAAGGGACTTGCCTCAAAATTGACCACAAATTCAGGGACTGATGCATCAATTTGGTGCAGTTGTCTGCCTAAAGATAAATAGGAATGGAAAATAAAAATAACTAGAGAACAAGGAAAACTGTGAATGTAGTCCTGGGTGGAAGTCCTGTGAGAGAGAGGGAAGCTTATTTTGAGCAGACGATTAGGTGGAAATCCAGACTTGAAAATTTATAAGTGGGAAACCCTTCCAATATATATTCATACTGGCTTCTGAGAAATTTATGTATGGTCTTTGTATGCATTTGTTATAAAAAAGTATGAGACCATGGAAATAATCTGAGTCATGTATTACATTTCTTTTTCAAATGGAAAAAAGACTTGGGTATTTGAAGGTTTTTGTGGTTGAAGCAGATTAAAGGGTTTTAAAGTATGGGACCCAAAGGACACTTTCATATGAGGATAGGCCAAAAAAATGATTTGGGGATCTTAGAAGAAATGACTACAGTTCCATATGTCAAATTATGGCATGACTCAAAGCAGATAAGAAAATGAAGAGTCAGGAGTCTTCCACAGACACATTTTTGCTCTCTTCCTTCCAGGTGCTTCCTGTGGGTTAGACTGTACTGGGCAGGTGGGGAGCGGGTTTAAAAGATCATCAGAAAGGAACATCAGAAATAAACAGGGTTGGGTGCTGTACCCATCAGAGTAACTGACAACATGCCTGGGAATTCAGAGTGCTGTGGAAATTGCAGCATAGCAGGAGATAAGGAGCCTTTCAGAAATTAAATTGCACAAAGACTGGGCTTTTTTCACCCTTAGCATACAGAGAGTGTTACAGCACTTTGTCTTTATAAGGCAATATCTTAAAAGTTATATTCCATGCATTTTTCATAAAGGAAACAATATATTTCATCTGTATGTCATGACACAGCAGAGTGATCACTGGCATTACAAAACACCGTGTGATGTGGATATGCTGAATGAAAGCCTACACATCATTTCACCAGTTAGAATCTGGTATGAGAAAAATAAACGTGTTTCTCAAGTGAATGCCTTGAAAACAGGCATACGTATAAACATGAAGGAAACGTAAAGGTATTATGGACACCATTTGCCTTTTCGAGAAAAACATCACATGTAAAATGTGACTGCCAACTCCGAGGAATTGCTATTTAGTTTCTGCGTACCAATACTGACATGTTAATTGAATTTCTCATCAGGAAGTTGTTCCAGTCTCCTCATTCACCTAGTTATAAACCATCTGATGCAGCAGTTGCTACGGTAACAGCTGTTTCAACATTTTAGCCTATATAAATACTGCTGGATATAGACTTCTTTGATAACATGGTTAACTTGTGTAACTGTTACTCCTCAGAAGAAAATTACTGTCAATATTAATAATCGGATCAAACAAATTTGCAAGAATTTGCTTGCGAGCCAGGGAGAGGCTGGTTGTATAAAGCAAGGCTGACACCTGCCGGCTCTTTCTCTTGGACACAAATGTTTTTTCTGCATGCGGGACACGTCCAGCTTTATTTAAAATAGTCTTTTTAATTCTCTCTGCATCAAGAGAGTTTTGGTTTTCTAGCATCGTCCCCTATTTCTTATTTTATCCTTTTTTTCTGCAGGTTGTGAACAATTCTTCTGTAGGGCTTATATCTCATATTACAAAACGTAACCATATCCTTAGTGAAAACACACTCAGAACTGGGGCTTCCAATTCTAACTTCCCAGATTGCTCATTCATAAAGTTTGACATTTAGGACAAATTCAGTGGCGCAGATTGGCTAGTTAGGCATGCTGATGGATTCAAGGGTGAATAAGGCTTTTTATATTCCTTTTAAAATACCCTTTGTGATTTTTTGAGGCAGAGAACGAGTGAATATGTAACAAATAATCTTTTCCAGGCAAAGCTTATGTCTTATTAAGCATCGTGCATATGGCCAGTGCTTAAAAATACCATAGATAAATCCAGCAGTAGGACACGCATAAATCCTGTATGATGCCTATTCTCCCGACACTAGCAAGGGCACAGCAAAATCGTGGGGGAACTGCAGGTGCACTGCAGCGCTGGTAATTCCTGAAAGCGTCGTGCCTGTCAGCTCTCAAGGGCAGACGGAAAGTCTCAGTGTCATGGAAAGGATTTCTCCAATGACAAGTAGTTTGTACATCTCCTTTGTGGGGGTACAGCATAAACTCCCTCTGTTTAGTTTGGTAGCTAATGTGAGAGAAAGAGAGCAGAGCTTTAACTGCCCTCCCTTCTGCTCCACTTTCCTTTGAAAAGTGTTCTGCTGCTGGCATTATTAACTCTGAAACTCCCCGTACAGCTGTGGACTGCAAGGACTGACTCTCCTATGCAACCGTGGAAGAGGCACAAAGGTTTCCTTGTGACCACTCATTCTTTTTGTGTCCCCACAAAAGGCCAGTCACAATGTAGTATGCTGTTAATAGCTGAAGCACAAGATGTGGTAATGTAAATGAAGCCTGAGCAGCTGAAGCTAAGGTTTGGGGGAAACTGGGGCCTAAATGACTGTGCTTTATCTTTCTTATTGAGTCACTGCCACATGACTCTTTTGGCTTAATCCCTTCGTAGCATTTTATGCAGAGGCACTCTGTTCAGGTGTTTAAACACAAATTCATTATATGCCATGTATGCTCAGATGTCCTTGCATGTGAATATGGCTTTGTTATTAGTCAAGTATACATTTCACCTGCCTATGTGAATACCGAGGTATTTTGGCAAGAAGTGCTTCATTGCGGGGCTGTACCTCCCACTCCTTGAGCTAACATTATGCACTTCTCATTAGCATGTATGAAACTGCACTTTTTGGTTTAATAAGGGGTTATTAAGGATCTGCAAAATATCAATGTGGAAGTAAAGAAACTGAGCATCACTGAAGCTGTGCGTGCAGTAGGGATGCAAAGAGCTCTGGCTTTTCAAAGAGAGGAGAGTCGGGGGGGTGGCCTGAGAAGTGTGTGGATGCCATGAATGTCCCTTCTGTTTGTTAGCTCTGCAGCGGTGTCAAAGAAGCTCCTATCTGTGACAGGCAGACCTGACAGACAGCATTGTTTTTGCTGTTTTTATTTCTGCCTCATCTTCCATTTGAGGTTCATAGATCCCAGTGTCAGGATAAAGTAGGACTAAGTAAGTGGTCTCACAGGTCCTGCTCTTCTAGGGCTCAGGAGTCCAGGATGTGAGTACTAAACGTAATTCACATTTTGCTGGCAGGGACTCTGAGATGAAAGTGAAAGGTGAGATTTTTTTGTTAGGATGGAGGCAAGCCACTGTGAAAATTTGAACCTATTTCTAGATAGAAAATATGTGGCCCTCCACAGAGTTCCTAATCTGTGTACTTTTCTGTGACAGCTTGCGAAGGTGAGGGAACAGTAGTGGTACAGGCTGATGCTATAGAGGCTGTGAAAAAAGAAGGTAAGAAGAAAGTCAGTCTTGTTGGTGCTGTGCAAAAATTCCGGTAAGTTCATCATCTGCCATTGCAGAACTGTACTGTTTTAGGACACCTGACGACATCACCATGTTGGTTATTATTTTCTGCCAAAGAATTTCTGTTCCTTACCTGATACATGCTACTAGCCT
This sequence comes from Nipponia nippon, assembly GCF_047370975.1. Classification (NCBI taxonomy): domain Eukaryota; kingdom Metazoa; phylum Chordata; class Aves; order Pelecaniformes; family Threskiornithidae; genus Nipponia; species Nipponia nippon. Next base: position 138,771,246 of record NW_028262290.1, on the reverse strand, counting down.
GGATGTCTGTGGCTCCTAACATGGAGAGCTACTGGACAGAAGCGTCTGGGGTGATGAGAACCACAGTAGGTTATTATTGTTACAGGAGTGTGAGCATGTGAGGCATGGTCTTATGTCATTGAAATTGTAGATCTCATTGCAAGGAATCATACACAGCAGGGACTAAATACGGTGGGAAGCGTTTTCATCACCAGCCAAAGAAAGGATGTATCAATTCTCAATTTCTAGTGTAAACTGGTTTCCTAAATCCCTCAGATGCCCTTGAAAACCCCACCCCACAAATTGTCCCTGTTCCCCCTCCCCCAAGAAGAATGTCTCGAGAGCAATTTCCTGAGAAAGCCTCTATATAACTAAACATAAAGCTGGAAGATCACTGAAGACACACAGCAACATATGAGAGTTCTCTAGTTCCAAGTTTCTGCTGCCCTTCTTCCACTCAGGGACCCTTGAGAATTGGGCTAGAGCTAGCAGAAATAATAACTTTGAAGAAATTCATCCAGCACTGTGTTCTTCATTAGCAGTTCATAATTAATGGTTTTGAATTACTTCTGTATCCCAGAGCAGCTCATAGGTGCATTTTTCTGTTTGCGTCTCCATGTCAGCACATCCTGTGTTCCTTCAGAGAAGCATACATGTTGAAGCAAGCATTCCAGATGCTGATACCTCTCAGTTACTCACAGTAAAGTAGCCATCAAGTTATTGTCTAGAAGGGTTCCTGAACTCACAGCATCAGAGTGGCTGAGGTTGGCAGGCACCTCAGGAGACTCTCTTGGCCAAGCCACTGCTCAAAGCAGGGTCAGCTGGAGCAGGTTGCTCAGGCTGTGTCCAGTTGGGTTTTGAGTATCTCCAAGGGTGGAGACTTCATGACCTGTTCCAGTGTTTCACAGTATCATAGAATCATAGAATACCAGGTTGGAAGGGACCTCAAGGATCATCTGGTCCAACCTTTCTAGCACAATCTAGATGAGATGGCCCAGCACCATGTCCAGCTGAGTCTTAAACGTGTTCAGCATAGCAGAGTCAACCACTTCCCTGGGGAGATTATTCCAATGATTGACTGTTCTCATTGTGAAAAATTTACCTCTCGTGTCCAATCGGAATCTCCCTGGGAGTAACTTGTACCTGTTACCCCTTGTCCTCACCATGTGACTCCCTGTAAAAAGGGAGTCTCCATCTTCTTTGTAGGTCCCCTTTAAGTACTGGTACATGGTGATGACATCACCTCTAAGCCTCCTTTTCTTAAACTGAACAAACCCAGCTCTCTCAGCCTATCCTCATACGGCAGGCTTCCCAGACCCCTGATCATCTTGGTGGCCCTTCTCTGGACCCCGTCCAGCCTGTCCACATCTTTTTTGTATAACGAGGACCAGAACTGTACACTGTTCCAGGTGTGGCCTGACAAGTGCTGAGTAGAGAGGGATAATGACTTCTTTATCTCTGCTGGTGATGCCCTTTTTGATGCAGCCCAGCACCCTATTGGCCTTCTTGGCCGCAGCAGCACACTGTTCACTCATATTGAGCTTCCTGTCCACCAGGACCCCCAGGTCCCTTTCCATGGAGCTGCTCTCTTAGCCAGGTGGATCCCAGTCTGAGCTGCACTCCTGGATTATGTTTTCCCAGGTGCAAGACCTTACAGTTGTCTTTGTTAAACTTCATAAGGTTCTTATTAGCCCACTCTTCCAGCCTATCCAGATCTTCCTGCAGGGTGGCTCTCCCTTCCAGAATGTCTACTTTCCCCACTCAATTTGGTGTCATCTGCAAAACCATCACCTTCACAAAAAAAAAAGTTTTCCTTGTGTTAAAAATGCAATTTCTTGTATTTCAGTTTGTGCCCCATTGCCTCTTGTCCTGCCACTGGGGACCAGTGAGAAGAGTCTGACTGCCTTCTTTACTCACCCCCATCAGGTATTTTATGCACATTGATAGGATCCCAATGAGCCGTCTTTTCTCCAGGCTGAGCAGCCCCAGCTCTTACAGTGTAAAGCAGGCAGACTGGGAACTCAGGGCATCTGAAATCAGTTCTGGAACGGACAAATTTGAGCAAATCAGAGTGAAATTGTGTCCTGTCTCTAGAGCAGAAGCGCAGAAGTTATGATCCAGAAGGAAGATAGGTTAAAGTAACTTCAAGATACTTTTGTGCTCCTTTAACCTTGGATTGCCCTGGGGTCTGGTGAAAGCTCTAGCGTAATCTGTTCAGCTCAAACTGTGATTCCTCTGCAGTGTCCTATGGGGGTGTGAAATAGCATTGCATGAAATAGAAATGTCATGGCTGAAATAGCCGTAATGCTGTTCCTCTTGTCCCCACTCCAAGCTGTAGCATGCTCTTTACATAAGCCCTTGAGAAAGGATGTTAGTAACAAGGCTTCTTGCATCATTTCGTAGTGCCTCTCCTAAAGAAATCTTACTCAATGGAGGGATTTTTAGGGCCCTGTTAGGCCTCCACATTGTTTTTGTGCATAAGAGTGAGGATGAGGCTTTTCAGTTTAATCCCTCTAAGTCTCATGTATAAAATGCCTGAGACTTGTCCCTAAATTTGTAAGCTTTTTGGATTGGGTTTGGATTTTGGGTTGGGTTTGGACTTTATTCCATGCATTGGGCCTAGCAGAGAGGAGCCCGTGTTTTTCTGGGGATGCCTACCAGTGCTGGAGAGTAAATAATTGGGAAAACTAATTCAAAACCACAACACCCGACTTTGTATTAGGTCATTTTACTTTTTGGGAGTGGAAAGGGCAGGGGGACAGCAAATGACTCATTTTCTCTACGGTGACTTCTGATTGTGAGGACAACTTCAAGAAATTTCACTGCAGTGGCAATGTAAGTCCAGACTTCTGGAAGCTTTCCCTTAAGAGCTCTCTGCTCGGAGGCTGCCGTGACAGGCTGGTAACGTTTTCCTCTCCATGCTTCTCCTGCCAAGTTGGAGTTGCATCTCATCGTCCTGGCAATTTTGATGCAGGTCATCCTGGCAGCTGCTGAGTTAAAAGAGTGATAAGAGAGTTACATCGTCTTTTAGCTTCTTCTTGTTGCAATACTTTTTGGTCTTTTTGCCAAATGACTATTCCTTAAGTTGGTTTACTATAAACAGAACAGCACAATACCAAAGGCCTTCAAAACTTTTGTAAAGTGGTACACTTCAGCACCTGGAGTTTGCTTGTATGAGAACTAATTAAAGACCAGTATACAGGTAGTGAGAAAATCAGGATTTGTCCTTGACCTGGTGACATGTCTATTCTCCTTCAGTTTTTAACAATAATACAGCTACCATATTAAATGTTACACTTTCACACAGTTACTCAATATTTGTCAATATTCCCATTGTTATTCAAATCATATGTCCTACTCATGTATTCATGCAGCAGTTAAAATTGTGACTGCTGGATTATAGCAGCCTTTATCATTATAACTGGATTTTTTACCTTGATTTAACTCAAAAACTTTAATGCTCCATTAATATACGGTACATTGGATATAAGACAGATGATGAGATTTGAATGAGCTCATATCTTTTGATCTTTTCATCTCTATACATATGCATGGGATAGAAATATGGTCTTGAGGGCAACAAAAGTTGGAAAGATAATGGAGAGTAAAAGAGTATTTGGAACTATGGATTTAAATACTGGGGAAGGAAAATATTTCTAAATGAAAGTATCCTTGAAATCCAATGGTGTCGGAAAGACAATAAACGCTGACAGCAAAAGAGAAACAATTGGTAATACAACAATTTTGGAGTTGAGATTGTGATCTTGCAACAAATAATTTCATTCATTTCCAGTTTAATCAGAAGAAATAATTTTCTTAAATGACACTGCAGATAGGTCTTGTTTCTCCGTCTATGAAGGAATCCTCTGTCTTCCCTGAGGATGGAGGAAAAAATCAAGGAGTAGTTAGTATCTCTGTGAACTAAGACCACTTTGGATTTTTTTTTTTTTTAAGCCTAACAAATCCTGGACAGAATGGGAGAATCTGTAAATACTGGTAAAAATACTTCAGCTCTGCAAATCAGAGATGACAAGTGCTGTCTCATCTCTCCATGATGATTATGGGCTACACTAAAAGTGATCAAACTGTAATTATATTACCTGTCTGAAGAATTGTCAGAATTATCATACAGGAAAATAAGATTATTTTGCATCTTTCCTCGCTAAGATTTTTCACTAGCCTGTAACAATTTGAAAGGCCAACTTTACCTGTGTTCTCTCTCCTTTCTTATATTTCATGTTTTAGCTTTTGTACTGTTAACTCTTGGGATGAAATCGAGTGACCCTTCTGCACTTTGACTAAGTCCTCATCTCCAGTGGACAGTGACTAGACTGAGTTTAGTGACTAGATCACTTCTAATCCAAGGTAGCAAGAATACAGCAGTTAGAGAAAAAGATTTTAAAACACGTCACCAAAATAATGTTTCCTTTTCCTAAAGGCAGGCAGACCTACCTTTTTCAACCCCCACCAGCCAATATGTGCTTAAATATACCTACATACTTCTAGCTGCCTTTTCCTGGCAAAGAGATATTAACTTTTTATGTGTTCAGAGTTGCTTTATCTCCTGTGTTCACAGAGGACAATTTGTGGGCTCACTGGCAGGCTGAGACAGTCGCCCTAGGGCTAGTGAACCTCCCGTCACCCAAGTGTTTACCAAGAAGTGCCTTGTCTTCTCACTGACTGTCCACCTTGCTTGTTGTCCAAATACCAGATGGTTTCAACCCCTCGTAATCACAGTGGAAGTGCCTTATGTTTAATGCCCTTATTAAATGCGTATGATTCAGGGCAGTATTAACGGTTTATTGCAGTGCGTTGCCAATTTGGTTAATACAAGTCATTCAGGTAAAACAGATTTTTCTAAAAGATCAGGCTTATCCACCCGTGAATTCTACTGATTTTTTTCAAGACATGCCCTAAGAGTCTGTTTTAAAATTCAAGGAATGAAGATGACTCCTCATTTAATTTGTCCTCTCCCAGTGAGCTGGTGTGTAGTACACAGCTGGCAAACCTATGAGCAGTTGCTTCAGTGCTCTCGTTCTGATTTTTCAGGCTTTTCTCAGCAATATTAGGACAGTCTTGTTTCCAGTTTATTCTTTTGGGGTTGTGTATTGAGCTCACGACCAAAGCACCAGAGTGACATGCAGTAGAGCACGGAGCAGCACGAGGAACAGCTGGTGTATGTTTGTTCTCTCACCCTCTCCGCGGGGGGACGAGTATGTGCAGCCGAATGTTTTCCTTCGGAATTATTTTTAATACTGTGCTAATAAGAGAGAATCAAGGGTAAAAGCAATGTGCTTCGTGTTCAGAGTATGAGCAGGGAGACTGGCTGTCCTTATTTTCTTGCTTACCCCAAGCATTGATCAAGCCTCCAGGAAATACCTGTCTACTTCACAGACAGGCTTTACTCTTTGTAGAGAATACTTTATGGATATTATCTCTTTGCTGCTCTAGGGAGAAAAAGCTGTTGTTTGTTTGGTTTCTTTTAGTAGAATAATCTGAAGGAAAGCTCAAAAAAATTGAATTTCTCTGTCTCCAGATCCATAGATGGCTATTTTTCCAAGGAAAGTGGATGCTCCTAAATACAGAGAAATAGCGCTGCTATTTCAGTGAAGCCGATGACAATTAGGCTTATCTATGGTACAATCACTGTGTCTGGAACAAGATGAAAATTGGACAGGAAGCAGCAGTGAGGATTGTTCTTTTGGAAATGAACTTTGGAGCCATTACATATTGTCCATGGCATCCTGTTCGGAGCAGTAGAAATGAACCAGAATGAGATTACTGTCATTTGATTCTCAGATACTTCTTTCTGTCAAAGGATATTTTCTAAGCTAAACCTTGTCTTTAATCAGGCAAAATTTGATTCCATTGTCCTTATATTGTATCACTATGGCAACACAACATGAAATGGTGTTTTGGGCTGGCTATTGCCAACTGCTTCTCTCTTCATGTCCAGTGACCAGCCTCCGTTACGGCCTCTGCACTCCCCTGAGTGCAGGGTCCAGTGCCTCCTGTTGCCTCTAGCAATGCTAGCTTAGCTCTGCGAAGGAGTCTGTCACGAGTCAGAATAATACCATGGACATTTTGACATGTTTATACTTCCACAGGTTCTGGGGCACATCAAAGAATCTGTTAGTCTACAGTAACAGCATGCAACACAGAGCAAATGATCTCCAGGATATGTGTCACTCTTCACACCATGAAGACTCCTGGCGCATAGGGGCCGGGGTGTTACACTAGCTAGCTCGAATATGAGGAACAGTCCCTCTATGGCAACTGAGGCTTCACAGCTCAGCACTTACCTACAGTTTTAGGCAAGACAGTGCGCCCTGGGAGATGCTGCGCCACTGTGGACATGCTGCTGTTGTTGCCAGTGCTGGGCAGGTTATGCCTACCTGAGCTGTAGTCATGCCTCTGTGTTGTCTTGCCCCTCAAGACTTCAGTTTTCCCAGTGTCCCCTCTTGCCAGAGGAGGCTAGTGTGCACTCAGTGCGCAGCACTGAGCCAACGCAGCCTGGCCTAACCTTACTTACTCCTTAACAAATATGCTAGTAAACTGATGTTTCTATTCTAGAAGGGTAATGGTTCTTTCTGGAGTGAAACTTTATCCATAGCAGAATAATTACAGTGAATTAGCTGGGGGTACTGTTCCAAGGCAACAGTTCCCAGGCACTTGCTTTGAAGAATGTACCTCTGAAAATGCGAGAAGGACGATTTCTGACAATCCGCTATTGATTACAGAAAATTGTTGAGTTCTAGTTTCACCCTCAAACATTTGTCTCTCTGCTGCCTTGTTTTGGAAGATGAAGCTTCACAGAAACCGAACAGTAGGTCTTATTGATATCGACTCTATTTTACCTAACAGCTCATTTACCCCCTTCCTCTCTGCCTGCCTCCCTCCCTTTCCTTTCCTTGCTGCTGCTGGCAAGCTAATTAGGCTGCTCCCTCAAGAAAAATTCATCCAAGGCCATAATAGCCGTATCAGATAGAAGCTAGGATAAAACTCTCCACAGTGTAGCCTTGTAAGTGCCTCTCAGCTTGTTATAATGTTGCCCTGCCCACTTGCTTTTTATTCCTCACTTTGTAGAGAGAATTCTCTCATCCTGTGTTCTATGCAAGTATTAAAGAAATTAATTAAAAGAAATGATGATGTGTGTTTCCTGAAATATGGTCTTTTATTTCTTTTTATCCCTCTTATTTATAAATTTTAGGTGCCGAATCTCAAGCTTTGTCCAAAAAACCCACATTGTATATTTCTATATCTTTCCCTTTGTAAATCCTTAACCTTCTGTTAGACTAATATATTAAAATTCTTCAGACGCAGAGTAGCAATGTTCATAATCTCCAGTTCATTATCTTAATTAGATCTGTCTTATATTATCCCACAGTTTATTCTCATTACTTTAAAGGTGATCAGCCTTAGAAGGGAATGTGAGCAGAATTTAGTGAATTCTATTGTGGCAACATTTCTCTGATCTGGCTTTGGATCTTTCAGGTGCAATAATGATAATGCTGCTGGTGCAGTTAATTAAAAATTGCATTTGAATGGTATGAATATTCATTTTTGGGAATGAACACAGGATTAACTCAGGGGGGTAAAATGTCTGCAATGGCCCAAGGATGTGAAGTGAACCTGGATCCCCATTAAAACTCAAATGAATCATTAAAAATTATGGAAATTCAAAATCCTCCCACCCTGCAAACTATTAGCAAAGTATTGCCCAGGTCGAGCCTGTCTCCTAAGGTGGCAACAGACATTAATGTTCATCCTTCAGTAACAAATTATACGACATATACTTGACGTACAGCTTTGCCCATGAGCTAATACCCAGTGCTAAATCTTCATTAAATAATTAAGAAGGGCTACCGGCTTTTTAAAATTCTCAGGTTAAAGTGCTATATCTCCAAGATCCAGGTTACTTTTAATAGCTTTCTGTGGAAGATCAAAACTGCTTTCCCAGAAAGTGGTTATGACATCCAGGATGCTGTTGGGGAGGATACAGACAAGAAGAACTACTGAGACCTTTGATAATGAAGCGCTCTATACCCAAATCGTCTCCCTGGCAAAACCCAGGGCTTTAATATTCTGAGCAAGAATGTTAAAAATTTATCTTTTCTTTGTCTTGTGAATAGCACCACTGAAAATATCAAAGTGGTGTCTGGTTTTTTTCCCCAAAATGTATTTGTTGTCATTTTTTCTGAACAAAGGAAACATCAAATAATGAACAGCTTTTTTAAAAGCTTATCTGGTACTGCAGGATGCTTAAAAAAAATGAGACTACAAACTAGAGATAAAGCCTCTTTGGTGTAGGAACGTTATGTGAAGTTTAATGGGCATTTGCCAGAGAATATTTTGCCCGCTGTTAGCTAGTTGCCAAGGGGATTCACAGGATGCATGTTCTAGAATAAAATGCTCTGTGAATAAACTGGGGTCAGTTAAGGTAATTTGCATGGTGCTTTTGACTGGAGCACCGGGGTCCAGGCTTGCTGTGTGGTCAGAGATAAGTGCACTAATGTGTGTTCTCTCCTTCCTCGCCCTGTGTCTAAGTCCTTCTTATGTGAGGCACTTCTAGTTTCAGGTCTGCACTAGACATCTGCCTGGGAAAGCCCAAATCCACTCATCGCTTATCCCATGCAACACAGAATTTGGTCTTCCTTGTGCAAGACAGGAACAGAAACGTGTCTTAGCAGTCCAACCTGTATCACTAAATAAAGGAAAGGGGCGGGGGGGGGTTCACAGTGAGAACCCCTTCCTCCTGTCCTCCTAAGTGAGGACAGATAAAAGTAGAAGGATTCTGCTGACTCCCATGTTTTCTTGCTTATGCTGAAGAGGAGATATGGTCAGCCGTTCTCTAGGGAGGATGTAGCAGGGACATGTCTTTGAGTCAGATTCCTTTTATAGTGAGGATCTCCCAACTAAGCTGCTCCTCTTTGATCCAGTGGGGTAGGAGAAGGGAGTTCTGTCCTTGGCCTTACAGTTGTTTGTATTCAAGAGGGGATCTTTTTGCTAGGCTCAGGTGGGTCCTTTGGAATTGAGCTATAATTTGAAAATAGTATCATAAGAGTAAATAAAGGAAAGATAAAAAAGTACCAAAAGCTATTATCAATATTTAATCTGATTTTTATTAGCAGCCTTATTTTTTGTATATTAGGCTGAAGAAATGTGATAAATAACTCAGGGTCATTGTGTCTGGATACAGCATATATAAAAGCCAAAGATCTCTTTGTTTGACTTATGGGGCACATTTAATGTTTCTAACCATTGGTGTCTAGTGTCATTGAAGATGCTGTAGGGTATGTGTGCCTGGTAGGTCTGATATGGGGACAACAGTGGATCTGCCCCCTCTAGAGCTGCAAATAGTTGATTCACTCTGGATTGTCTTTGACATCTCAGTCCTTATACAGAGAAATTATCTGGGTGTCAGGGCACTCAGCCCTTTCTGACATCAGATTCCTCAACATCTAAATACTAGCAGAGAGTCACTTAAGAAAATCTCTACCATAGCACATTAGTGCAAATGTATGCCACATGCAAACTCCACTGAACAGAGTAACTTGAGGGCTTAATTTGGCCTGCTAATTAGACTTGAGAAGGAGATTATGGCCAGACAGCAGCTGTGGGAGGAAAGAATGAACAAACTCAGACTTTTTGTTCATCTGGTCATGCTTTTCATCCTTGTTTAACTGTCTGGCAATTATTGTGCATATGCTTGTGTTGTTCTTTAAAATTTATCCTGCAAGTGAATGCAGATAGGGAGGAACTGCTGTTTCTTGCCTCCCCCATGGTTTCACCCCACTGTGAAGGCCACGCTTAAGGTGATAGGTACCTGGCCTTGCAGTAGTGCCAACTGTTTTCCTTGGGCTTTCTTTGGAGGAGTAATCACATTAATTTATTCATGGAGTGTCACGGTGCTCAGTTCTGACGAGGAGTGTGCACTTGCCTTTTGTACCCTAGTTCTGTTTTGTATATTTTTGTGGAGTCCATATGTCTACTGCCTGATAGTTAATCCCACTGACAGTGTGATTTAATAAGAGGAAAGAATGATATGGCTGCATCCTGCCCATTATGCCCTTAGGAAGGAGATTTTTATTTGCTGTCAGATGTCACTGATGGAGCATTTGGCTTCCTTTCATCAAGTGACAATTGCAGTTTTAAGAGTACAGTACAGAGTGCCACTTTAAAGCCAAACGTCTCAATTCACAAGTGAGGGAAGGATAAAGTTGTGCAGCTGGAGGATGCTATTTCTTCTCGGCAGCTGTCATTGAAAAGGCATGTGAATGCTCTAGATGTCAGGTGTCATAAATGCTCCATCCAGGGTTTGTCACGTGCCTGGTAATATCATGTGAAGTGTTGGAAAGAAGTTTCTGTACACATTAGAATTCTTCTCTAGACAGGCTTGCTGTGGAATTTGCTATACTGAAGTTCTAGGAAGTGAGAAATTAATATAAGTGAGATCTGCAGCAAACTCTCCATGTTTTACCAGAGTCACAGAGCCTTTTTATGTCACTTTGGTAAGAAAAATGTCCATGACAAGTCCTCTGCCCTTGCCCCAACTCCCCAAATGCTTACACGTACCTACAAGGCGACATCTGCACCTTCTGAGGACAGATGCATGTATGCAGCGATGGCCATGAACTCAAATGGGGAAAACACAGTATTCGAATGTAAGACAAGACTTTACACTAGGAAAATGTTATATATATCTGTATACTCTACTAGCAGTTCTCAAAGTTTTCCTTACATGCCTCTTTCCCTTTTCTCCCCCTTCTTCACTGGGAGCAGACTTCATCACTGGGATAGAAGAAGAGAAGAACAACTTAAGCCATGAAGAGCATACATTTCTTTTCACTTGATTCCCACTCCTGCCTTCTCCTACCAGGTCCTTGCTTGGAGGACTGCAATGATTGAGAGAGCTGATGTGTGGAGGTGGCTGGGAGCTCTGGCTATACGAAGGATCCCAAGTCTCAGGTGTGTGATTGGTACATTAGGTACCCCAGATTGCCTATGGAGTGGTTCCCAAGTTTGCATATAGTTTGGTCTCCAGAAAGTAGATGGGTGCTGAGTTAGTTACACTCATTTCGCCCCCTCTCTTTCTAGAATATATTCAGTGTGATCTGCGCTTGACAGCCACTGCACTTTCCACATGTAGGAGCGCTATGAGTCAGTGAGGAAAAACATGAACTTAGCAATTGTTTAGGTCTGATGCCTGGTGACAGCTGGGGCCAGGAAAGGGTGAGGTTTGAATCTTATTTAGAGATCTGTTTGGCCTTGGACTCTGGTGTTAACATACAGGTTCTCTGTAATGTCCTGTTTCTTTTCAGTTGGCACTGGTTGGCTTTCTCTGCATATCAGTTCTGTCAAATATTGAAATCAGAGTGTCTTTTCCTATTCCAGCTGGCAGTTGCCAAAGCTATGTGAAACAGAACTGGATATACAGAAGAACAGTTGCATTTGTTGTTATGTCAAGTGAAGATGTAACACTAGAAACATAGGGAAGTTTATTGACGCAGGGGCCACCAGGCACTGAGTGCTGGAATTCTGCTCAGAGGAAGCAAGCCAGATGGGAAGAGAAAAGAAATCCCCAGCTGTCAAGTGTCACATCATTTTAGGTGTCTAAAGAATAAGAAGTAGCATCTTCTTCCAGTCCATTAGTGCCTCTGCACAAGGAATCCTTTGATGACATGTGGCTGTGGTTCATTTAATCGATTTTTAGACAAAGATTATGAAAAAGTTGCATACAATGTGCCTCCCTGCATTGAGTTTATATCAGATTTTCTGAGGTAAGGAGTGTCGGGCCCCACTACACCAGTCTCCCTTCTGTGCTCATGACCACAGGAGATTTTAAGAGTTTGGATCAAGGCCAATAAGGAGAGTGAGCTATGGAAGTACCAGTAACATCTTACTCATTTTGCATTGCAGATGGCAAGTCCATGAATATTGTGGATGTCTGGAGTAATCATCTGCATGGAAGTCTCCTGAGAAAACTCCTGATTTCACTCAGTGCCTCAACAGGATAGAACAGGTTCCTGGTGCTGGTATAGCTGCCTTTGTTTAGATCAGGGAGGAATTCAGGACTGTAGCTTTTTATGATAATGATCTTGTTCTCCAGTCAATACAGAAAGACCAAGTTGGGTTATCGTTAGAAAAGCTCAAGCTGTTCAATTTATCTGAGGTGATACTTGTTGTTGGTTCAGAATTAGACTGATGAAAAAGGAGCTTGACTGGACCCCTTTTAAATTCTATGTCTTCAAAATCCAGTTTAACTGAATTTTACAGAAATTCATTAAAATAAATTGGAAAAAAATACTGGTAACCACAAAAAAAGTCTTTGCTGTTTCCTGTAGTTATGAAGCAATCACAATGATGTGCTTTTAAAAAAAATTCTTATTGCTTTGGGCATCTTAGATGTTGTGAAGTATTTGTTTATGTGCTATTAAAACACTTGTTGAATTTTCTACCCTTACCCCCATTCACTGTATATCATTATTTAGAGGAACACTACATATAGTAGTTAGAGTGTTTTGGAATCATACAGGATGAAATTAATTAACATGATTTGATTTCTAGTGACAGCTGCCTTTAAGTTGTTGTGTTCTATTAATAGTAGTTAGGTTTTTTTGAAGTTCATCATGATTTTTCAAGATATTCCACTTTGGAGGTAAAGACTTCAGAACTAAGCTTTCGTTGACATTGAATCAGCTTTGAAATACCTGAGGAGAAAAAATGCCTTCTCTGTTTTTAAATTAAGATGTAGTGGAATAACTAAGAACAATTATTTTATTGTACAAAAAGAATTTTAATGTCATGCATGGTACCTTTTAAGTGATAGCCACTGAAACAGGCAGACCTGCGATAGTTATAGCCTTATTCCCTGGGCAGATTGTTATAAGTTTCTTTGTCAGTTCTTCTCTACTGAAATAATAAATTAACTTGTAAAGTATTTTTCTAGCAGAATGTATTGGGTTTTGTAGACTTTGAGAAAGAGTATCTGCTGACACAGAAGACGGTTTTCTTAGTGGTCCGAGAGGTTGTACATAGAGACTTATTTTGGATATTTTCAAAGGCTGTTCTATATCTTATAAATGTTAATGTAGTTGTAATGAATGATAGATACTGCATTTAGATTTGAACATAAGATTCGTTTCCCAATTTATATGAACAGTAAATAAGTACTCTGACTGCTTGACTGCATATCTGGTCTTACAATTTTCTGTGACACATTTGTATTGTATGTTGAGCAAAATGTGTCTTTTAAGAGGAAAGCATGGTTTGATTTTCATACAAGAGTAATGATGACAGGAAGAAAGTGATACAGAAATGTCAATCTTTAGAATATAATGAGAACAGGCTACATTTATATTATTTCCTGTGCTTAAGTTTCATTACAGTAATTTTCCCAATGAATACATTGCATAGTATGCTATTTCCTCTTCTCATTACCATCTTTGTCATGGAGAGGAGGTTATAGAATCTTAATGATTCAGTTATTTAAACCTTTTTGATAGTCTCTGTATTTTGAATGACCTCTCTGTTTCACCTCTTCCCTAAGGTTACTGAACTTGAGAATAGGAGTTGCTTTCAAATCAAATTACTCAAGAAGAAAAAGAGCAAGGTAGTTCAGATTGCTGTTATCACAATTACAGAGATTCTAGCAAGGATGTGGAAAAAAAAAAAAAAAAGAAAGAAAAAGCACAGTCGGAATCTTCACTAGCTTTCCACTACAAAGCAGAGCAAACAATAGTAATTGTTGTATGTGAGTCTGATACAAAGCTCACTGGAAATCACTGATCCCCACATACCACTGCTAAGAGATTGCTCAGGCTTCAGACAATATCAGATCAGGTAATGCTGGATTTGGGGTCAAAAACCACAGCCCCAAACACTGATCATCACTGACACTGTGATCTCTAAAAGTTTTGCCAACTTGAAAAATGTAGAAATATGATTGGTCATGTGCATTTTAAATATTTCTCATAATTTTTGAGACTTCTTTGTATTCAAATGAGAGGAGAACAGATCCCTCTACATTAGGATTCAAGGTGCTGGCCAGTGATATGGATTGAAATGGGCTGCAGACTGCTTGGGATCCATAGTCGCTGGGGTAAAATTGGTACGTGAAAAGTACTTAGTGAAAACCAAACATTTGTGTCAAGATGCAAGGTATGTTGCCACACAGTGTGACTGAATGGATTCTGCCAGCCAAATAACTCTCACCATTTAAAGGCACGACCGAGTGGCCTGTGATGCTTCATAGACATCTGAGATACTCAACCCAGAACATTAAATGATAAAAGCTGAGATAAAGGATTCAGTACTTTCCAGTATCATTAAGACCCTGAATGTGTTCACTAACCATTCTAAATGGTAAATACACTTCACAGGCGTATGCCCGGTACTTACTATAAAGCTTGTTTTCCTACAGTGGGCAGGGAGATTGCATGAGAGACTCATGGAAAGTGCACAAAGAACAAATATAGGCAAAGGATTTATCTACAAAGAATTTTTAGAGTGCAGGGATGCTGTATTTACTCACATTCTCCAATCTTCATCTGAATAAATAAGGTGGTGTCATGGGACATGCTGCAATACTGATAATGAGTTTTATACTCATTCACCCTGAGAAGTTTCAACAGATACAGTTTGCCTATCAAATGGATTTAAAATTGTATTGTCACTGCCTTGCTTTCTGCACTGATTGCTTTTGTATTGCAGCTCCATGCCTCAATAGACACTTTGATTGTCTATATCTGCCACATTGTTCAGGAGTCTCCCTATAATCTGTAATATGAAACCCTTCGTTTTAATGCTAAAACTCAACATGTGCTCCTACAATGATTATTAACTTAGGGATATGGCAGCCAAAATGATATTTTGCTTTCTATTCTCTGTTTTTTTTCTGTGTATGTTGCATGGTAGGCAACAATCCACTTAGTTCAACAGCTCAGCTTAGTGAAGGAAGCATTTCAGAATGGATGTTGTGGGTACAGCTGCAGACACTTCCACGGGTTTGATTACCATGCCACACACAGCTATAATAATAAACCTTGGCTACCCTTGGCTTAGCTGTTATTTTAAATTCATAAGATCTGAATCCTAACTTTCAGCACAAAGTATGACTGCAATTTAACAAGTCTTTTAAGCATGTAGTCCATCTTAAACTTGTTACCTTAACAATGAATGTTAAATGTTTTGCAGGACTGAGGTTTTAAGACTTGTTCTAATACACTGTAGTCTGATTTTTATCAGAAGTTAATCAACCTCCCTACAATTCTGAATGTTTATTGTTCTTTTTCTTATGTTATTTGAAGTTATTTCAAACAGGTTCAGCTCAGTTTCCTAAAGAAAGGAGGCTAATGAAATCATTGCTGGATTAATATGTGTGTGGATACGTGTTTTACTGTTCCCTTCTCTCATCTCCTTGCAACCACTGAATTTCTTGGCCTATTCCAACCAGTCTGAGAGAAAATCAGTAATCTCAAAGATAAATTTCCAAACACTTTATGAAATACGTAGCTGGGTGGAGACTGAAAGAAATGTCTTCCTCTTGGCCCGAGGAAAGGCTGCAGTGCACGCATAGTCCTGATACCAGAAAAGATACCAGAGAACCCAATAGTAGGACCCAAATCTGTAGGAAATCATCTATATTATTGCTTTTTTGTGTTATTTAATTGGGTTCCAGGGATGGCTACAGTTTCTTTTGGAAGGTGTTGGGGTTGTCATGGCAGGTGTTTTCCACTTAGAGTCTCCTAATAAAAACAAGACTATCTCAAGTTATTTCAGTCCAGTATGAAGAAATATGTCAGTGGACTGTGAATTCTAATTTCTTGAAATAAATACTTTGCCAGGGATGAGAAGTGATAGGGACAAGGAATAAAAAGAGGCAAACCTAAAATTGGGGTAGGAGAGTGAATTCACAGAACAAAGTTTGAATTTTGTTTCTTGCTGTGTGGGTTTGTTACTTACTTCTTTTCATTTAAGAATTTTGTAGTACTTTATAAAGGTTAATTCTGCCTCATATCTTATGCCCCAATTCTGACTTCCATCCTGTCTTTCACTCTGTCAACAAGAAAACTGAAGTACAGAGAGATTAAGTAGATGACTGAAGGCTCTGCTGCAGGTCTCTGGTTATATCTCCAGAGCACAGTGCACTGAACAAGTCTACTTGGGTACCAGAAGCACCACAGTCATTCTAATAAAATGGTCTTTCTAAGATTAAATTACCCTCAGCAAGTGACTTGAAACTGTAGTATATATTATAGATATATCCTCAGCCAGGATGAGGATAACAATCTCTGTTCCAGTATGTATACATTAGATGACACCCCGGAATTTTGCCATTTCTTGAAAAGAAGACCAAGTTTCACTTTTAATCCATGAGAATACACTGGTTTATTGTGCTAGCCACTGGATATAGGCTTTTAAATATGTACAGTATAAGAAACCTAACACAACCCTAATTCCTGCTTTAAAGAAAGGTGATATGTAAAGAAAGAATCCCGTGCACTGAAATGAAAACATAAAACAACCACCATATATTTCACATTTTAATTCTTTGGGTGTGTGCTAGCACCACAATAACCTAATCATTTTTTTAAAACTAGAGTATAATGTTTATTTGTAGGCAGAAGAAGAACTATTCACATTTCTCTTTGAGGTCACTATGTCTTCTGATTTCAATATGCTTCTGAGCATCTACTGAAACACCAGAGAGTTAAGTTTTGATATCAGGCAAGCATATTCGTGTCCAGTTAAGCAAAATTGTGCACACTATTCCTCTTTATGGGTTCCTTTAAAGTGGGAGCTTTAAAAATTCCTAACAAGAAGACTAGAAAACAAGAAGGATATCAAAGAATCACTTAGAAGAAAGATTTTCTTTTCCGAATTCATGTAATGAAGCGACATTTATAATTTTTAATCCTTTCTTTCCCCCGCTAAGTAAATTCAGTCATCTGTTTAATTCACAGTTCAGGATTTGCATTTGAGCTTGATGGCAATAATAATCAAGTGAGATAAATTAAATTAATATCCTTGCAGATACAATTAGTTTAATAACTTTGCCATTTCCATTCCCTTTTTATCTGCATTATCACAATTGGATAACATACTACAGTAAACCAATGCCTCAATGAACTTCTCTCTGTGCCCAGCATGGAGAGATTAGGATTTCTTATTTTATTGCTCTGATTGTCATATCTTGCCTTATATAGCACCTTTTATTGCAAAAGAAAGCCAGACGCTTTGATATAAAGAGAAATGACATTTCTCAGAGTTGATATGCATGTACTTCTGGGGTGGAACAGAGACCTTTTTCACAGCCACCAGCAACATCATACAACCATTAAAACAGAATGCCCAGAGAAAATGGATCGGGATGTAATAGTTTTACGGGGATCTTGGGTCTTCCAGGACACACAGGACATGTACACAAATGCAGACACATGAATACTCATGTATATTCAGGGGGTTTAATACTTGATACTTATACACCCACACTGAGAGCTGCTCTGCTTTTATAGCCTGAGTATTTGGGCTCTAGGTGAATGGAATATGGATGGTCTGCAGCGGACAAATATGCTTTTCAACCTAGGTCCCCTGAGCAGGACCATGAAGCTCCTATTGCAACCATTGCCAACAAACTGCAGCCTCCGTGCATTCTGCGTGCTGGAGTCACTGGATTCGAGTGAGGACAAGTCCCACACTCTCCAAGGTGATCTTCTGTATTAGGTGTCTTGAAGAGCTTTTCTGTGATATTTTTTATATTTCTCAAACACCAATTATATACATATGTATATACAGAAACACTCCCTTGTTTGGGATTTCTTTGTGTTTTTTTTTTTTCTCCCCTGCATAACTGATTTCTGTCTTTCCCATCCAGTTTCTGCAGGATGTGAGAACCCAACTAGGATGTCCTTTTCAGCAGAAAGGACAGATATCTGTGGGAGCTGTACAGTAGTAATTGTGTTGGGTCAGCAATCTATTAACACTGGCAGTTCAAGCCACCATGTCCATAATTGTCCTCTGTATGTTTACAGAAAAGATTAATATATACACATACAAACCTTTCAAGCCCATGTGTGGGCTGGTTAATAGTTTACCAAGTGTTATCAGCTAGCTTAGTCCTCCCACTTAGCCTTGCTCCTGCTGCTGAGTGTCCCTGGAGCAATTTTTAGTGGACGGGTTATTCATTATATGAATAGCTAGTGCTTCGGTCCTCAGGGCCATTCCAGGTGCACTAGAAGGGAACAAGCCATTTGAGGGAAAGAATTTCAGTCCCTCACTCCATCCCAGACTTCTAAATGACCTTGGTCAAATCTTTTATACCTAGCTTTTCAAGTATAGTCAGGCTCAGATCTGAAACCAGACTGGCTCTGGGAGTGGAGTTGACAAATTTGAGGTAGATGCCTAAATAGGGAAATTTAGGTAGATGCCTATAGGGAAATTTAAGGCCCTCAGACAAGCATTCCTTTTGTTTATGCCTCCATGTCAACTCATTAGAATAGATAATTAAATCCTTTTCTTCTTTGAAGGTACAGAGAAAGGATAAGGAGAGCAATAGTGCCCATCTTATATATAGTGGTTGAGAGGTGAAGGCCTTCTATCAGGAAGTAGAAGACCTAGGTAAATAGATTTTATAGGTGTTTATAACTTTTTGTCTTTATAAAGCATAGCAAAGACCTGAATTAAGTGCGAAAGTAAAATTCATATAGAAGGCTGAACACATTGTGGGTTTCTTGTCATTAATTCCAATAGTTTTTCCTATGAGCCCAGTGTCACAATTTATTACTTCTGGTGTAAAAAGGCGCTTTTTTTCAGCAATCAGGGG
Organism: Nipponia nippon; assembly: GCF_047370975.1. Lineage (NCBI taxonomy): Eukaryota > Metazoa > Chordata > Aves > Pelecaniformes > Threskiornithidae > Nipponia > Nipponia nippon. The sequence continues at coordinate 138,752,444 of NW_028262290.1, read as the reverse complement.
AAGGGGAGATGCAAAACTTACATGCAAAGGCATTACTTTTTGTACTAATATGATTCCAGAAACATTTGAATGTTGCTGTGCTCACGTACACTCTGCTGAAGTAGTTTTGGTTTCATCAAGGCCCAGAAGAAGAGCTCATCTGAGGTAGCTCTGACAGGCTATTTAACTCTGTAGAGCTCTGTGACAGCTGAAGCTAAACACATTCAGCCTTTGCAAAAGAGCTTAAGCATACCAATAATGAAAGAAGTGGAAGACAAAGGAGATCTGTAGATCTAAAAAAAAAAAAAAAAAAATTATGAACAAATGACACGAATTCCACCCTTCAGGATTTTTTTAAAGGGTGATTAATATCATGGTTAAGGTTTCTCAGGACTTCTGGGTCCTTCTCTGCCAGAGTCCCTTTCCTGTTTTAGGGTTTTTTTTTTCTACTTTTTAAGAGTGTTGCTTGTAAAATCCAGTTTTAAATGTCGCCTTCTCCTGTCCTTCCCCTGTGTTGTTTCCATTCTCCATCCCTTCTTTAACTTGGCGCTTGAAATAAGACTTAACGGCTCAGGCAGTCACTCCCATTATTTTGCTGGGGAGAAGCCATACAAGTCCCCGAGGACTCATTTCTGTCGCTCAGGCAAGGTCTTTTTTTGCATAAATTTATTCCATGTTGAAAATAACAGTCATAAACAGAGTTCATAAATTAATGAGAATTCATAAGTCTACTAAAAAATATTCTGCAGGCCATCACACAAGACCAAATATTCTAAAATGAAGAGTTATCAAAACTCTGTATAAATTGGTGATTGACCCTGGCATAAACTGCAGGAATCTCTATTACTGGCTCCCTTCAAGATCAAATACCACACCTATTTACTAAAATAAGTTCTATGACTACATCTTTACTTTGCATGTGTTTCAAAACTTTAAGAAATCAAATCTTTGAGCTTGAGAGAAAAAATAATGTAACAGCATTACATTGGACACAAGAATTTCTCTTGCCCTAATAGTGTGTTGCTTAGACAAGTTACACTGTTCCCAAAAGGTAATAATTTAATAGATATCAGTTGCTTCACAATGTATGATCATTCAAGGTAATACAATTTCACAAAATGAGGAAAGGTTTGATTGGTAGCTCAAATTTTTCCTGAAGAGGTTTAAAGCCATATGCTCCTCTCATTTGACCCCGTGTGAACCTATTGATCTATATATAGCCTTCTTTGAGCCTCAGTGGCCTGAGAACATCAAGTGGGTCAATATGAAATTTATTTTGATTTGGATGACACACTGTGGGGACTTAGCTAAATGAATTTCGTGTGCATTTGACATGGCCTAAGAGAAAGGATATTTGGACACTTGCTGTGGATCATCTAGTGCAAGGTAACTACTTACATGTTGTAACGCGACCTTAAACCCGAGCTTTTTGATTTGGAAATAATCACAGACCTCGCTGAAATTACTAGGCATGACAATCACTGTTTCTTCAGGTAAATGAGAAGAGTTAAGTGATAGTAGGTACTAAGTGGCAACTGACACAATAGGATTGCTACTATGAACACTGACAGCAGATCCCAGCAGCCCCAGATTTCTGGAAAGCAGTCTCAGAGCCTAAGGATCTAATGAATAGAGCAGAGAATCAGCACCCATGAGAAAAACAAGCAGAAAGGACCAGAAAAACAGGAGACAGAGAAATATGTGTGGCATGACTGAAGGAAAACCAAAGGGAAAAAAAGCAGCTTTTGGGGCAGAATGATTGTTAAAAAGACAGATTTAGGATGCTGAAAGAAAAAAAAAAAAAGACATTCTATTGCTTGTTCCTGCTATATCAGGGATTTATGCTTGTTCCTGGTAAAGAAAATGGGTTGTACCAGAGCAATCACAGACTCTCTCATCAATTTATCCCCCTAACAAAACAATTGAGAAAACCCCAAATATCTGGTTAACTACTTGGATAAGAAGAATAAGGATATAAAAGAGAGAACAATATTTCCAGCTGTGGAATTTGCTAGATAGGCAGCGAAATGTGTTGTTCAGCTGAGTTTTGCATAAGAAATACATTTATGTTGCATTTCTAATGCAAATTGCCAGTATTTTACATGGACAGAATGAATCCTTGCTGGCTTGATCTTCAGCTTTTCAAATCAATAGAAAGACTCTAATGTATTTTCAATAGACTTTGGAGCAGGCCCTTCCTCCCATGCACTCAAAATGACTTACAATCAATTTATGGCAAGAATCCACTTCAGAAAGCCTGAAAACTACGAATATGCAGTTTCATGGGGAAGCTAGCATCAGTCGCCTAAAAATAGACTCAATTTCAATATACTGATCCAGATGCCCGCCTGTGAAGAATTTACTCCCTGTGCATATACTATCTAGCTTTTAGTGGTTTGAACAAAAGAGGCAGAAGACTATGTTTAAGGAAGAGATGACAAGTGCCTTTTTTGATCAAATGTTCTCTGCACCAAAATGGAAATACTCAAGGAATTCATTTTGATGACATGTTATTTCTTCCCCCCCCCCCCCCCCCCAGTAACTTGTCAGGTGACTGATATCAGAATTGTTATAGAGAAATGGATCAGCCACTTACATTCATACACATGGGTCTGTAAAGAACCTTTTTATATGGTCTGTTCTAATGCAGTGGCTTTTTTTTTTTTCCCCTGGCTATATCTGTACCATAGGATTTGGGAGTATTTTGGAGCTCCTGGCTGTGGAGGCGCACACCAGCAGTGTCCCAGATCCTTGTTGAGATAAAACTTAGGAGAAATACCTGTCTCCCTTTGTGCCTCAGTGTCCATGCAAAAAAAACATTCGCATGCACTGGCCGGAAGGCGGGACACAGTTTACACCAAGAGGTCCACCAGTCTGAACAATCAGGGGATGAAGAGAGAAGATGTTTTCCAGAGTTCACATCCTCAGTAATACAGATACAGACTCATAACACTAAATTGGGGAATAGAGCATATATGCTAAAACCCCCAGTGTTCCTGTTATTTATAAAGAGGGGAGGACTTGAAAGAGTCAGTGAGCAAGGTGGACTAATAGAAAAAGATGGACTAACAAATCCAAAAAGGCATTTTTGGAGTTCAAAAGTAGGCTAAGAAAAGATGAATCGGAGAGGAGATGATGTATTGCTCTGAAGAGGCAGATGGGGGAGTAGAGAAAGAACAATGGGCAGTTCAGAGTAGAAAACTACCTGGAGCAGTTTGATTAATAGAAGAGGAGAAAATGGGTGAGGATGAAGGATTAGTATTCTGTCTTACGAGCTGATAACTTGCTGTTGTGCATCTGACTCCTTGCAATGTGAAATAAGGGAGTCTGGGGAGTCCTGATTGGGGTTGAGAGGGGTCATGGGAGTCTTATGTTCCAACAATGCTTTTCTTTGCTGTTATCAGTTAAAGCACATCACATCAAATCCATACTATGAACAGCCTGATGGGACAGAAGGAAAATTGGTAGAGATACTAATTAAAAAGTCCCTGGCACATCTAACTATTCCATATTTAGCATTGTAAGAAGGTTGCAATCAACCTCATAATGCTTTGCAAAGATCCCAGCTCAAGGATGAACAGGCAAAAGGGCAAAAGTCTTGGTGTTAGTCAGACAGTAAATCCTAAAGTAGTCATGAGACAGAGCAATGCTGGGAATTATAATGCAGCAAAACGGTGGACAGAGAGCCACCCCCATCACAACTGTAAGAGAGAACGATGAATTTCATTGTGCCTGCCACAAGGACTTGGCACCATGGGTACTTGACCAGATTCCTTAGTATCAGTCCTCTAGGAGGCAACTCAGCCCAGCAAGGAAGATGTCCAGAATGTTAATGAGAGAGCTATGAAGGTACCATACACTCACTCAGGTACCTGAGAGCACAGCCAGCGAGGAAGCTGTACTCTGGAAGTTGATGCAGAGACCATTTTGTCCCTTGCAAACAATAGGAAGACACTTCTCCCCTCCTTTTGTTTTGCAAATATAAACCCAAGATTTCGTAAAAGTATCAACCCAACAAAAACGAAGCTGAAATAAACCCAGGCATTTGTATACTACTGCAAAAACTGCCAACGTCCTGCTGGTATAGACAGGGATTTCATTGAGTCAGTGGAGAACAGAGCCAGCACCTGGTGTGAACGCACCTGCTAGCAAGGACTGCCTCAGATGACTTCCTTCCTTTTCTCTCCCTCTGTCTCTGTTTTTAAAACACTCCCCACCATCTCCACCAACTGTTGATGAAGAATTTTCGCTGTTTACATCCTCATCATTCCAGACTGTGGGAGAGGTGCACAAGGAGATTGCTCCCAGCCCACAGACTGGGTGCTCCCTGGCATTTGCAAACTCCTGCTGTAGAATTGCAACCTGCAAAGGGTAGATAATGCTGCACCGAGCTGGGGTTTTAGTGGGATTACATCAAAGTGGCAGCTTGGTCTGTGAAAGGAATAGAGACAGCTAGATAAAAAATAAAATGTTGAGGAAATAACTATGCATTTATACAAAGTGAGGCTTATTCTGAATATCCTTTCTTTCATCAGAATACAAGAATTTTAACAGTGTTGGTTTTAAGTCAACAAGAACATAACTCCTAGAAAAGAAATACACTGGAAAAGGAGTTTTCTCCCTATAATTTTTACTCTTATTTTTACATCCCATTTCATCCCTAAATCTGTTGCTTCTAGGCAGTGAATCCTGGCGTGTGCCACCCCACAAATGCATGCTTTGATGCTGATAGTTCAGCTCTGGACTCCTCTTTTCTTCCAGACCAGATGTTCTACTTCTCCCTGGTAATGGTTAACATGGCACTACCTCATTATACACCTCTCTCTCGAAATTATGCCAGTGCTACTTCAGCATCAGCCAAGAGCTCTGCTGAATCAATGAGACAGCTGGCGCCCTCCCTGGGGATGGAGTACTTTACCTTTTGGATTCAGGCAGTCACTGTGAGATGAGATCCAGGATGCCGTGAATGATTTTTTTTTGTAGACAGGTGAGAACAAAAGAGCTTTGAAAACCTAATTCAATAGAATCTGGAAACATGGGGCTCTATTGATTAAAAAAAAAAAATACACATACACAGTCCAGCTGCATTTTCATCTTAATTGATTTTTGTATGAGATGGAGGAGTGAATTCTGTCAAACAAAATAGTCCATAGAAATCTTTTCTTTACATACCATTAAGTCAGTATATTTTTGCATGCACAACAGCTGTGTTGTGTTTGCAAAAATCAAATAATTCCCTTATAAAGCTCACAAACTGTAAATTGATCTCTTTGATCTTGTCCACAACATATGCTAATCCTCAAATATCCAGGGAAGAAGGGGATGAGATAATGCAAACAAAATAAACACCTGGCTAATATAAAACATTTGTAAATCAGGGTTTGAAGTCAGCCCATAGTTAGTATATTTACTTTTTGGGGGGGGGGGGGGAAGGACAGTTAAGACTTTAAAAGGAGGGTTTAAACAGGAAGAATTTGGTTTTGTTCTGTGAAGTCTCATTAAACTGCAAGTTGGAAAATTCTCCTGAAAATAAATGAGAAGAGACTGCACTTAATTTTCTCCCTACAGTGTGTATACCTACTTTCACAGGAGGTACTTGACAAAACCCATCAAGAATAAAGCAGTCAGTTTCTACAAACACTGTATGACTAAAATAGACTGGAGGATTCTCAAGGTAATCCCTAACCTTACTTATGAGACTGCCTGGCTGATTTACAGCATCTAGTTCAGACCATCCTAAGGAACACTCTGTACGTTGTACTACTTTCCCTTACCTCTGACTCTGTATTTAATTTAGGACTACAAGGTTAGGGACTGGTCTTTGTTGCTACTTGAAAGTCTCTCAGTCATGCTGGATGCTGCCAGGAACAAGGATTAATAATAGCCATTATCCTTCCAAGGCAGATGATCCCCCAGTGTAATAACTAGAGATGTTTCTGATGTCTCCCTCTGCCAGGACTGCATGGAATAACATCTAACCATGCCCTGTCTTTGCTGAGTTTGTTGAAATCAATGCTAACACCCAATTTTAAGCACATTCACTTGTTTCACCTCAAGGGGTTAATTTTTCTTAGATGGCAAGTCTCCAGATCCGCAAAACTCAATGAAATAGGAATGAAAGTGCAAGGTACCAGTGGAAACTAGGCATCTGCCATCGTTTTCATCAGGAGTTGCCCTGGCTGTGTGACTGCTGACAGAGATCTCTGTTTCCTTTTTTCTTTCTTTTTTTTTTTTTTTTTTTTTACCTTTGGTATTCAAAGCAAGCACTAGTTTTGCTGAATAGAAAGAAATACAGCTGAGTCACATGTCTTCAAAGTGGCTGCAGGAAAAGACCTGAAAATGCATTAATATGAGAGCCATCCTTCACAATAGTTTTTATGCATCCTATAGAGATCCTGACTGGCAGAGAGAGCTATTTCCTTTAAAGAAAAGCACTGTGGTTGGTTTTTCGTTCCTGTCTGGATTATCTTTCAACTGCTTTTATTTTGCTTAATTAAAACCAACTTCCTCCTCTCAAAAAATGACGAAGAAAACTGAAATCTCAAAATATTATGATCTTTATTAATTGCATTAAAAATTTGCCAATTCTTTGTAAATACGCAGGTCATCTCTGTACCCATGGTGCTTTTTAACTCAATCCTCTTCAAAAATAAAAGGCTTAAACTTCACAACATTCCTGTAAGGCAGGTAAATCTTTTCATAAAAGGATTATTTCATCCTTTACTGAGATACAGGCACCTCCAGGGTGAGACACTGTGGTTGTTTTACTGCCTGTAGCCACACAACACAAGAAGTGAGGGGACAGGAAATGAAAACCATCCCATCCAATTTAATTTTAAGGAGAAAATAGATAGGCAGAATGTAAGGTTCACAGCTGGGATTTCACCAGAGTAGAGGAAATAATACACCTTAGAGAAAAGTGGCACAATATCTCTAGTGACTGCAGGTAGCAGACTCTTGGTTTTACACCTTATCTGGAAGGCAGAACCCTCTGCAGGTCATTGCTCCTCACATTGTCCTGCAATATCAACATGAGAATTAGTGTTAGAGGGGAAAATGCAAGCTACCAAATTTCTGATTTCCCTTCCTGAGGAATTTAGATATTCCGTAGAGGTGTGCTGTGCAAATACCACCCGGGCATCACTGATGAGTTTTGACAGTATCACAGTGCAAGGTGGCAGGATGCAGCAGATGTTTGAAAGTGCCATTGCAGAAAAATGCCAGAGGAAAGGTTATCTACCAAAAATATATATTCCTTTTCCCTAGAGTCTCACAACCCATATCTGCCTGTTTATTTGTAGTTCTGTAGTGACTAGAAATGTTTAGATGTCTTAGGATCATTTGGATAATTCTCCCCATCTGGGAATGGGCTTTTGCACTCAAGGTACCAGCTGAGAATGGAGAAATGAAAAATTACACTTTACAGCCCTGAAGAGACCCAAAGGTGTAAGCAAAAGTAAAAGTAGCAGCAACAGGGACAAAAATATATAGCTTATTCATGTTTGACTGAAGTGGAAGAAACTGGAAGGAAAGAAGATGAGGACAAAGAGTAAACGCTGGATTTGGGCTGTGCTTGTCTTTTTTGAGAGTTACCGTGAAGGTGCGGCCACAGAGCAATTACTTGGTGTGGCTACAGAGAGAAATAGCTGCGGCTGCGAGCAGAACCTGTCTGATGAGGGCCTGACTGCTGGCAACGCCGTGGGATGGGGCAGGGGAGCAGAAACAACCAAAGAAATCCTGCCCCTATTACAAAGGTGTAATCAGGATTGCACTAAAGATGTATTTTCGTGAATGGGAAATGAGGAGACAGGATATTTTATTCTTATTTGTATACTTGTATCCTTTTCTTCCACTGGATGTGTGTGTGGCTTCTTTAGCTTTGAATGGTATAGTCCTTCAATAAGTGCTTAAGGCAGGGTTTTGGACACATAAAAAGAAGGGTGAAACTCATTTATGGAAACTCTGCTTTGTACCCTTTCTTTATGGGTAAGTTTGAAACAAAACCAAGTGTCTTTTTCTGTAAACAGTTCATCAGGAGCCACAACAGCTACATTCAGAGCTTGAACTACCGCTTTTTCTGCACACCTCTTCCATAAATCGTGCATTTATTTCTGACTTCCCTGGGTAAATCCAGGCAATCTGCTGTGCTCTTTATGGGTGGCCTTCATGCCTGCCTCCCATGTCATGTTACAGCTATTTCCAAGCCTTCCCAGGACATGAGCTTCTTGGGTTAGGAGTCTGCGGGGCTGTGGGGGACCACGGTGAGAAGGTGTGTGTTGTATCACACGTGCAGCTTCTACGTGTTCCCAGTGAGAGGAAATTATTTTAAACAGCATAATCTGCTTTGCTTTGTGTGGGCATAAAGCTGTAAAATGTTCTGCAGTTTAAAGAGGACAACAGCACTGATAACTGTGGAGATTTCAGATAGATATTGATTTCTGAGTTACATAGAGAAGAGCCAGTGTTATTTATTTCCTGATCAAAAGAAGTGGGAACTGAAATACCCATTGGGTGATGAAAATAAAGACCCCTAAGGATGCGGGCACAAAGATGTTGACCAAGTCAGTCTCTGTGCTGCGGAGGAACATTCAGCTGGCAGCCACAGCAGCAGCGCCCGCTGTAATGCTGTCAGCTTCCCTAACCCAGGGTCAGTCCTGCAGCAACAGAAAATGGGGAGGACTAGATCTGACCCCACTTCAGCAAAGCAACCAGAGCTGGGAGAAGCGATGGCCAACTTGCCTTCCAGTGGTCAGCAGTAAAGTCTTTCACCTTCCCTACAAGGTAAGAAGCAGATGGAGATGTGCCAGGAGAAGGGAAAGAAAGGGAACGGTTCTGCTAATCTCTGCACAGGAAGGAACAGAGATGTGGCCTTGAAGCACGGAGGATACTGTGTTTATAATGGTGGAGAGTCCAAGATGCACAGTTTTCACAGGACTGCCAAAAGATGAAAGCTAAAGATGTGGAAAATGACATGTGTTATCCGTAATTCAATTTCAGTATTATATACTGGAAATTAGTGATAGATATAATAGCCATGGAAAGGTCTCCAGCAACTGGCAGTGTAAAAAAATTAACTGTCTTTCCTTTTATTTCATAAATGCCAAGGTCTATCATACCATTCTCTAATAGAATATTTGTTTTGAGTCCATGGTCTAATGCTTAGAGGGGATACTTGAAATCCAGCAGCTGAGACAGTGAGAAAGGAGTCAGTTTGCGTGAGAAACCTAAAATGATTTCAATGGAGTTTTGCAGAATAGACCAAGCTGGTGTCTCTTACACATTAGTCAAGTGATGCCTGGACCCAGTGTGAATCAAATCTTCTCACAATTTCTTTGATGTATAGTCCCATCTCCTTCTCTGCTTTCCTACTATGTGAGCTTCTTTATCTTCTACTCTGTCTGGTACTTTGTTTGCCCTCTCTTTAGAGAGAGAGAGAGAGGAAAATGGTCTGAGGACTCATTACTTTATCCCCAAGGCAACACTGGAATGAAGACAAGGGACATTGTTGAAAGACAGTAAAATGATGGGATGTAATGAGAAATACACTCAGGGAATGCCAGCTAATGCTCACAGCCCTCTCAACATAGTTGTAGCACAGAGCATCGTGCATTTGTCACAACCAATCATCCTGAAATCATTATGGTACTTAACAAACGAAGAGTTTATAGCAATGCATATTTTACTATATGCTCAATGAAGAGTGCAGAAAGAAGTACTACAAAGGCAAAAGCAATTTCTGATTAAGATCAATAAAAAATTTAGAAGGTTAAAATAGGACTGTAGATAACCTGAGATGTCATTTCATATGAGTGTCACTTACTTGAGATAACTAGGACTCCCTTCTAAAACAGGTCTTTTGAATCATGTTGACCCAATATTAGCTTATTTAGGAGTTTTATAGGTCACCTCTTGCTACTTAGTTGTTCCCAGGTAATCACACACCTACTCAGGGAAGCCAAACAGGTGCTGCCATCAGAAGGTGTAATATGGAAGGATGCTGCAATGTGGTAGCCTGGACCCAAAGGGAAAAGACTCAGCAGAGGCACACTCAGTGTGTTCAGGACAGAACATCTTACATCTATGCAGAGATAATCAAGGGGTATTTCAGATCATTTCTGAATTGGAAACACCATGGTCAGCTAGGTAAGGGATGAAAAGAAAAGCACAGAGGTTTCAGTCCTATGAAGGACAGAGGGTCTCGTTACCCTTTCAGCACAGCACAGAAGTAGCTAGCTGACACAATTAATACATTTTCTATAAGGTGCAAATACTAGTGACATTTCTGTATTTTCTTCCTATTATTATTCAGAGCCACACTACCCAGCAGCTGCACCTTCCAGAGAGTCCAGCTGAGGCTCAGCACTATGAACTAATCTCACTGTACCTTCAGGCATCATTTTAGCTAGCACCTCTCATTCTTTTAGCTTAGCTAAGACAAAAGCCTGTCTTTGGAGTCTGGCTCTTCTGTTTTATGTGGGCAGGAACATGCAGCCAAACTTAGACTCATGAAGAGCTACATGATGAAGTGGCAGGATCTGCACACAACGAAGCACCTGCTGTTCTGGCAGCCCCTCCTGTGGAATGAAAAAGGAAAGGGGATGCTTTTGGTCAGACTTTGCAGCTCTGTAGTACAAGTAGAGGGAGGCAAGAGAAGAGGGCAGTCAGCAGGCTCGCCTAGACGGTCTGTGCATCCTCTCCCCCAGTCAACATTTTGCCTGCTGACAGTTCCTCTCTTGTGTCCCTTCCCCACTCATCTGCTCACACAGCTGCTTGATTGAGCTTACCTGCCAATGCCTCACGTTTTTACCACTGAGCTATCTAGGAGACAGTAGTGCCATTTGCACAACTTTGCTTGTTCCAAAGACATTTCTCCTACTACGTGTTATTTTTTTTAACTCCCTTTCTTACTTTCTTGCTCTTACTGTCTTACTGCTTACTACTCTTGCTCTTCTCCTTGATTAGGATTGAAGTGAAGTTCAGGCAGACACTTCAGTAGTAGCCCCTGTAACAAGATTTTGGACTACACCTGAACCCATGCAGTCACCTGCCAGCTCCCTGAGACTTTCTTCGGTAGCCTGGCATACCTTCTTTCCACGGTTTCACAGATTGACCGACTCCAAGCCAACATCTCTTCTCACTACCAGCATCATTGGAGAGATGCTGCAAACCCACCCACATCTTTTGCTAAGCCACAAACACCCTCTCACAGGTTGGCCTGCCCATAATGGTGGGTTGAATAATGTGTTTTCTTGGGAATATTGAACACACTCTTGCCCCTTGATTTCTTGCAACTCTTTCTTGATGGCTGCTTTTGCAGTGTGCTCTGATGAACAGGTAATATATTTATAAGGGCATACAGTGGCAGACACTTTCCTACCACTCCTTAGTTCTTTAAACAGTTTGGCAGCAATTCCATACATGCTCTGGTCTTTTCATTCACTTTTTCTTCTGTTTCTCCTTGAGTAATGTCACTCTCATGCAGCCTTTCACTAGCGGCTCGTCTAGCATCAGCTGATACACAGTAGTACAGCATTTCCATTTTCAAGAACCTGTTGCTGTACATAATAGGAATCCTTTCATCACACGGCATTCTCTTTCATCTTTGTCAGCCACTGATTCCAGTCCAGTGACCTTTTCACTTCCCTTTACAATGAGCCTGTTTACAGTCATAAACCATTTCCTGCTTTCATCTCACTTGCCTCATCCATTTCCAATCTCTTCCCTTGCAAGGACAATGTCATGTCACATCTCATCGCTGAGTTCTTACCTCTTTAGTTGGAACTAGTCTTGTATCTCTTTTTTCTTTTCCTTTCACCCCTACACAGTGGTACCTACAGTAGGATCACTGGGAAATTCAGAATTTTGGCACTTCTCCTCCCAGTGGAAGAAAGCACAAAGTTAGGACAAGTGAAGCTCAGCCAACATCATGCTACTGCTGCAGATTATTGTTACAATATTTGATCCAGTGAGATTCTTTCAAATTCTTTTGCAATGACCTCTTGAACATGCAAGTTCAATTTTATGTAAGTGCTAAATACAGCTGTGACTTCTTGCTTCTCCTTTCAGTCATAAGCTGTATGTCACTCATTCTTGTGTGGCAAAAAGGAGACTTCTGATTGAAGAACAGCTCAGCATGTTGTTCCTGTAATTAACACAGAAGAAAACTCAAATCGTGGTTCAGAAATGCTTGAATGCCTTCAAACACAGGCATGTTCTGACAGCTGGGTATCCAGTGGGAATTTTGGATAAGAAATAGATACAAATGGAGTAATTTTTCTTCAAGCCTTTGCTAATGAGGACAATGGATGAGTGACGTGGGCAGCATATAACTCAGAAAAATGGCACACAGGTCTTTTATTTATAAGTTTGCTTATTGGCAGCAGTAAAACTTGGAGGGAACGTTGCCAGCAGAGCTACACAGTGAATATTAATCTATTAATCTATTGATCTATTATTCCTCTTCTAGAAGAGGCCAAATGCTACATAAATTTGAGTTGCTGCTCCACCACACTGATTTTTGCCATATTCAGACTGTTTGTCATGGCATCCATTTATTTTGGTGCCTACTAGGGCATCTCTGTCTAAGAGAGTGATGAAGGACCCAAGACAGAAATCCAGAAGTTGGGGACTTCCAGGTACGGGTTTACTGCACAGTCAAAGGTGGCATCTAGAGTAGGTGTATAACTACGCTACTCATCCACTTAAATTTTTGTGTTAAACACTGAATGGGAAATTGTTTTGCCTGGAATTAGAATGGCAAAGGTATCCCTGAATTCTTTGTGCGTTATATTATTGTTTTATTTTTAACTGGGTGGCTGAGGTGGGCTTCTTAGCAGAACAGATCACGATCTCAGAGACCTTATAAAAAAGCTGCTTGTTTACATGAAACAGCATGTGAACAATTCCACTGCTGAAAGCGCCTCGGCTGTGCTTGAAAATAACTGCTTCTCCCTCACCGTAAATGTTCCTGGTTCATTCTGTATGTGCATGTGGTGATCTTATGTAGATGCCTGTATCTGAGCAAGAGCTTTACATTATTCCTTAGCTGGTGACTGCTTAACATTCGTATTGGAGAAAAAGCAAAAGGCTTTGAAGTTTGACCTTCAAGGTGATTTCAGATTGGTATCTCAGGCCATTTGTTTTTTTTACAAAACAGCTTCTGATTTTGACCGTTAAGTAATTTGGACTTTAAGGTTAGGATTTTAGTGTCTGGATGATGTATGTGGAAGCAAAGTCAGGCAAGGGGTTGCCTAGGTATCATTATTTAAAATCCACAATTAATGATTCCAGCACGTTAGAGAACACAAGAAATGGGTTTCATTCTCTCTAACTTTAGTTGTCTGAAAAATAGGATCTAATCTATGTTGGTCCCCCTTCTTCAGCCAATGGAGAAAGCTAGCATCTTCAAAACGCAACATGCTTGGACTAAAGTAGGTGCCTAATTGGTGCCAAGAAGCTAAATCAAATGTCAAAGTGCTCTAAAGCTTCATGTCTGAGTTAAGCAAGATGAATTGCCCTCTGGAGTTTCCTGCCCTGGTCCTTTGACTGTGAAGCCTAGACAGCTAGCTAAGTCTACAGGCCAAATTTTTGATTGTTACACTGAAGTGTGATGAATCCCTATCAGAAATGATAGCTATGAAAATATTGCCCAAATTAGATCCGTTTTGTATATTTGGCTGTCGATACTGATAACGCTATTTAAGAGCAAGGGATCAGCTGAACAGTCCCTCTGAGAGTGAATGCTCCTGGTTCGTGCCCGAAGTGCACAGGGGGATGTGAAGAACAGGAAGCATTTTGCTTTGTATCACAAGGTCAGCAAAACCTTTGGAAATTTGACCCATAGCAGCGTCTGTTGGCATAATGATGCACTAGGTTAGTTGCTTTCAACAAGTACAAACCACAGTTTAACCTTGAGGCTGGAGTTAATCATAGCTTTCTGTTGAATAAACTAGACTTGGTTTTGATCCACAGTTGTGGATGCCCCCTCCCTGGAAGTGTTCAAGGCCAGGCTGGATGGGACTTTGAGCAACCTGGTCTAGTGAGAGGTGTCTCTGCCCATGGCAGGGGGACGGGAACTAGATGATCTTTAGGTCCCTTCCAACCCAAACCATTGTAAGATTCTATGATTCTATTGAGGTTAGAACTTTATGTTTTCCAACTTGCAATTCCCTTGCATAACCAAACTTCTCTGCTTCAGTTATTGTTGTGAGAGTGAGTTGTTTAATATTTGCGAATCTCTGTACATGCTGAATATTAAAACATATGAACAACATATCAACACAGTTGAGAGTGAAGCACTGTGCATTATATAATTCTGCATTTAAGCTCTGTTAAAGTACTGTCATATCACAGGCATAAATATGCTGAAAACTCTGTCAGTTGTGGCTGCAGCTACATCCTGAAGGCTATATTTTTGAGCAAATTACTTCTGCAGAGGATTCCATGTTTTCCGTAAATAGGTAAATAAATAAAACCTGCATGATACTATAGTTAATCCAAAGTGTAGATACAATTTTGTGCATAGCACATTTGCCCAGTCAGCAGGGTTCTAGAAGGATGCCCAGCTTTCCTTTGGTAAGAAGACACCAGAGACAATCTGGGATATGAAAGATTCCCTTTGGGGCTTACAGAGTGGTCCATGCAGTGCCGTGAAGAGACGGAAGTATTCACTTCAGAAACTACAGCAGCTGGATAGAGCAAATAGTGTGAAATCAGTGTTGGTTGGGAATCTTATGTTTTGCAGCACCTCAGGAAAAGCTGATGCAATTTGTCCACACATGGACTATTTTGCAGTGAAGACTTCTGCAGACACACAGTTTCAGTTATCAGTCATCTTACATAGCTGTACATGCCTATACCTGCCAGACACAGCTGGTCACATACCTGCAGGACTACAAGCTGTGACCCTGAAAACATTTCAATGTGTGCCTAATTTAAAGAGTGCTAATATTACCACTGATGCATGGCACTGCTTAAGTGAACATAATTAAAGCAGGTTCTTAAAGGCCCTGGATTAAACAGAGATCTAAAAAACTTATCTCTTCACACATAGTTGTACTAAAGAATTATATGTTCTGAGTGAGCCTGCTGAAACATCTCAGAACTGTCCGCCAGCATTGCCCGTAGGGTCGCAACAAACCCCACAGGGACAGCAAGCAACTTTTAGCTAGAAATCTTCAAAATCAAAGTGCTACTATCAGCCTGTCTCCTCAGATAGATTATCACCAATTTTAAAATAAATTATATTACTTTCCCAGCTCTCCGTAAATGGACTGATAGGTTTTGGTTCTGGGAAACTGAGCTGTGTGTCAGCTGTGTGCATTACTGAAGACTAATCACTGCACACAAAATTATAACACACTATTAAACTTTGAATACAGTAGTAAAATGGTTAGGTTGGTTTTGTTTTTTTTTTTTCTTTTTTGGAAAGCTGTTTTATTTTCATATTGCTCTCCTCTGCCCACGTATTTCTTCTTTTTTTCTTTGCAACAGTGGCTTTTGAGATGAGGCCTGAATCCTGTAGTGGATCTTCTCTTATACACTTTGCATTAGCAATTTCCTGCTTCACTGGTCCTCCACTATGAGACAAGCTTTAAGATTTAGTGATCATATAGCAGAGTTGAATAACAGCACTTCCATTTCCTTTTACAAAAATTGGCATCTCTCTTGTCTTCTGAGAGCCTTAGTCACCCAGATGCACCTAAACAAAAATTGCAACAGAGAAAGGAAAAAGTGGCATCAGACTTTTTAACAGTGGCTCTTAGGCATCTGTATTTTTAGGAATATAAGAACAAACAAGTTGATGCATTTGCATTCAGAGGGGATGTTTTTCAGCCACAGTAGTTTGGCAAAAATCACTGGGGTTTTTTTGCCCTTCTCTGTTGGGTAGGCGTCGTCTGTTTTTTGCAATGCTATTTTACTAGGGGAGGGATGTAGGAAAGTGGTGGTGCCCTTCATCTCTCCTGTTCTCTTCTGGTAATTCACTGCAGTTGTGTCTGTTTGCCTTTTACTTTAGGTTTTAAGCATGGGGAAGCTTTTTCAGCCCCTGGAGGCTGCTGCTTCAACAGATCCTTTCTGAGCCAGGCAGCTGTGGTTGGAGGCCTGGCCTTCTGAGGACTGGACTTGGTGATTCAAATGGTTTCTTCTAGTCATGTTTTGTGCACCTGTGCGACTATAATATAAGGATGGCTGGAGAGATAAAAGATCTGTTTAGCCTGAAAGTCTGCATCTGATAGTAAATACTGAAGGAAAGTGTATAAGAACAAAGTTTCCTAGCTTCACGTAACCAGCAATTTAACCACTGACTGACCTAGAAGGGTGCAGCTGGGCTATTGTCACTATTTAATAGCACCTGATGGCGCTATCTTCCATAAAGTTGTCTCTTTTTCAGTCCTTTCAGATGTGTAACCTGCATATCCTTTAGTCATGAGCTCCAGAATTCACTTACATCTTGACCTTCACTTGGCTTTAAAAATACTACATTCTCAGTTCACCGGGTGAGTATTTCATCTTGCATTGAGAGAAGGTGTGCAAAATCATTGCCTGCTTACCTTCTCCGCATCATTTTATTCCTTTGCCATTGGTTTTACTAGCAGAGGAGGTGGTTTGTAGAGGCTTTCCTTATGTGGAAGCTGTAACACAGTGGCGATTGCTCTTATCTTTCTCTGCAGCCTTCCTACTTCTGTTAAAGCCATTTGCAGATACAGTGAGCAGACCTGTGCACAATCAACGACGGGGACAAAGTAACCATTTGTGAGTGATGTAACTCATGTTTTCTGACTTGTTTGCTCTTTATTTTTTAAAAAAGGCTTAAGATCTATTTGTCTATATAATCTCCACTGACTGTTAAGCTGATAGTTTCACAGAACTTTCCACATACCTCTTTCCTGAGTGGAAACAGCTAATTTAGAGCACATGTTAAAATAAGGGTCTACCTTTTAATTTACTGACATTGAACTTCACTTTACATTTTATTACCATTTTACATGCAAGCCACTTTGTAAATGAGATCCCTTTGCAACTCTTCCCTGCCATCTTCATTTTTTCCTATCCTGAATAATTCTGTATCATCATGGTGTGCAAATCTTGGCACATCACTATGATCATCCTTCCAGACCATTTGTAAATCTGTTGAGCACCGCAAATGCCTGCATAGATCCCTGTGAGCCCCATAGTTAAATCCCTCCATTGTGAAAATTTTTAATTCATAGCAGGACCTTCTCCTTCCTCCAGGCAAGTTTAGTGTTTTTAAAGCCCTTACAGAGAGAGTGACAAAACTTTTTAGGAAATCCATGTACCCCTACTGCACTGCAGTATCCTTATTTACATATTACTTGACACTTCAAATAAATGTAATACATTTATGAAGCATGACTTCTCTCCACAAAAGTAATACTGGCCCTTCTCCGACATATCATGTTTATTTCTGAGTCTACAGACTCTGTTCTTTAATATAGTTTCTACCAATTCGCCCATGATGGAAAACAGGTTTCCTAGGTTCACGTCAACAACTATTTAAAAAAATTGGCAGCGCACTTAACATCTCTGGCACTGAGGCCAGTGTATGTTTTCAGTTATGAAATGGAGTTGGCTCTTCAGCAGTTTCATACATGAATTCCTTTAGGAGTCCCGAGTGAACGTTATTTAGTCCTGGAACTTGATTTGTTACAACTTATTTTATAATTTGTTCTGAAATCTTTTCTTCTAATGTTTCAGTTTGAGACAGATCATCATATTCTTCCCCCATATAAAGCACTCTGGAGCCTGAGCCTCCCTCAGATCCTCCACCATGAACAGTAGTGGAAAAATTCATTAAACATTTTCAGCCTTATCTTCCATGAGCACTCCTTTTACATCTTGATCATATATCTGCCTGACTAACCAGCTGGCAGGCTTCCTACTTCTGAGGTGTTTAAAAAGAGTTTTTTGTGAAACATTTTTATGCCTTCAGCAAATTGCTCCTAAAAATATTTTGGGCTTCCTTGTGGTTTTCTTCAGACTTGCCAGTTTTTATGATCTTCTTTTTTCCTCACTTGGATGAAACTTCTTTTTTTATTCTTTTTACTTTTAAAATCTTTCTTTACCCTGCTGTTTACTATAACTGACTTGTGATTTTGTTCCTTTTAAAGTTTTTTGATGGCTGTTACTGGCTTACTAAGAGCCTCTAACATGACATATTAAAACAATTTCCACACCATACAAAAATTTTTACCCTTTTGCCTGTTACATTTACATTTCTCTTCTCTAGCTTTCTCTTTTTTAGGTAGTTCCCTTTTTGAAGTCAAACACCATTCATGTTAATTCTTTCAACTCTTTTGCTCCTTTGGGAATAGTCACTGTGCATGTAATAAAAGGACATATTAAGACCCTTTTTCAAGCCTCTTTGAAGCAGGCCACTGCTTGGAGCTGAGTCAATAAGGGCTTTCTTGTGTAGGCTCTCCAAGCTATTATGCTATGCAATCATAAGTGGGCAACGTCTACACTGTTTTCTAAGGCAGTCCTGAAGACAGGACACAGCAGATACCTCTGACACCCTTCTGCTCAACAGCAGTCTCCCAAGACCTTTGAGCACCTCCAGGAAGGTTCTTCAAACTCTTAGCAGCTCACTGAGCTGGCTTTATCACACACATTATATGATCCCATCCTGCCACTGTACTGAAAGGGTCCTGCTTGATTTATCCACCAGTATTTTGCAGCAGAAGGAGGGAATGTCTGAAATGAATGGAAATTCAGGAGCAGAAGTCTTTCCCCAGGGTATTTAGTCCAATGAGGAGAGAGTTGTCATCAAATGCCACACATTTATTCGTTACAACTCCTTACTAAGAAGGAATCCTTGTTTTTTATTTCCCTAGCTATGACCGTGAGCAAAGAATAGACCCTCTCAGTTATTCCCTGAGAGCTCTGTGCTTTCAGGCCTTGTGTTTATCAAGAACATCCCAAAGCTTTGGATGCTCCAGCTCCCAGCCCATCTCAGGATACTTTGAAACCGGACACTTAGCAGTTTGCTTTCAGCTGTCAGTTCTGGAGCTGGGCCTTATGTCAAGGACAGGGATATCTGCTGCCTGTGAAAACACTGGGAAATTACACGTACTCTGGGTGTTTGAATCGCCTTGGCATGTCGTCATGGAGGTGAGGCAGCTCTGCCTCGAGGGGTTGTCATGCATATAGTCCTTTCTTAATGAGAAGTTATGAGTCCTCTGAGGGACAGAGGGGAGAGAGCATCCCTTCAAATAGCATGGCAGTCAGATACCCCATGCAGTGAGAGGCTCAGATGCCTTGCCAGAGCTGTGGACTTGGTGAAGAGGAATGCCATTTGTTTGGATAGAAAGAGAGAGAGGTATGACAGAGAGGATTTGAAAAAGTATATGCTTTTTCACAAGGGCTGACTTTCCTTGAGTTTTATTTTAAAAGTTCTCTATAACTGTTTAGATGAATCAAGACTTGATTCTAGTTTGGTTTTGCTTTCCTTCTTATATAGATTTCAGCTATTGCAAAGAGTTCCAAAAATTAAGCTTTTTGCCTTTGCTGTTTTCTGAACCATGCTTTTAAGTGTATCTTCTCTCTGGCTCTGAGCATGGCACTGGGAATATTTCAGAGTACACTTTAGCCCCCAGCCTAAAAGATTGCATTTTCTCCCTTTGACATTGATACTGTCATGGTCCACAGCTACCATATCCTCTTTGATGTTGTATAAGAAACTGTCTAGAAGCCTTCACAGATCCAACACTGTTACATGTGGCATACAAATCACTGGCCAGTTTTCCATGGCATCGGAAGCTGGATTATCTGTGTGCCTGACAATTGAATCTTTCTGTAGTGTATCTTCTTTGCAACATAAGCTAGATTCCTTGTCCTCTGACTGATATCCTTGGTGCAAAGGAATATATGGACATGCTACTGTTCAGGGAACCCATTTAGTGGAGATGTTCACTCCTTTTCAGATGGATGCTGCCCTACCGTAGGACTATTTAGTAGCACAGGTGCTGTTAGCCCTCAGCTGAGATTGCACTGTGATGTCTCTGTGAGTATTGGTAATGCTCTTCTGTCTCCCCAAGTTCCTTCAATTTGTCACATTTACCAGGGCCAGGAGCTCGGCTGCTCTGAGCGCACCCCATCTGCTCAGAGGGCAGATAATTGTACAGATGATACCTGTACATTAAGTGAATCAAGTAGCTTCCGCTCTCCTTCTGGTCTCATTAAATAGTTTGCTCCAAGCTTCTACAAAGGAGATAGATAGTTAACTAAGGCTAATTAATCTATTGTTGCAGTGCCCAGCACTCAAATGGAAAACAAACAGCTACCTATTTATCATTCTCTCAGACCAGCTTTATACTGGATCCAGTTAAACATTGTTAAATCTGTGGATTTAATTCAAACGAGGAGTTTAAACTATGATGCTCGAGGATTTGCTAAATTTTAGTCAGCAAGGGCTGAAACTGAACAAGTTCTAAAACTGTAAGTTTGTTTTACCTAAGTACACTCTACCATGCTGGCAATGTTTTAAATTTAGCGGAACTTAAAACCTAATTAAACTATGCAATTGCCACCCCACCTTAAATTTAAATGCAATATCCCCTTAAGACTAGCTGATCTCTAGGATGCAAATTTACTCCATGTATTTTACTAGAGTGTTTGAAACTAGTCAGCTCAGAAGAACAGATTTTATTCTAAACAGTCTGCTGTCATTGCAGAATATGTACTATATGTTATATATCTGAATCTGGAAATATCCAAACTTGAGAAAAATAGTGCATCCAAGTTCTGATGTGTACATAGATGCCTACTTAGTTAGCATGTGCTTGGCTAAGAAGAGTATTGTCATTCATCTTGAGACTGTCCTCCAAATCTGTAAAGACAAAATGAGGTCTGCAAGCCTCAATTTACCTGGGGAGCTGGAGTGATCATGGCCACCTTGCTAGATTTAAACACCGTTGCTGTTTAAATCAGGCCTCTGTCAGCATCTGATAGTCTCCTTAAATCTATGTGAGGATATAAAACCATGGACACATCCTTTGTCCTCAAGAGGAAGATGAATCTTCTGAAAATGTGCTTCTTACAATTATGTTTTATGATCCTATTACCTTATGAGTGGTACACTACATAAGCTCAGCACCTTTGAAAATGGCATAATATGTACTATCGACAGATGACATGAAACAACAGATTTGTCAGCACAGGTCTGTAAGGAGTACAGGCTGAAAAGTAAAAGATGGATCTGTCAATAGGGTAAATGGTTGATTCTCCAAAACAGGAATCTCAATTTAAGGCCTGCTGTATAAGGCTTGACTGGCACTGCATGATCATCTGAGACATAATTATCCAGGATTGATTTTGATCTGGAGATTATTTTCATACACTTGTCATTTGTGAGTTTCATGGATTTTCAGACTCATGGAAATCAAGCCACTTGATTCCCCTCGGTTTAATTTTTGATGTCCTCCAAATGTCTTTGCTATCGCTGCAAGTCTTGTATAGTAGGATGTGGAGTGAGACAGCCTAGGGAACTGGACTGTCTCATCCATGAATCACAGTTCACAGTACCAGTCTGAGCGCAAGCTGGTCTGCAGCTATTGCCAGTGTCACTGCCATTGCTGCTGACATCCCTTTGCCTTGTACACTTCTCCTTCTCAAAGATATGCCTTTCCTGTTCAAAAAGGTTATGCCCTCTGGGATATATGTCAATGAAACGGATCAATTTTATTTCTGGATGATGTATATCTCCACCTCCAGCTTTAAGAAGTCCACTTATCTGTTGGTGGAAGGAGCTTACCACCAAGGTACTACGTATATGTGTGCAAGGTGTTGTTCTTGTAGCTATGTGGAAGGGCTCTGCTCAGGAGCAATGATCC
Source organism: Nipponia nippon (assembly GCF_047370975.1). Classification (NCBI taxonomy): domain Eukaryota; kingdom Metazoa; phylum Chordata; class Aves; order Pelecaniformes; family Threskiornithidae; genus Nipponia; species Nipponia nippon. Next base: position 138,730,617 of record NW_028262290.1, on the reverse strand, counting down.
CATTGCTGTGAGTGTGATGTGATAACATAGCCTCAGATTGCAGCAAGGGAAATCCTGGTAGGCTTAGGAAAACAATCTTCATAGTGAGAGTCGTCAAGCACTGGAATAGGTGCCCGTATGTGGTGATGCCTGCATATGGTGATGAACCCAGTTACATTGTGAAATAAAAACAGTGGTTTAAACCAAAAAGTATATCCTTGGTGCTAAATTACATGGTGTGGACATAGAGCAATGCTACAGTACTTTGACATGGCCTGTTGCAAAGCCTCCCTGGGATTCTTTCTGCCTACTGCTTTAGGGTACACCCTGTAAGTAACACCCAAATATTAGCATCAGGTGTGATGAGTGCAACTCTGTGCCAGCAAAAGCTGGGATTTTATTGTGGCAGGGGCAGAAAGTTGTTCAATATATAAGATGAAAAACTCTCTTCCTGCTCTCAGTTTGTTAACTTTATGGACAGCTGCATGCATAATTGGCTGCGTATGCTTGGCGAATGTGAAGTTTAATGTTGGATGTATTTTGCAGTATTATGCTAAGCCACAAGGTGGCACTGGAAGATTGTAATAATCCAGTGTAATTAAGCCCGCCCCACCTTATAATTCTTTGACAGAGAAAGCATGAATTTTTACATTAAATGATGTAAACCATGGGAATTGGTTATTTTGCTTTCTTCTGATTTTTGGCTTCACTTCCCGGCAGTTTTTAGTGAAGTTCTCTCAAGAGTAAAATGGAAATGCATCTGTGTGCAGTATAGCTATTGCAACGGCACAACAAAGTAACTCTGCGAATTGACATCCCTTTGTTTTTAAACATGTATTCATTAATACTGGTGATCCTGACAGCTGTCTTTCTTTTTGTAGCCAAGTATTCATACCTCAGCAGCAACTGCATGCAAAAGTAGGAATTTCATTTCCTTTGTAATTTCTTTGATATGTTGCCTGGAGCTTTCTCTTCCCTTGTAAAGATGAAAACCTGTTTCCTGTTTCAGGTTTTCATCAAAGGTGAAAGTTCTTCCAAGATTTGTCCATTTCTAACAAAGATTTCACAACATTCTGGTCCAAAATATCTCACTTTGTTTTGATACCAAATGTAGGCTTGGGTAAGCAAAAGCAGTTAACTATTATATTGCTATTACAGATGAAATTTGACACGTTTTCACATGGTTTTGCAAAGTGTGTAGCTCCTTCCTGTATTCTCACATTTCTTTTTTATCCTCTAAATACTGAAGCTGGTTTGTAGTTGAGTAAAGTAGCAAGATGGCGTCCACTTGAGTGGGCTGATGTCTGACTGAAGATTGTTCTTTACACCTATGAATGTCTGAAACACACAAAACGATAATGAAGAGGTCTGAGGGAATTCTGGTTTTACTTTTGCATACAACAAAAAAGCCCTAATTACCATAGTTGCAATTAAAATCCTGATCCTGAAGTGCAAACAGCCTTGAATGGTTTTAAATATATTCCTTGCCAGCCTTAACACCTGGCAACATGAAATCATTTACTAAATGAGGAGCTTAGACAAAACCTGCCTTTAAAAATTCTTTTCATTGCAAGAGATATCCAAACAAGACTTCTCACAAAGGCTCAACTCCACCTTGTTTGAAGGAAGCCTCAAAACTTTTATTTATCTGAAGAGGAACAGACTGGCTGCCCAAATTTAAGGGTCTAAAACACGAGAGGCAGAGTTGTTTCTGGGTTGTTTCCTGATAGCTCATTTTGACTTGTAGGAAAAAAGATACTAAGTTATGTCATTATGAAAGGTAAAATATCCCCCTCGCTCAGGTTCTGCTACTCACTGAGCTCCTAGCAAAATCAGTGGGATAGGCAGTTTACAAGCTCGCCACGAAGTAAAAGCAATCTGAAAGGCTGCAGAGCTCCACATATTACACTGAAGACTCACCCAGGAGCCCATTTCTTCTTAGCTACAGCCAGCGGCAGCAGTATTTGGCATGAAGAGTCCAGTGTCTGAGCTCAGCTCTCAGGCTGTTCTAACCGAGATCATTTATCCTTTTATCAGCTGGTTACTTAAAAGAGAATAAGCTTCCTTTTGGACACCAACAGTTCTACTCATTCACCACCTGTGCTTCCTTTCCTGATATCAGCAGAGCTCTGAGGCTCTTTATTGCAGTGTGTAAAAGCTGTAGCCCCAGCCCAGCTCCCCGTGAACGAGTGAGCGTGTAGCAGAAGACCCAGCACCGCTGCCTGTCGGCCTTGCTCTAACGTGCTTGGCAGAGGGACAGACACTAGGAGATTTCCCTTCAGCGCCAGTAACGCTGTGTTAGGGAGTTTATTCCTGCTTGCAATACGGAACAGTTGACTATGCTGCTTCATAAGGTGTGGCTACATGGTGTCATTTTGGCACATGTGATGTAAAGCCAGGATGTCCTACCTTGCCAGGCTTTTGGGGAGAAATTTTGCTGTTTTTCCTCATTCTCTGTGGAGTGTCCTTCTGCCCTGAACGCTCAGGGTTTGTGCAGCTTTCTGGCCCAAGCCTTGAAGAACGATGTGTTCCCAGGAGCCCAAGAGCAGCTGCTTCAACAGGGCCCTGGGCTGCAAGCATCCCTCCTTCCGCCGGCCCTGCAGGCAGTCCGAGAAGCCTTCGGGGACTTCCCTGCTTTCTTCCTCACCATCACACAGAAAATGAAGACAACTGGCCTTGCAGACTCTCTCCCACATCAGTTCCTACTTCAAGTCAATTTAACTCTCATATTTCATCTCTCTTGTATAAAGCCTTCCCAGCTGACATTATATACATTGTGTTATTTTGCAATTATAAACAATACACATACACACAGAGATTTTAATAAAACTTTTGTTATCAAGTTTTATTATTTCAACAAGTGTTGCTGTCAGCTAATAATCCCTAGAGTGGCCATCATGAAGTATTCCAATAATTGGATTTTAATTAAGAAATTCACTTAGTCCTACACTATTTTTGAAATCTAATTATGTCTTCAGGAAACTCACCCAAGTTGTGGTATTTTCTGGACAATGTACAGACTCCTTCCATTACTTTAAGTTCCTTTTTTTTGTTCCTTTTCTTTTCTTATGGGTATTATTAAAACTCTTCTGTTTCCTGTATTGCCACTGTAGAAAATTGTCAAGATCTAATGGATGAAATAAATGTGGAATGCAAATACAAATCTCTGTTATACACATTATCTTAGAAAAGAAGCTCCCTGTACAAAGAAGGTTAGAAAGCTTTTTTTACTTATTATATTCATGATCTTGAGATTTTTTTCCCCCTTGGATTTAAAGACATTATTAATGAGAAAATCCTGTTGATAAACGTGGCTGTAAATTTTACTCATATAGACAATAATTTATATCTCACCTCATCTTAAGTATTTTGGGAAAACTCCCAAGTATATATGTGCACACTGAGTGTCACCTGGAATAAGTCTAGTGAAGCCTGTAGGCTTGCTTATATTTATACCACAGAAGCACTGAATGATCCAGACACTGCTGTTTGTACATTACATTTTAGTCGTCTTTGATGCTGAACGTCACATCTCATCCAACATTCTGTGAGTTCTCATGACATAGCAACAGGAGAAAAAATTAAGAACATCATGAATTCAAGGCATTTCTCTCGAAGTGGTTGGAGTATTCCTGTATTTTTCCATATGGAATAGAGAGTAACACCACTTTGTGGTACGTCTTTGACTGTAAGTAGGCAGAAATCAATGTAATAAAAATAAAAGTCTCACAGAGATATTTTTATATTTAGAAATATGAATGGTACATACAGTCATATTCTGACCTTGAAAGAATAGAAATAAAATGTGACAAGGGACTCTGTTTGTAGTATTTATACTAACCATAAAAATACTCTGTTCAAACATGAAGATTTCCTTGAAACAAAAGAAATCTATTTAAAATGTGAAGAGGGGAAGGGATAAGAAGAGAAGGTCTGATGAATTAATGGTTGGCAATATGAAGAACATTTCAGTAAGATTATTTACATGAGTGATATGAGGCATCTGGCCTGTATACTGTATACAAATATAGAAAAGCTGTGGAGGCCATAATCCGTCATTGTAGTGCATATGCAACTCCAGTTGAATTCAATAGTACTTCAACATGCATATAGATGAGATGATATTTACTTATAGCACAGGCTGATTTTTTATTTCAAGACAGCCATTGTTAACATTTTAATATATCCTTTAAAAAGATGGGACAAAACTTCCATTGACTTTAACAGAGCCAGAATTCCCACCTGAGGCATTGGCTGTAACCCTGAAACACCGAGAAAAAATCTGGTTAAGAGCAGACCAAAAAATGGTGGTTAAGCTGCATCGTTTTTTCATCTTCTTAGATTTGCTTCAGCCCTTAGTACTCTGACCCACCTTTGCCTTCTTTGCTTTACTTGCTTTTTTCCAAGCAGTATTTCCCAACTAAGACAGGTAGCCTATATGAATAGCATAAATAGTATCTATTTACTATTTTTTTCATATGTAGCTGTCCATATTTAGGCAGGTTAGCTACACTGTGCAGTAAGTTTAGCACAGTCACATTACAGCATTGCATTTTCTTCTAGCGCCTCAAGCAATTAAACCATGTGCCCATCTTCTGTTGGAACCTGTAGCAATTATTAATCACTTGTCATTGTCTTTGGCTTTTCTATTTGTGACCCTTTCAATTCTGCAAGCCAGGAAGCTACCTTCGCAGTAACAGGAAAGATGTCTAAAGGTTAGAATATATTTCAAATCTTTAAAAATAGTCCAATTGCATTTTAAAATCTAATTGGACTTTTTAAAAGTCCATTAGTAAACCCAGAATTTGTGATTCTTTAAAACCTTGCTAGCTGACACTACCTTGCTGGAGACCTTATTGTTAAGACTACAAACAGCATCCAAATGGTTGAAATTAAAATTCACTTTAAAAAATCTAATATACCACTTAAGCTGCTGGACCAATATTACAGAATCAGATAAAAGTCAAAAGACTGTGTCCAGAAATCCTAAATGTCAGATTTTCATAAACATTGCATTCCCTTTGAAAAAGTAGCACATGTTCACAGCTAGAATAGTTTGGAGCCTGCTTTTTTATTTTTTTTTTAAATGAAAAACATCAGTCTAGGCTCCCATATGCTCCTTGCTCCTTTCTTCTGGAGTGACAATGGATGGAAGGAGCAGTCCCAACAGCCTTTCTGAAGGGAAAGCTCAGTTCCACTGTAGTTAAAGAGTTTGTCCCAGTGGCCTTTGGCTGAGAAGGTCAGCTGAAAAGCAAAGAAAGCCTAGTGAAGCCAATGGGACCTTGAATTAGTCCCAACCTGACAGAAAACAGGTTTGTCTGTCCTTAAGAACTTTGCCTTAAGAGCCTGCTGACAACTCAAGTAGATACCATACAGACTGGGCTGTTCATAGAAGACCTTGCTGAATTCACAGAGGGAGGAAATTTTAGTGGGCTGAGGTAAACAGGAGCCATGCTTGTGATTCCAATGGAGCCAGGAGATCCTCCACAGTGCCCCCATAAATGAGATATAAGGATCTGAATGAGGAAGACCGGGAGGACCTTCTTCTATTTGACCAGCTGAAGGAATAATTCTTCTCCAAGGACTGCTTCCTTGTCGCCTCCAATATGAAGACATTAATGATCAGACCTTGGAGAAGATGAATCAAGTTACACAGACCGTAGAGTTGAACTGTTCCTTCTTTGAAGAGGGGATCGTTCCTTCTTGAAGAAATGATGTCTTCCTCAGGAACATGACCCAGTGAAATCTGGCAGACTTCAGGTTTGATTTTCTTGCTCCATATTAACCTGGCAATCTTATATCTAAGGTAAAAGTAACCATGCTGGGTCTAAATATGTAACAGCAGCTTATTGCAAAGATCAGCAGCTTATGCAGCTTACGGCAAGTTTGTTCTGTGCGAAGAGAGCAACATCCATCCATCTGTCTGTCTGTCTGTTTGTCTATCTATCTATCTATCTATCTATCTATCTATCTATCTATCTCTAGATTGATTACTAAATGTGGACAAAGCCTCTCACTTACGGGGAAGTAAGGGTGGAATAGATAGGAAGGAGGGAGTCGAAAGGGAAAAGTCAGCTGTGATTTTTTATTTGTTACCCATTTGAAACAAGAAGTCCCTAGGCAGTTTTAGCCTGATCTGTAATGCAGAGGCTGTCTGGAGGGGCAAGATGACAGTATGATTCCTCGCAGGCTGCACGCTTCTGTTCAAATCTGTGACGTGAGCATCCCACATGTCTAGCAGAGTAATGGTGCTGGAGACATATGGAGGTGTCCATCTTCCAGGTGTTTGGAGCAGAAATGGCCATGGGGGAGGCTTTGGTACAGCTCTTTCAAAGAGTACTCATTTCCTTCCCCCTCCTTTCCCCACCCCCCTTTTATCACAGTGTTCCAAACTCAGACCCCCAAATTAAAACAGTATTTTACAGCTTGGTAATGAAGCCTCAGATTGCAGATATTAATTACCAGGACGTGCTCTGAGGGAAACAAGGAGTTGGCAGGACAACTGAAGTCCTCTTTTTCTCTCTCATTTCCCGCTCTGTACAGCAAGCTGGCTTGCTTCTTGGTTCCCCTTTGGGAGGTGATAAATCTGAGCTTTGCTGTCGAGGCTGGGCATCTGGTAAGGCTACCCTGTGCTGTTGGTATCCTCCCCTTCACCCTGTCCCAATGTCACATCGGTAATGATGCGGTTTGGGGGATGGAAGAGGGCAGGAAAAAACCCCATAGGACTCCTTGTAAAGAAGAAGGAAAACAAGGTCGATGAGACCTTTCCCTTTGCATGACAGCTGGTGGGATTAGCCACAGCACCGGGCAGGGTTGAGCTTTCCACCTTCACGCTGAGGGGCTGTTCAGCTACAGGCTCCTGCTTGCGGGGGAGAAGCAACCCTTTAATCCCAGAGCTTGGCTCCGGCAGCCGTCCCCCAGCTCTGCTCCTAGATCCCGTCACCTCAGTGCCTGGTTTGTGGGCGCCCGCTGCCTTCACAGGCTAAGCAGCACTGTCGTTGCACGGGACACCCCTGAGGGAGGTGGAAAAACTAAAATGAAAGGAAAGAAAGAGGGAAGAGATGCTCTCCCAGGCTCCTTCCAGGCGCTGGGCAGACAGCCGGCTCCCGCGGGCTGGCGGAGAGGGAAAGGGGCTGTGCCTCAGGCGGCAGCGCGGGCAGCAGGGCAGGCAGGGCAGGCAGCGCGGGCAGCGCCGGCGCCCCGGCAGAGGCAGGCAGCAGCGCGGGCAGGGCGAGCAGGACAAGCAGCCCGGGCAGGGCAGGCAGTACAAACAGGGCAGGGAAGGCAGTACAGGCAGGGCAGGCAACAAGGCAGGCAGCGCGGGCAGGGCGGGCAGGGCGGGCAAGGCAGGCAGCGCGGGCAGCGCAAGGCAGCTCGCGCCGCCCGGGGAGGGCTCTGATTCATCACCCCGTTCAGAGGAGAGGATGGGACGCCGCTAAACTCCCCTTTCTCCCTCCTCCCTTCCCCCTCGCCAAGCAAGCCCCCCCTCTCCTCCCCCCTCCGCTGCTCTTTCTCTCTCCCCAAGCAGTGAGGCTCGGACAGTGCTCGGCTCCAGCGCTTTATTTTAAGATGATCGGCCAAGGTCTTTGCAGATAGATTTTATCTGAAGTTAAATAGCAGGCGCTCGCCTCTCCCTCGCCAATAAGTCATTTTTAATAGAGACAAATCGCCCTGGACGCCCCGGAGCGCCGGTGCCGCCGCTCCTGCCCGCGCCCCCCGCCGAAGGCGAGCGGGCAGCCCGGGCAGCTCCCTCCTCCCGTAAGTGTCCTGCTCGGCGGAGCCGGAGCGCGGCCGTGTGCGGAGAAGGGGAGGCGAGGGGGGGAGAGCCTGCCAGCCGCCCCGCCGCCCTGACAGTGCCTGCGCCGGATGCACAGCGGCCGCGGGACATCTCGGTGCGGAGCGCGGCGAGGAGATGCGCAGGGGCGGCGGGCTGCGCCGCGGCGCTCGGCCCCTCTAGGCTCGCCCATGGAGCGCCCCGCGGAGCCCCGGCCGCCGTCGGACCCCCCAGGCCGTACGTATCCCCGCCGCGGCCCCCCCGCGGCGGCGGGGCTGTCCGCGGGGCGCGGGGGCGGAGGAGGGCTGGGGCCGGGGATGGGGGTCCGCGCCCGTCGGGGCGCCCCGGGGCGCGGCCCCGGCACGGGGCAAGGCACGGCGCGCCTTGGGAGCGGCAGAGGGAGGTGGGCGCTTGTGGGGGTAGGCAGAGCCTGCCCGGGTGTCCCGGAGGCGAGGCTCTTCGCCTCGGCTTTAAGCGCCGGGGAGCATCCGGAGCCCCGGTCCCAGCGTCTCCTGCCCCTTCTCCCCGCCCCGGAGCCGCTCCGCTCTCCGCCGCGCTGCCGGGGCTCCGCGGCCAACTGGCGGGCGGCTGCCGCCCGGTCCCCGCCGAGGGCGCGCAGGCAGGCAGGGCAGGGCTGGCGGTGGCACCCCCGGGCCGTCCCAGCCCACACCACGGGGCTCTCCAGCCCAGCAAAAGCACTGAGCGCGGGGAGCGCTGCCTACAGTCGCTCCGCAGCCAGCCCGGACCGTGCGATCACTTTGCTCTGACGCTGGATTAACTAGATTTTAATCGGTTTTTGTTTCCCCCACCCCCACCCCCACAACCCATCTCCTCCTTCTCTCCCGCCCCCCCTTCCCTACACACCTCTCTTCCCCCCTTGTCTCAAGCCTAACCTTGTCTTGTGGTCATGGGGTCTATAATTTCATTTTTGTCTAGGCTGGTGAGAGCTCTGCTTGCTCTGTAAAGTGGATGTCAGGTGGATCTATGTTCTGGAAGGAACAAAGAGGCAGCGAAGGCAGCGCGGGGGAAGTTTGAGCGGCGAGGATGCAGGCTGTGTACTGGTACGCGGTCCTTCTGCTGCAGCCCACCCTCTACCTGGTGAGTGCCCCCGGCCCCTCGCACGGGCCGGGGAGGGGGGAGCTCGGCGGGGAGGAGGGCAGCAGCCTGGCGGAGAACGAACAAACTCACGGCCGCTACTGGCGCCCCGCAGCCAGCCCTGCCCCGTCCTCCCCGGGTCGGGCCGAGGCCGGGGCGGGGAGGCGCGGGGCTCGGCCGGGAGCTCTCGGCGGGGCGCGGGGCGGGCAGACCTGTAACTTCGCCGCCGCCGGGAAGGGGCGCGCCGCCGGGCGAGAGCAGGGTGGGGGGCTCCCCGCTGCCACCTCCCGGGCCGGGTTCCCCGGTGCCTGCGGGGGCACCGGAGCGCCGCTGCGGGGGCGCCCGCCCGGGCTGTGGGCTGGAGGCAACTTCTTGCCCTCTGCTCCCTCCTGAGGGTGGGAGCCCCTCCGGAAAGGGACCCCTCCGCCCCCGCAGTGTGCCACTACGGGCGGCGCGGCAGAGGCGTGCAGGCACTCAGCGACAAGCACAGCCGGTATTTTCTGCGTGAAGTGTCATTGACTTTCGTCGCAAATCTCCTTTAAGATTACCGAGGGAACACGAGTAAACAGCGGCATTATCTCCTTTACACACACTTTATTCCCTCTACGATTGCAAGGAACAAAAACAAGGCAGGCTGCTCCTTTGTAGCCCCTACCTTCGCTCGCCTGCGATGCGTTGAGCAGGCAAACGCTTGGCGGGAGCTCGTCCCCGTGGCGGCGGAGGAAGGAAAAGCCCCTTTTCCAGGAGGGAGGCCAGGAGAAGCACCCCGGGCGCCCGTGCCGGAGGAGGCGGCGGCCCAGCTCCGGCTCCGGCTCCGGCTCCGCGGCCGCCGGGCGCTGCCTGCGCCGCCGCTCCCTGCGCTGGCGCGGCCGCGCCGCCTGGGGGCGCTGCGGGGCAGCGCGGCGCGGCTGAGCGCGGCCGAGCGCGGGGCAGCCAATCCCGAGCGGGCCCGGGCCGGAGCGGGGGCGGGGGCGGGGCAGGCCGGGCCGCGCGCTGCTCTCGCGCCCGCGCAGCGCCCAGCGCGGCCGCGCAGCGCCGGGGCTCCCCCCGCTCCCGTCCCCTCCTGTCCCGTCCCGCCCGGCGTGGGTCCCACCGGGGGGCCTCTGCCCTCGCCGGGTGGTGGCACGTCTGCCGCGGGCGTCTCTCCTCCCCGCGAATTTTATAGCCGGGGGTGGCTGGGGGGGGAGGAGGGGAAGCGGGGAGAAAAGTGCGTGGCAAATAATCTATCAAAAGGCCGGAGCGAGATCGATACGTCGTGTTAAATTTTAAATGTGTTTGCTGGCAGTTAAACTGCTCTCGACTCATTACAACAACAGTGCTGGATTTATTCTAATGCGCTGCAGTCTGAACAACAAGCGCATTAATTCTCCTTTAATTGTAAACTGGGAGCATTTGAAAACCATTCAGTGTGCAAATTATGCTGATTCAATTACCGTTTAGTTACAGACTTCATTACCTGAATGCCTTTTTTTTTTTTTTTTTTTTTTTTCCGAGGGCTTGGCATTGCAGAGTAAAGGAGACGATTTTCCAGTTTCCCTCGAAACAATGCGAAATATGATACCAAAAAAATCGGGAATAAAAGACAACCTGGGGGAGGGGATGCGCTTCTCGGCTGGGCTGTGTCTTCTGCCAAAACACTCGGGGGGGATCCAAAGGATTTCCCTGTCTAACCCGATTCTCCTTTCTAAGTCGATACTTCACGTTTATGCCAATCTCTCCCTATTCTCTGTATTTAGGGAGTGAGTCTGAAAGTTTGCGTTAGGCCATCGCGTGATGATAAACTGTTTATTAGCGTCGAAGCATGAAGTTTTGATTAAAGCGGTAATGCGGTGCCACAAACCAGCAAGGTGCAGCGCTTTGTTGTGCCTCTCCGTGTGCGCGCATCGCTCTGTGTGGACTAAAGTGGTTTCAATTAGGAATTAAATTTTCAGTACCCAACCTGTTAGGAAGGGTAAATGAAACGGCAGCACAACCTGCTTCCTATCGAGCCTGTTAAAAAAATCCTTTTTGAGAGGGGATAATAATATAGGGGAGAGGGAAAATAGCCTGTTTCCCCTCCGCCTGAACTAGGGGGTATTCAGAGACAGTGAACAGCCGCAGCGAGGCTGGGCTGCTGCGAAGTTACTCATTTACAGACACTCGCTGGCTTGTAATTTCTCTTCACCCGGCAAACCACTGCTCTTTTTTTTCTTTTCTTTTTTTTCCTTCCCCATCGTTAAACCTCTTCCTAATGAAATCTTGGGGAAAGAAGTGCTTCTGCTTTTCTCCCCCTTTTTAATAGAGCCATATGCCATCCAGCCTTATTGGCTGAAATTTATAGAGGTCACGGCCGACCAGAACGAGTAGGAATTTTGCCGGGGTAGAGATGGTTCACCGTATTATGTTTATTGGTAAGAACATTAGTTAGCCTCTGCGAGACATGCATTTTCTCCTTGTTTCGAGCTGTGCAGTGTATTGAAAATGTTACATTTGATTTGCAGTGGAAATGCATTTCCTTTGGCCTAAACGGATAACTTAGTACTTGCTTGGTAGTATTAGGAGTTAACCTTTAAAGGCTTGCAGTTATTTTGTTCCTTCAGATTTAGAGAGCTGCAGAAAGTGTTCAAACAGCTACAGTCGGTCTTATTTACCACAGGACTCCACTTCACCGCTGTTCTTTCGAGAGCACCTTAGTCCTATTCTAATGGATAATGTTTTCTTAACTAACGGTGCTGTGCCGAGCTCAAAATCGTCATTAAGGAGCCACGTAAATATTAAGAAAGAAAAAAAAACACCCGGAGATCGCAGAGGCTTTTAGGTTTGAGCTCTGTCTCTTTGTAAGGACGCCGGGGTTTTATACCGCTCCCTTAATGGAAAACCTCTCGTTTAATTCCTGCCTAGTTGCCAGTGAATTTCCAGTCCGACACCACAGGACAAGAAACCGCCAGGCTGTTTCTTTTCTTTTTTCCCTGGGTGGAAGCAACCTGCTGTAGAAGCCACTACAAAACGCGCGGGCTGCTGGCAAAGACGGCAAGGATCCTAACTAGGTATTTCTCAGTGGGACAGGTCAAGGATGGCCCAAAAGGAGGAGGCAGATCGTTTCCGTACCGGCTGCTGAGGAGACCCATCGTGCGGGCGGGGACCGACGGGCTGCGGGCCGGCTGCTCCCGGCGGCGGCGGCCGCTCGCCCCGTCCCGCCGCTCCGCGGCCGCCGGCCGGATCCTGCGCACCCCTCCGGCCAACTCAGGGCGCCGGGCGGCAAAATGCCTTGCAGGTTGCCGGATTTTACCCCCCAACATGTTCACAGGCTCTGCCTTCGCCTGCTCTAGGGGGAACTTCCCGCACGGCACCAGCAAGGAATGGTAACGTGCACCCGTTTTGCTGGGATCACCCTGGCGTGAAGAGACTTCAGCTCACTACTTAGGTACTCCTTACCCAGAGTAGCGGGTACGGAACTAAAACCAGTCGGAGTTTTGCGTTGCATGCTGCTAGGGTAAGGATCCCTCCCCCCTCAGCCCCCCCACCCCCACCCCCCCCACCCCCCGGCTCGCCGTCTTTTCCCAGCAAAGTGTTTCTTTTACCGGTGGGTTTGTAAATTAGGGTATACACCAGAGCTGACCTGCAGAGCGTTTTAACTCCGCGCGGAATTTAAGCAGCGCAAGAGCAAATGGAGGGGTGATGTTTCACCCTCCGAGCGGGGCTGCGAGCGGGGCGTTTCGCGGGGGGAGCTTCTCTGCGCGGCGCTTGGTCAGAGAAGCGCAACTGCGGGGCTCCCGGGGCACCCTCTTTTACAGGGCGATGGCATTGGCAGAGGGGCATGGAAACAGCCTGCTAACCTCCTCCCCGTGCCGGACTTGGAGTTTAAGATCTGTTCCACACCGTCACTGTAGTTTGGAGGCCTTCTGACAGCCAAGCGGAGCTTTCCTGCAAAAATATTATGAATAATAGAGGTTTAAAATTGTCCTCAGCGGTGGCACAGTTGGCACGGTATTTGCTGAGGGGGTAGGCAGGGGGTTAGTGGCTCCAGAGTTTGTGTACATTTAATTTCTCTCTGTGTCACACTGTTTGCGGTCATTTCACCCCGGTTAATGAAAGCTACGGAGAACGTGAAGAGATATCACGTGCCGGCGAAGATAAGTTGATCTTTTTTTCTTCTTTCTTTTTTTAAAGATACTTGCTGATTGTGTCCTACTTTGTCGCGAGAGAAAAAAAAAATGCCAATCCTCTATAGGCAGCAAAGATAAAAGAAAACAAAAAACAAAAGAGAGAGAAGGCATTGTCCTGTTGTAATCACCACCCACAGTGTTTTCTCAGAGGCATTCGGTGCTGAAAGCATTCGGTATTGCTTTTTCCCCCCCAAATAAGCGAGTTCTTGCAATTTTCAATTTGACGTCGAAGGCAGGGAGGGGGAGAGAGCGCTTGGCGCGGAGGGAGAGAAGTTGCTTTCCGTGCGAGGGAGTTTACGTAGCCTTGAGAGGATCCCGCTCCCTCTTTCTAAAGGAGTTTGAGAGACGCTTTCGCGGTGGTGTAGGGGCAATAATTACCCCGTCGGAAGGTAAGGCGCGGGAATAGCAACCGGACTCGGATCTCGTGCAGGCGAAACAAACTTCTCTAAGCTCTTTTTTTTTTTTTTTTTTTTTTTTGTTTTGTTTTGTTAAGCGGAGGATGGTACAATCTTTTCGGGGCTTCCTTCCTTCCTAACCATCAGGGACCTGTGCTAGCAGTTTAAGAAGGGGTTTCCCCGCACTGAAATTTCTTTTTCCTAGTGCTTAGTACACACTATTTTCATTTCTTAAATCGCTGGAGAAAGCAGCCTGGAATAGATTTCACCTTTTGGACAGGCACCTGAAGACAATCCAATATCCCCGCCTTTCTTTAACTAGCCAAATCTTCCAAGTCGGTACCTAGAGGTATCCATTTTAAGCTGCTTAATATTTCCCTGCATCTCTAACCCGCCATTTTAATTAACAAAAAGCCAATTTCCCAGTCGTCTTGGAAAGTGCGGTGAAGCAGGTTAAGAAACCAATTGCTCGGAATAGCCAGCACTTGGAGAAAATGAATGTGTGAGCCATCCTTCCCTCACTAGGATTGGCTTCTGTTCTCCCGATTGGGCTTGGGTGAAGTTATGCTGTGATTTATCAGATAGTTTAACTCCCAACTTGCTCTTCTTGTAAGTCAGCATTAAACCACCTCCTGGGTGCTTTGTAAATACAGCTTTAGCATTTTTTTCATGCAGCAGATTGACATGTTGACGATTCTGCTTTAAGGAATGTGACAATAAAGTGGAAAACCAAAGGCTGGCAAGCACTTCATCAAGGATAAAAAGGTTCTGCTGTAAGGATGTCACTCAATTTATTGTGAAAGTCGAATGAATTACGTTTAATGAAAGTGCTCCCCAGATGAATATTACCAGCAATTTCCTGAGTTGGCTCTGTCAGATTGATATGAGGAAATGCCAACCTATATCAAAAAAGATCTCCAATCTCAATTACTATGCAAGCTTTCGAAGAGCTCCTTTTTATTGATATGATATATATTGGCGGGTTCTCAATGCTGTGGAAACTGCTCTCTGTTCAACAGGACGGCATATTTCCTAGTTTATTGTTTAACCCTGCGTTTTTCTGGCTGTTGTTTAAACTTCTGCGAGTGCCCTTCTTTTGGAGGGGAAACGCCTCTCATCCTCTTTGCCTTTCCGTGACCTAGAGAGACCAAAGTTGTGTGTCTGGCAGAGAGCAGGGGCAATGCTCGGTGCAGGGTTTGTTCAGCCTGGATGGACAAAGCCGAAGGTCAAGAGAAGTAACTCGGCTGAGGCAATGGCGTTGGATCCCCTCATTTTCAGTGTATTTCTAGGCGAGAATCCAAAGCACGGTAATATTTGTTACGACTAGCAATCCCAATATTCCCGCCCTTTCTTCCTCATTCCTCTAGGGCTTCTTTGGGCAAATTAGAAATTCACTAAGCCCGCGGAGAGAGAGAAAGGCTCTTATGTCGCCTCATCTACATAAGAATTGACTTTGTGAGAGGCTTTTCTGTTCTATTTTAACTACTATGACACCGGTCGCTGTTTAGGAATACAGCTTCTTTTCCCAGAATCCATCTTGCTGGGCTTGTTTGTGATTAAAGGAGGGATTCAGTCAGCTTTCTTTTACCACTTCCCCCTTCTCTTTCAATTTTTGAATCGAAGAGGAGAGAGAAAGAGACGGTATTGAAGGACAGCCGGGAGGGGCTCGGTACTCTGCAGCAGGACGGGGACATAGGCGCCTTCACACGTGAAGCTGCGCTCCCTGCACGCAGCATTAAAGAGGAAGCAGAAAGAGCTTCTCCTTATCACATGTCGGGTTAGTTTGGGTTCCCATTTTCCTGTTCGTTACTGGATCCGCGTCTAAAACTTTCTTCAGTGCACGATTAGTCCATGGGATTTTTTTTTTTTTAAGTGTGCTTTTTCCCCCCCTCTGTCGGAGATGCTGAATGTTTCGAGCTGCGGAAGGCTAGTGCAAGCGCTGCGGGGAGAGCGGACGAGGGCTTGCAGACGGACTGGGACAAGGCTGACTTTGAGGCGCCCTGCTCCGCGCCCGCCGCGCCGCGCCCAGCCGCCCCGGCCCGGGGCTGGCGCTCCCCCTTCCGCCGACCCCGGCAGCCCCGGCCCCGCCAGCGCCGTTCAGCACCGCGGAGAGCTCCCGGGAGGGACGGGCAGCGGCGCCAGCACCGCGGACAGCGCCCGGCCCCGCACCGCCCCGCTCCCCGCCCCGGCGGGAAGCGCCCCCGGCGCCCTGCGCTGGGCGCCGCCGGGGACCGCGCCGGCCCTTGGGAACTCCGCTTTCATAGACGCCCTGTCCCGGGCTAGTCAATGTTTCGGGTCACTGCTGCTCAGACCTCACCCGAAACCCGCTGCCGACTTGGGTTTGTCTGACTGCGTTAGTTTTCTTGAAGGGAGAAACAGACGGGCGGACAAGCAGATCGATGTATTTACTGTTGCTGCTGACTGGCTTTCTTTGAATGGCGAAGCAGCCACTTTATTTTCTGGAGAAAAACTGACCAGAGGGGCAATACGTGAGTGTGGAAGGGAACACGGATGGGATCTTGGATTTAATCATCTAAGATCCCTGGCAGGATGAGTCTGGGGATTGGGAAAGCTGTTCGGGGATGCTCGGGCTTGTCTCATTGCATCCTAGGACCACAGCATCCTCTCGTTTTGGAGAGAGACCAGAGATACCCGAAAGCGTCGGTGTCCCTGGCTGTGGGATATGGCTGACACTGAGGTGTGAGAGCAGGGAGTGGTTAATTAATAATGACACTTCCCATCCCTTGGATCATGGCAGGAGTGGCTCTCCAGACATAGTTGGTGTCATTTTTGGCATAGTGGCACTCTGAGACACCTGTGAGGGGCAGCCAGATCTCGCTCCCTCCACTTGCTTGTGTCCCGACAGCCAGGGCTCAGCGTATCTCCCAGCTCCCTCCTTGCTTTCAAGAGGAGATAATCGCAGGCAAGTGCTTCCACCCCTGTAAATTCCCACTCACTATCGACAGAGCTGTCCTCTAGAGGTCTGCTGCCTGAAAAGCACTTGTCAATGAAACACTGACTTTTGACAAGGCAGGTGTAAGTGGATGACTGATGGAGAGTCCTTCAATAAACGAATGTGATGGGAATTGCCTGGGCTGAGAGGAAAAAAACCCACAATCCCCACCAACCCTCCAGACAAAACCATAAGCCATTTATTCCCGATCCATATTTTCCCATGAATATCAGTAGTGGTTGTGATGCTTTTGCTAGACATGAACATTTTCCAGTCCCTTTTGATTACACCATGTCCCCATGCGTGGTGCCTGGAAACCCTATTGTCTGCTTCAGAGATATTGCTTTTATCTTCCAAATGCCACCCTCATTAACGTCAGTGTCTCGCAGTCCAACTAGTGACAAATGTCTCAGGGACATTCATCTGCCTTGCACTCTGAATCCTTCTCTCCAGGTGCCCTGTCTTTTCCTCTCCAAGAGGTGGTTTAGTAATATTTTCTTCCTTGCCCTCCGTGTCTGCTGTGAAATGATATCTCCACTAGTTGGTCTCTGTCCTGTCTGTTTACGTGTTAGTTTTGCCAGTGCCCTCTGGGGTACCACCTCTCCTGTTAATCTGTTTCATCTCTTCAATGACAAGTTGACCAGTGCATGGAAAGATAATCTGCTCTTTCCACATCTGCAGATTGTTGGAGGGGGAGAAATTAGGCTTTTTTCCTTTCTGGGAGCCTACCAAATGATAATGATACTAGTGCCCTATGTTCCTCAAATTTCATTTTCTAATCCAGACTTGATGCAAAAACCAAAGAACGAAGAGCCTGGCTGTTTCTTTGTGTGTGTGTAGCCTGGTTATTTCTTATTGTGTGCACTTTGGATTGTTCTGGGTTTTTTTGCTGAACTTCTGAAAAACTGAGAAGTAAAATATACCTATGTTATTTCTTTGCATATTTCCTTAAACTTTGGTGATTGCTGTACAGGATCCATAAGCTCAGCAGATTCCTTTTCACAGCAGAGCTGACAGCCAAAATCATACCAGGAAAGAAGTGATCTAGTAGCCTCAGTTCTTGGAACCACCTGCAATTAAAATATGACCTATAAATTTATAGACAATTTTAAACAAATGCAAATTAGATATATTAAAATTATTTAATTTTTTAAGGAAGAAAAGTAAAGAGTCACTTAAAATCTAGCCAATACAACTAATACTTGGTTGAAAAACAGAAGATGCTGCTTACCTTCCTAGTTAGAACACCTGGTGCTTTGATCCAGAAATCCCTGAACTCAGTGGTGATTTCTGATAATTCCGGTAGTTTTGGGTCTGGCCCTATGAGTATAGTGCTTCTGCCTGATACTGCATACCTATGTCAGAAATAACATAAGTAATGTTAAAAATGACTAGCATGTCTTATGCTCCTGCCTCTCCTGCCCGCCCCCCCCCCTGCCCCCCCCCCATGTCAGCCCTGCATGATGTGGGAGTAAATTTTCAGCTGGCACAGTATTTCCTACATTTGACTTAGAGGTGCATATGAGCCACTGGGTAAAAGAAATAAGAAGACACGCTCTAGCCATATATTGGGGGCACTACTGAAAAACAAAGGCTGCTATACAGCAGATCCTATGGCCGGATCCTGCAGTGTTATACAAGATAGGATTCCTATGTAAATCAATGCTTTACTTGTGTGAGGAGGACAGATTCTGTCTCCTGTTGAAGATTAAGTAGACCATTTCTATCACTGAGAGTTGCTTGTCATTATTCAGATGCCACTTCAAATTGAAAGTGTAATTGTCAGCTCTTAAAAAATTTTAACTACTGGAATTTCTGTTATGGATAGTTCAGACCACCTGTACCATAATATTTATCTGCACACTCATTTTTATAAGCCATTCTTGATTGGACTTTAGGAAAACAATTCTTCTGCTAGGCTATTTTGTCAAGAAATGTTGTCATAGGCCTTCAGGTGTATAAAACTGCTTATATAAAATTAATAGACTGCTTGTTATATTTACAATCTCATCCATAGCACTTGAGGTCTTGCAAAAGAAGGCATGAACTTAAAATAGGAATGATATTAAAGCTGTGTCCTCATGGTTGTTGCACAGTCAATAGCAATATTGTAAAATATTGGTCTGTTTAAAATCAGAATGTTAGTCCGTAATTTGACTGATTTAGAGTAATTTCTGTTGTCACTTTCTGCAGCTACTCGGTATTGCATACAGTTTTTTCTTAATGTTTATGTAGGGAATGCTTTGCACCTTGAGAAGATTTTGTAAGCAATATTGCTAGGTAAAACACCGCAATAATACTGTAGCTTTATGGAGGACAATTGCTGACTGAACAGACCTTTAAAGAGCAGGGAGATAATAAGGAGTACAAATACAGAGTTGTGACATAAAAGATATTCATAATAAGTAGTACATCAAAACCTTAACCATTAAAAAAGTCGCGCTCCATCCTGCTGCCTTCATCTGTAATGAATATTACCTTAACAAGGCCCACAATCTTATATTCCTACTTATTTCTTCTCCCTGCTTCCACAGACAATCCCATTTGCTTAATTGGCTTGCTTGTAGTAGATGGTAGTGTAGTACATGTTGCAAACAGAGGTGCAAGAGTACAACCCTTTAGTAACACTGCATGCTAATATCTGAATTATAAAACATTGGAATTTTGAGTAGTTACTTGCATGAAGGATATCCTTGACTTCACTGGAGCCACTTCTGGGAGTGGTCACTTGGAGTAAGGAACAACATCATCTGGCCCTTGATACGAGAATGCTCTGAATCATCTGCTGTATCTTCAGCTTGTTTCTACTGAATCAAATGGTGGTACCTCTTGCTGTGTACCTCCTTCCTCTGTCAGCAGCTCTGCTGGCTCTACTAGCACTACTCATTGGAATAAGATACTATCCCATAGAACTATAAATATATCAGAATGTAGTTTGTGTGTGTGTCTTAGATGCACAGAATATTTGCTAGCTAGAGCAGAGTGTGAGTCTTGGGAAAGTTATTGGGTGGATTAGCAGATTGTAATGATATGGTTCAGTCTTTCAGTGTAATGCAATCCAAATGAATATGGAAATGTGTGACTAAGTACATTAGAGGAGGTGCGAGTGCTGCTTTTATTCTTCACAATTTATGGAATATTCTGAAATTGTGGGGTTGTAGCAGACACTTCAGAGTAGGTGCCAATGGTTTGTAACTACTTTTTTAGAAGCAAAACACAAGCTTAACTGAAGTCAGGAGACTTGCTCACACATGCTTCAGTGCTTTACTGAACTAGGACCATAAAGAAAGTGAATGCTGTATGGCTTTTGCATTTCTGTTTTAGGATATAGAATTTTCTTCTTCCATGTCAGAAAAAGATCACGCATCTATATCTTTATGAATGTTATAAAGTAATATTTTTGTCAAGAAGTTGCTGAATTTACCTCTGGGCTACTTAGGATCTATTACAATATTATGCTTATAAGCAAGCATTACACTACCTGTTGTCCCTTATCCTAAACATATTTTCTTTATTATAGTCACAATAATTATTGGATAATAAGAATTATCCATTAATTATTGGATAATAATTATTTTTTTCCTTAATTCCAAATGTTTGGAATCATGATTTGTGACTTACTCTGACTACTGATTCAGCTTCTGAAGAAATAATCTGCAAAATATCTTTATCTTTGAAATGAAACCAAAGTTAAGCTTTTCAAATAGATCATTCATTCATCTTTTTTTTTTTTTTTTGTAAACTTGTTTTTGAAGTATTCAGACACCACCACTTACTGTTTTCTAGAATTACAAAGAGATGCAAGTGGCATATCTGAGAAAGCCATGTGTGGCCTGTATGCAATATTATATCGGTGCTTTAGATTTGAAGTCTAACTGCTACTGATATGCATTTTTTGCAGACCGTTGCAGATATTTTTTTTCCTTTCAGAAGAAAAATGTACTTGAATGATGACCATGTAAGGCAAAAAATGTCCCCTTATTTATTGTTCCACAAGAAATTTGCATGTTGATTCAAGACTATTCAGACTCATGAGAACTTTGCCATTGATTTCTGTGGTCGTACAATGGTGTCCTTAGCTTGATAACTATTTCTGTTTTTATAAGGTGGTTGGGAATGATATTTCATTACATTTTAGTTTAAGTTGCTTTGTGTGAATTAGCTATTCATAGCTAGCACAGGAAGGAAGAAGTAAGCATTTCTAATAAAGGTGAAAGAATATGTATGCATGACTATGTGGTGTTCATAGCCTTTGGTCTGAGCAACCTAGTCTTCTGTGAAGTTAAAAAGAGCTGAGAGGGCTCTATACATTTTCATCCCTAGCATTGTTTCTGTCATTGTGGTATGCTTTAGTAAATTTACCTAGAAGAATGTCGTCCTGTCTTTGGTCTGCCGTGAGACCCTTCCTTTAGTTCCAAGTCCTTTTGTTCTCTGGCGAATGGCTCAATGGCTACAGTACTCCTTCACCTAGAGTAATGACTACATGATTCGTCCCTAAACTTTTATGCTTTGTTTTATCCAAGTGGCACAGTGTTAGTCATCTATGTCTGGCAAAAAAATGAATCTGTGCTGCCAGCCGTTATAGGTGGATGATTTGCTTTAGCTCAACAGGTGGAGCTGTGACTTCGCTAGCCTGTTGATTCAGGCTAAAATTCAGCTAGCTGGACAGGTCCCTGACTCAATTTTGCTCACGTATTTTACATTCCTTAAATTTGCACTTACATTTCCATTGCTCATGGAAAGTTTTTAACCTCCTGACATGTAAAACACTTCAGGTAATGAGAAGCATGTGTGCTCATGTACTCATCAGGAAAAGTTGTTCATTGGTGGGAATGTGATGATTCTAGGGGGCTGCTATGGAAGTATTTTTCTACTCCAGCTTTGCCTATTAATGGAGAAATTAGACTGAGTCTAAGACAGTATTTCCACTTAGCCCTCTTTGAGTATGGTCCACCTTGCATGATGGATTTAAGATTAATCCCTGAATTCTAGGAATTTTCTGTGCCCTGCCTTTTTATTAGGACCTCAAAGACTATAGGAATGTTTGGAATAATTCTCTCTTCAGTATGTTTAGAAAAGGCAAGTTACAGTGGATTTATGTTATTAACTTATGTAAAAATAGCAAACTCATTGCTTGTACATCCTGTAATTCTCATTTCATAGACTACTTGCAAGTCCTATGGGCCATGGTCCATGTTGCCCTTTTTTCCTTGATTTAGCTGCAGCTGACCATGAGGTGGCTGGAGTAAGGGATGAAGGATCATTCTGTGTTGGGAAAAATATATCACAGAAAAACAGAGGAGTGGCTTGAAATGAGTTGGGGTAATAGCATGACATCCACCTATAAAAGTTCTCACTCCTCAGAAGCTTTCAGTTGTCCTGTATTCTCATCCTTTTATATTTATTTTTCAACTACACCTGTGTAAACTTGTTTTGTTTGATGAATGTTTAGAGAAGGATTGTTTCCATATGGATTTGTGAACCCCATGGTAAGTCAGTGCTTCAAACATAATACTACATGTTCACTAATCACATCAGAAGTGT
This sequence comes from Nipponia nippon, assembly GCF_047370975.1. Lineage (NCBI taxonomy): Eukaryota > Metazoa > Chordata > Aves > Pelecaniformes > Threskiornithidae > Nipponia > Nipponia nippon. The sequence continues at coordinate 138,708,732 of NW_028262290.1, read as the reverse complement.
TCCTGATACTACACTTTTAGAGTGGCAAAGTCAATTAGGGGAACAAAGACAATGCTATCTGAAGGTTTCAAGTCACACCATCTCCAGTAAAGAAATAATCATTGTGATTAGATGAAGCAAAGAGCGCCCAAACAAACTCCAGAGTACAATATGCTGAAAACATTCACTGAATGGTTATGAATAAAAAAAAAAAACAGAAATCAAAATGGGAGAGGCTATGTCATGAACAGAAATGTAGGGTAAATTAATCAAATAAATTGTTTGCTATTAATAATGTGACCAGCTACAGTCAGATTCCAATAAATATGCCCAGTGGGGATGGAAAATCTACACAACTGAAATTACATTGATAAATTTATCCTAGTTTCCAATGCCTTCTGAATATGTATTTAGGAAACAAAAGCTGTCATAAAGATAGCCTGACAGAAAATGAACTCAACTCTTTTTTTTTAATTGAGATAGTTCTCTTTGACAACGGAAGTAATTTTCAGGTTCCTTAAGGATGTTAAATGTATTGCTACTTAGGTAGAGAATTCTTAGCAGTAATGTCAGCATAAAAGTGACCTCCCATGGTTATAAAATAAACTTGAGGTTATGCTCTTTTGTTTGTTTTCATGATAAGTAAACATGATATGGGAGCTACCTTTTTTAAAAATCACATGGTTTGACCTGTTTAGTACCTAAGAAATGTTTGTTATGGTCACCTCTACTTTTGCTAGAGGACTCGTTGGGAATGGTAGGGAATGCATGTTATTAGCTCTCATGCCTGAAGAAACAGGAGGTTCATCTTTAATGAAATTCTGTTGGTTCTAAAATATGAATGAGTCACTGAAGTTGCATAGAAATAAGTACAGTAATCAAAAGGCAATCCCAGCACAAATTCCTTCTTAGAAATCAAAACAAAATCTCAAAGAAAACAGAATCTGAATAAAGATTCATCCTGTCCCAGTTGCTTAGCTTTCACAGTCTTTTCTCCTTTGATGTCTATTTCTACAAGAGTCTGACTCCTCTAAGCCTGGACCTCTGTTTCATTCTTGGCTATTTAAGAATCATTTACACAGCACCTGGCATTATTAGTGACTGAGTCAGCGTTACCCACAAACCTAAGGCTCTGACTTCAGTCACAGGCTTGGTTTAAAGCTGAAGTCTTCACTTAGGGTTTTTTTTTGCTCACACAGTATTACTGCCATTGAGCACAGTAAAGAAACATTGCAAATGTCCAATGAAATGACTGTGCAGAAAGTTTCTCTTACAGGCAATACTCTTTATTCTTCATCTTTGTTGTCTTGTATTACAGCTTCTAGCTTTAATTGGTTAACTACTTCATATTCAATTACTCCATAATTACTTCACCTCAACCACGCATTCAAGCTCTGGCTTTCTTTAGTGTGGTGATTTCCGTTCATGACAGTCTGAACATCATCTTTGGACATTTTTCAGTGTGCATGTCCTCACTGTACAGTACGTTTTCCATGGCTGATATGTCAGACCATAGCAATCTTGTTTTGATCATCCTGAGCTCAGCTGTCAGCTTCAGTCACACATTCAAGCATCCTATTAGTCAGTTGTAAGAAGCTATTATATGTAGCTAAGCTCTGCTCCCAGATAAATGACTGCACCTCACATTCAGCTATCACTTACAACAGAATTAGTATCAGCTGTGATAGTTAGACTTCTGGGTTATTTTTGAGCTTAAATGCCACCACTGCAGCCCAAAATACCATAACTTCTTTAGTAATCATGCTCTTGACTCACAGAGGCATATGAAAGCAAAAAATAGGGCAGTGCTGGCCATTGGGAAGTAGCTCCAGCTGGATCTATAACACCCTAGACTTGCAAAAGATATGGTAGGGTCATAGGATTTTTCCACTCTCCATTTCCTTTGTTCCCCATTCATATTTTTCTTATCAGCCCAGTGGCTGAAGCCCTTGCTATGGATTTAAGAGATTCAATTTCTTCCTCTGCTTCAGGAAATGTGAACGCAAAACTCACAATTCTGAGGTAATTGCTTTAACCACTGCCCGGTGGAATAATCTGGGGAATTTTCTTGATTTTGATTGTTCATTTTGTTCTGCTTGGTTTAATACACTCAGGTACTCCTTCACTCAGGAAACAGGATCCCCTTGTAGGTAAGTTCTGAGACATTTGTAGTATTAAGTCTTTCTCTCTTGCTCTTTGGCTCTATGCATCTGAGTTCATTCATAGTGGAAGCACTTCAGATTTTCAGAGCCCTATATCAGAAAAAAGCTTTATTCTGATGTGAAGGAAATTCTTGAACCAGAAAGTTGAAATTATGTTGTCTTGCCAACTCTATCCATTGGACATATTAGCAACAGTAAAATAAGGTGCCTAATTCTAGGAGCAGTTTATGCCTTGGAAATGTCAGAAAGTGTTTAAGTTAATTATTTGTCTTCCTGTGGTTCTGTGAATTACGCTTTCAGAAAACTTCTCCCAGCAGGGATATGTGGATAACTAATTCCAGGTTATGAACTCTAACAGGTCCTTGGGACAGAGAGAGTGAGCACCCCATTGTTGTAATTATAGACACCTTCTGGATCTAACCTGGAGGATCTTCCAAAATTGCTAATACTAAGCATAAGCAGTCTTGTGCTTTCCTGTCTTTAACCTGCTTGCCAGACCTCCTTTATCTTCACAGCTACATCCAAGTCCAATTCTTGTCCTTACATTGTAAAAAACCCGTGTCAATCTGTCATAGCACAGTTAATTAATTACTTCTAGAAAGCTGTTTATGTGCCCAAGATCCTGAAGGCTTTTATTTTTCCCTAAGAGCAATACTCGTGGTTAGCCATGGGTGTATATTGTTAGCTTGAAGAAAGTTACCAATTTGCAGGCCACTACCCTCACTCCCTGTCCATTATTTTTAAGCTTATAATTGGGTTTGTTTAATGATTTGTGTCTATCACTCCCCATAGAAAAATTTATCAACAAACTACTGCATGCTCTCTTTATGTCTTGCTGCCTCTTCATCTTCAGTGCACCAGCAGGAGCTGTCAGTAAAAGGATAAGAGAACTTGGCTCCAGCATCTTATTTTATTGGTCTAGGAAAGACATCAGGAACAAGGATTGCAGGGATGTTCTAGCTTGGTGCATCTAGCTCTGTGAGCTGAAGAAAGCAAACTCAGTTTTGCAGAGCTGAAACATGTATAGGTTATTCCACGCAAATAGCTCTCAGGGTTGAAGCATGTAAAGAATATTAGTGATTTTCAGCTGTAAAAGCTGAGGTGCTTCTGGGAAGTAGTTAAGACTTGAGATTAGAAACACCCAACAGACTAGACTAGCTTTGAATGGGTATTTCAGGAATTGTAAAAATTATATACCTGACAAAAAGGCCATGCCCTACCACATTTCAAAGGTTTTTCTTTCTCCAAAAAGGCAACATTAGGACTTCTCAAAGAAGAACTGTTTTTTTCAAAGCAAGGTATATTTTCCTGTAATCTTGTTCTCTAAACCATTTTGTGTTAAACTTTCCACAAAGACTAAACAAATATTGAGGCAGATACCTTGCAGGGAAAATTTTACTCCAAGTGGTTAGAGTTCAGCAAACTTATAAGCACCTGAAAAAAGGTCTTATTATGGGAAGTTTCAGGCAACCTTAATCATAGCCATTGCTACTAGAACTATCTATAATTTACAGACACATGTACCCTCCTAGGTGCTCTGTGTGATAGTACTTTCCAAAATGGTATTATCCTATAAATACCTTTTGCACTTTTTTTAACGTTGTACTTTGGAGAAGCTGGAAGTGTTAAATAGAATGGTTAGAAGAATGCAGTTATTGTTATTATTTATAATTTCTTTATAACACTGCCTACTGTATAGTGGTTACAGACCAGACTTTTAGTAGTAACTTTTTCATCATGAGGTGCTTAGAAAGGGCAGAGGAAATGCTGGGATGTAATGGATAGATTTTTTTTATTTTTTTTTAGCCACATTTGGTATGCATGGGATGAAAAATGCTGTTCTTGAAATACTTAAATGTGCAGATTGTATCAAATTATACATAGCTTTAATTATTTTCTAAATATACTGTTCTAGAAGTATAGACATTATAGTGCTGTTGTTCCAGAAAAGTGCGATATATTTCTTTTCAAATAATGCTTTTTCACCCTGCCATCTCTTTATGGGTAGACCTTTTTAATCTGTACAGCTGAAACATGTAGCTTGTTATAGCAGCTCAAACATAATTAGTGATCAGTTTGTGCAGAAACAGCTAAGGGATAAAAGAAACAGTCACTCATTATTTCTTATTTCTCCATCTTAAAATAAGGAGATTTTTCAACTGGTAAATGAAAATAGATTACCAGTGCCACCAGATCTGGGTGAAATGTACTGGTAGCACAATTAAGAAAGCCTTGCTTCATTTCAGGCTACATATGACCTTGGGAGAGCTCAGTTATGCCTCAGGACAAAAAAATTTAATGTTTCATTTTGTAGCGGTACCATCTTTCACCTTTATGTGGATTTAAAAATGTAAATAAAATTGCTTTCTGTCAATGGTATATGTGGAGGTCACAGTCATATTCACTACGAGAATTCAAACTGCCATTTGACCCATCATTGGTTCAGTAGATAACAATGCATTCTATTCACTTCCAGTAATCTAATTTGTAAGCATTTTATAGCCCAATATTTTAAGCCTAGTTGCTAAAAAGTAAGAAATAAACTTTTAAGCACTTAATTGTAGATTTATTTACGGAATAACTGTGTATCAAATAGAGAAGTTTTTTAGAATGCCAGGACATCTTGTATTACAGTCTTACTTGCAAAAATGGCAAGACTGAGTGCTATAAAAGACAGGAGGAATGACTAACAAAAGAGTTCAAGGGCTCTCTGATAGTTTTACTTTTAACTTCTATGTGCTTATTTCATGCAATTCTCTCACAGATCTTCTTCACGGCAGCTTTGGCATAAATTGTATTCTTGTAAAATTGAAAACAAACAAAAGACACTGTGCCTGCTGTTTAGAGGTGGGGATGGATAAAACCAGTTTTAATTTAGATGATATGGTATAAATGGGATTTTTCTAGTTTTGGCAATGCAAGACCTGGGAATAAGTGTGAGGTTTGTTTGCCACAATGCAGACTACCCAAGTGCCTGCAGATTTCTCTCTGGATATCTGGAACATTTGTTGGCCAGAGGTTCAGCCGGTATTAAGTCCGGATGGCTCCCTTGATCTGGCTGTATGTGACTATACACACCTTCTGCTGTTGCTTCCTCTCTTGGCTAGCAAACCAGTTGTTCTGAAAGTGTGTAAGCTGTCGTGCTTTGAGACAGAAACAAACCCTTAAATGTGAAATGCTAGCATGAGACTTTCCTACATGCAACTAATTCTGCATTTGCTTAGTACAAAGAATACATATTCCTTTCACTGGAATGTGAACAATATCTTATTCTTAAATATTTCAGTGACACATTATTTAGACCTTCCTTAGAAACATCTGATACTGGCTATATGTAGAATCAGGACACTAGGTGAGGTGAGCGGATTTGGCCATTACTTTGTGTCTGTATCAAGTGGAACACACTGAATGCATGTTACCATGAGATTATCTCTACCTATTAGAGAGTAACTGGTGAAAGCTAACCACTGTTAGACTCTACAAACGCTTTATGGCAACAGAATTCTGATGGAAACCACTTCCCAAACTCCCCCTAGATATCCATGGGTCTCTAACAAGATCTAACTTGTAATATTAAGCGGAGACACTGTGGACCAAATTTTTGCAAAAATATTCTTGTGTCTTCTGCAGTGGGATTTTGTATAGCTTCTTATACTAGGAACAGAAGCAGTTGTCACTATGGCTGGTAGTGGGGAACTTGGCATCTCTCATAAAGTAGATGTCTGTAAATAGTTACTGTAGAGACCATACTTGTGGCTCTTTCTTAATACACAACTGCATAGCCAAATGCAGACAACTATGTGCTTGGTTAGCCTGTGTTTTGAGCTAGGGGAACAGGAAGCATCCGTAATCCTGAACATATGTAGTTGAGTTAGGAATGACAGTATTTGAGCAATGAAGTCCTGCCTTTTAGGTGGACTATTAGTATGGGTGTAGCTGTGCACAAATGTAAATAGTTTCAGCTTGGAAATTGCTCACATACAGGCAAAGAAATGCATTGCATTTGACCGCACAGATACATTCTTTGTGAGTTCTGTCCTGAACCTGAACATAAATGAACAAAATGAATATTGTATCTGAGACACAGGAGTAAAAGATCCACCTTCCTGAAATTGTCTCATCCTTCCTCTTGTTGACTACTTTTGTTGATCTTTGCTTACAAAAGTATTTCTGGGTTCAATAAGGGATATGAGGGCAGTGTTTATTTGTAGTATTCACAGTAAGTCTCAGCTTGAAGGAAAATATGTGAAAGCAAGCCCATGAGTCTAAAGGAAATTGTTCTTGTGTTTATTAACGAAGAGGGAATATTTTTCAGAATGAGTGTGTTTAAAAGGAGTCTCCTGTTAAGCTCAGAGACATCTAAGAATATGTGCTGACTATAACCAAGATTACTACATGGTTTGGAGAAGTAAACCTTGTTTTGATTTTTTTTTTCACCTTTTTATGTCAGCCCTTTGAGGAAAAGCAGAAGAGAGCCCTAAGGGTTATAAACCGTGCTCTCGACATATTATAGAAAGCAGTAAATGTGGGAAGAAAAGTATAGTAGCTGCCTATGCTAGACATAGTCTGATCTAAAGCCCATCAATGAAATAACTAGGCGTTTTTCCCACTGCCTCCAAACAAGTTTGACAAAGTCTTCCATCCAAAGATTTTGAAGCTTTGCAAAAAGTGAAAAAACACTGCCCTCCCCACCCCCAAACCCCTGAACCCCAAACCCAAACCAAAAACAACCTCACAACAAACAAACAAGTAAACAAACCAGAAGTGCAGGAGAGTAAAAGGTGCTACCCATTTTGATCACCTCTACTTTTAGATCTTCAACTCCAAACACCTACATCACTTGTCTGACTGACCAACCACAAGGGCACTGGTGGTGAAGTTGGAGGTGGAAAGCAGTTCTCTGCAAGTCACACTCTAACCACAGGCCCTCGACATAAACAGCAATGCTGAATACTGAGTGGGACATCATATTACACTTACAACGTCTCTGTGTGAGGCAATTGTCCTATCTGCCATAAACAAGGACATTCCTATATAACTAGGAATACTTCACCAATTCAGAACAATTAATGGTATGATAACTCAACACATTTAATCTTTAATTGAAATTGCAGACCTTATGAAAAAATAAAACAGTGAGGCAGAAATAGCAGAAAAATATATTGATTTGTCAGTAATTGATTTTAAAAAAAACAACAAACCAAAACAAAACCCCCCATGAATCCTGCTCTCATTATGCCATCTCAGATTGATGTTTTGGGATATTATGTGCTTTTGCAACTAACTTATCTGTAATAAAAGCCCCAGAGCAGAGAAATATGACTCAGAAAAGGATTTAAAAGCACCAAACAAAACCAAACTCCTCATGATGCCTTAGAAAGCTATTCATAGCTCATTGTCATTGATAGAAGCCTAGCAGAATGGTGAGCAATCCCCCTTCTTGGTATTGGCAGAGCTGTGCCATAATCTTTAGATGCCAAAAGGTTTTGCTGTGTCTGACCTAGCTTGAATACCTGGGCTGAGCTCTCTGGAAGTCTTTACACATTGCTTATGTGCTTTATATATTATTTTGAAGACAATAGCAGATAAACCAAAGACTCTTCACACATGTGTCCATTGTATCATTGCAAATAAATCCAGGCTGAGTTTTAGTGTTAATTATTAAATTGTTCACTACTTTGATGAAGAGGAATTGCTTGATGTCACTTTTTTCTGATATGGAAACCCTCTTAGTGCCAGTCAAGCAAAACACCAAAGCATGTGCTGAACTCTGAATATTCAACAGAGGTTGCAGTGAGACTGTTCACATGTTTAAACATTTACTTCCATCCTCTGCTGGACTGAGGCATATGTCCTAGTAGTAATGGTTTCCCTTGTTATATACAGAGTTCATTGTGATGATGGCTGCCACATCTCTGCTTCTGTGATTATCCTAGTCTCAGTTACTCTTGCACATTCTCTGAATCAGCATCCTGGGCTATGGCTATGTGTCCAGCAGCTGAAGGGACTAAAAAATCAAGATTGTAATCTGTGTAAGATTATCAGGTATGCACATATTTGGTTTGGCCTCACTCCTCCCCTGTTCCAGGTTCTGCTCTCTCACCCTCTCCCTTGCTGGCTCTTCTTGGATAACCATCAGTTGCTACTCTGTGGCCATTGTCAGTGCTTTGGGATGCCTTATTTTTAACCTCTCTTTCATTGTTGTGTGGGGGAGGAAGAACCCTGCCCACAACTTAAGCCATCCAAGTGAATCCTACCAAGTCAGGTGGTTGTTGTCCTGGGAACAGGCATGTGAGAAAAGGATTGCCTGTGAAGGTGACTCAAGCACAGGACCAGACTTGAAATGACTCAGGTGTTGAGTGTTGGAAGGACGTGGTGGGTGAGTGCAGAGGCTGGTAAGGAAGGCTGTATAGCTTAAAGAATGTGTTTTCATGTGCTGTTCTTTATTGGTGATTTTCCTATTAGAAAGTCAGCTGCCTTGTATTTTTTTTTTTATCCAGATTACTGTGCATGATTGCTTGGTCAGATGGTAACCAGTTTTGATTCAAAGATCTGCCAGGGAGGACAGAGAGTAGCCTTCTGTGAGTAAAGATCAGTGTTTCTTTGGATCAAAATTAAGTATAAAGAACACATACATGCACACATATGAATACATATAAATATATATATACAGGGTATAAGTGACAATTAACTTGACCTGCTTTTGTGAAAGTCCATACCAGGAGAGAATTCTTAGCATTGCCTGTCTTTGACAGAGCCTTCACGTTAGGGCTCAGACAGCAGAGGTGTGGGTCCCTATGAAACTCCATGTTTCAAATTATTACAGGGTGTGTTAAGGACAGGGTCCTTCATGACAAGTGCCATACTTGCGTTCCAGATGAACTAAGAACACAGAAAAGCACTCAGGGTGCTGCTCCTTGAAGCAGGGCTGTCAGAACTCATTCTTTGTGAAGACAGCAAAGTGTGGAGTGAGGTGAATGAAGGTCTTTTGTCTTGGACAACAATAAAGGTTTTTGGAGGAATAAAAGTTGTGTGACTTGTTGACATGTAGCTCATCTCCTGCCTATATGGCTTGGGAAAAGAACCTTGGCCTTGGTAGTATCTGTTCTCCTACTGCCACCCTTATTGTTCATGTGGACCCAAGAAAGTTGCACACAATGTTGTGTGCTCTCTCCTCTGTGCTGTATTTTTAAATCTTGGTGACCTCAGATGATTTGGGATCGTCTCAGTGGGGGAAGACTGTTCCAATACATCGCAGCACGAGTTATACCCAGGAAAACGATGTAAGCAGGTCATAGAGCCTCCTGGAGTGCTCTGGCCTGGGTCCTTGGGAAAACAGGTGCTTGTTTGCTACCTGGCCCACTTGAGCTGCCAGCTACAATGTGCACATATGCCTGATGAAAGGCTGATAGCCAAGTCCAGTTACTGGTCTCCTTTTCCTTTGGCTATAAGTTCATCAAGTGGTGAGACTCAGGCAGAGGCAGTTAAGTTGTGTGGTTGGTCCCATGATGCAGTTGTCAAAGGCATGGAGAACTCTAGGCAGGGACTTCTGGGAGGACAGCCTGAGGGCACGTCATGTGTAGTGTGAGCTCATACAGGGTGGACAGAAATGCGGGTAGCTGCCTACAGGGCTGTAGTATGGGTTGCCCTTGGGAGCAACCTAAGCGAGTGATATAAATGGCATTGCAATGTTCAGTTCCAAGGCTGTGGGCTACTGATTTTAGTGGATTTTGTACCGCATGACAGCCAGGGTATCACTACAGAATATGAAGACAATTACATAAAGGTAATTCATTTGCATGGGGTTCCATCGGCTGGAGGAACTTAATGCCCATTGGAAAGCACATCTCATTATACTCCTTTTAACAGGAACCACATCAATACAGTAACCCTTATCTGTGAAATGTTTCTGTGTTTTTTTTTCCTCAGGATTTGGCCTTCGGTTCATGGAAGTCCAATTCATTAGATAATAAATAACAACAACAACAAAAATCTCTATTTTTTTAATAATCATCATTTCACAATACCTACACTTTCAGCAGAACTTGTATTTTACATTTCTACATTTTTAAAGGCTGAAACGCCCCCATCTCACTCTTTTGAAAGTGAAAGGGAGATTGCCACTAGGCAGTAAGCATGATAGACGCATAATTTGCAGTTACATCCATTTTCTATCTGATCTATTTTCCTCTCTGCTATTTAAAAAGTAAATCAATGGGGAGATCAGAACTACAAAGGAGTTAACACACCAGTCTAGGGTAAATCTTTATCTGCCTACCAGGCTGCCATGGCTCACAATAAAGGGAAGCTTCTCTTCTTATGCAAACAATTTTAAAAATTTGGAAGCCTTTGTAGGCCAAGCTGTACAGGGATGCAAGCATTGCCAGGCAGAAATCTTAATTTCAATCATATGCAAGGCCTACAGTGTTAACATTCATAAGGAGTTTATGAATAGGAATCAAGAGGAAATTACCTGCTTCTTATCAGTAGTCACTATTTCCTCTGTCTGCTGAGAGAGTTGGGGGAGAATATTTGGTATCTTTATTATTAAAATGGCAAGTTATTGCTTTTGTAGACTTTTGGAGTGCATGTGTTATGTTACAGCACAAAGAGTGCACGTCCTCTGTGCACAGGGAACACAAAGTCTTTTTAATACTGCCATTATGTGGTACGTGGAACGGAAATAAACAGCATTCTTGGCTTTCTGTGTATAGAAGGATTGCTCAGCTGTCCCTAGTCCTGTGGAGGAGGACCAGGGAGTGAAGTATAACGTTTGCAAAGGAGATATTTGTAGGAACCCTATGACTGCCTACCTATAAACGCTGGCTACTCTATAATGGAAAAAGGAGAGGATGGGCCCTGGACTCTCCCTGTCCCCTGCAGTGATCATTGATACAGGTTGGTAGCTAGGCCTGATTTGCCTTCAATAGTAATTTTAGAAGGGTGCAACATGCGTAGAGTAACTCATGACTTACACCAGTGGAAAACAAATGAGGTTTTGGGCCCTTATGCCTTCTTGACATCATGCGTGTTCAGGATTTTTTGCACCACTTCTTGCCAAGGCTGGTGAATTTAGGGCACCAATGAGCCCATTCATGATTTTTATGAAATAGATGCAGCTGTTGGTTTTCTGTACCTTAAATTGCCTGAGGTGAGGCATTGGGTGGTGTTTTCCAGAAAGAGTGTGTTCTAGCTTGAGGAGATCTCTGAACCACAAACGGTTTGACACTGGAAGGATATTCTGGGGAAATGTCATTACAGACTTGCCTTGTTCTTATACTCTTCCCTAAGCACCTTTTCTTAGCTGGTGTTGAAAGTAGATCTTTGATCTCACCTATCTGCTTGTTCTTGTGTGCTTATGTGAGTGGTGGTGAATTTGCTTCACTTAATATTAGTCTCCTCTCACTGGTGGAGAAAGGAAAATAGTTTTCTGTGCCACATCCTGAGACAGAGTACAGCTACAGTCTGAGTCTTCTGATGTCTGCATCCATCCCTCGAAGCAGTAACAAGTATCTGAGCTGCTGCAAGCTAAGTATAATCAACTCTTTGCAGACAATTCGCTTTTCTGCAGCTAAAATATGCTCACGCAGGTGGATAATCTAATGCAATTTGACTATATTTTCCAACTTAAAGGGAGCAGGTGTCTTATCTAAGAGACATCTGCCTCTAGTCCTGAGATTAAATATTCTGGTTCAGCTGATAGAAAATAAAATTGGCAAGCTCTAAAAAATTAACATTTTTCTATGACAAACTTGAGCTTGAGATTGGCCACCTGAAAAATGAGCAGCTCATTGGGGCTTAATTTTCATTTACCTTGTTCTTTTGCTGTTCAGTCAGCTTCCTTTCCTTAAAAATATGTTAAAAATGTGTATTGCTGAATAATCACTGACTCACAAATTAAAATTATGTACTCTATTTTCATATATGATATGTTGTTCACCTAGTAGATCTGCATGGTATTTACAATGTCTGTGGGTTTCTAAAATCATTATGGGAATTCTGAAATACACAAGGTTCTATTTAAAAAAAAAATCATAAGATAGTATCTGCATTTCAAAGCTTGAATTGAAGTTTCAGCCAACTTTGTCTATAAAGAAGTTCCAGTGTGTAACTGTACTCATGACTCTTCCCCTGTTTTCATGTTCAGATGATGATATCGTAGAAGAAATTCAACAAAATAGAAAATATACCTATCTAAATAATAATTCAAATTATTTTTTCCATACAGTGTGTTACAGGTTTCTTTGAAATGTGTTTTTAATTACATTAAAATAGATGGATCTGATTTTCTACTGTTTAACATCAATCCTGACTTACCCCTTTGTTGACCAGAACAACGATTAGGAAAACATCAGTGTATTACACTTACTTTGTATGAACATGAATAACTATCTGAAGCCTGAAATGATAAATCAAGGTCAGTGCTTATCTTGCAAATAGAAGACTAAGGAACAGCTGGTCACCATGACTGGGCCTAAAATGAGATTCCTCAGTCCATGTTTGAACAGTTCAAGTTGTAGGAAGTAGTGAGAATCCAGTATCTCCCATTTTCTACAATAGATACTTATGCGTGTTTAGTGCTTTTGAAATGAAAATCATTTATCTAAGTACCTTCTAAAATCTAGGACTCTCTAGGGATGTCTAACTTTATACTCTATTTTGGTATTTTAGTAGTCCTTGCAAATAAAAGTTAGCCCTAGAGTCTATTTTTGATTTTAAAAAACTAAAAAAAAAAGCTTGCTGTTCATAGTGTGGAATTCAAGTTTCCGTATACTGTCATTTTTGAACACATCAAGAACACAAAGAATAAAAACTTCAGGTTTTGGGAATGATCTTTTCTGCATGTGGATATGTCACTTCTACATGCAGCATATATTTGCATTTCTATGCATTTAAAGGTCTGTACTGGAAATGATGTTGAAAATAATAAAGACAAGAAACACAACCACTGTAAAAGTGAACAGAATAAAATTTTTGGACACGATTATTTTTGTAATATTCACAATTTATGAATATAAGTATCAGTTGCAGCTATTTGATCCATTTTTACTTTGTTCTACTTATTAAAGGGAACTTTAAAAACATGAACAGTGTATTTGTAAAATGCTTAAGACTTGATATCAGGACATGTTGAGTGATCATGGTATTCACGTGCACAAGAGTATAGAGGTGAAAACAGAACTACACTAATGTGTGTGGGAAACTGATGCAGTAAATTCACTTCAGGTTGAAGAATTTCTGCATTGTCAGTGTTGGGTCCCTCAATAAATGTTGCTTCCCTTTCCTTGTCCCAGGTGAAGAAACTGAAGTGGGAAAGACTCCCCCCCCCCCCGCCCCCCCCCCGTATATAAATGAAAAGGTATGATAAGTGAAATATTGATTTTTATCATGTGTACAAATTATATTTTCACCAATTAAAGTAAAAACACTTCATGAAATTTATTGAAGATGTGACAAACCTATTTATACTCCATTAATTTAACTCTGTTAGCATGAATTACCGATCTCAAGTAATAAAACACAGAATTAACTAGATTGTTCAATAGTGTAACTACATTTTTATCACCAGTGACAACAAATCACAGTTCTGGTGTTTTCACAGGGTGTTGCAAATGCAGTTGTGAATTTTGCAGCCCAATCTAGCCATTTCTTATTGTTCACAATGAGCAGGAGATGAGTTCTCGTTGTAGCAGTGAGAAGGGATAAGGAGAGGAAGGTGTTGTTTTGGTTGATCCATGGGTTTGTGAATGGGATTGTTTATAGTGAGGAAGAGCTCTGGAAGGGAAAAGCAAGTGATTTTTACTTGAATACGTGGCATCCAACTGTACATTCTAGACACCTACAGTGAATGTGACAAACTATTTTGAAGAGTGTATTATGGCGGGCATTGCATCAGAGACCTTGCTTTCACATCTTTGTGCTGACCTGATTGCTGAGTGAATTGATACAAGGATGTGTCAAGGAGAGGCAGAAAATATATGCAGCAAAGGACAAAACTATTTGCTGAACAAGGGCAAATGGTCTGAAGTGTTCATGGAAATGTATGTCATGATTTCCCACTCATATAGGCTATATCAAATCTGTGGAACCTAAGAATTACTCCCCAGCTTCTGGATTCACGTGCATGACCTGGCCATTTCCTTAATTGTCTTGCACCACTTTTGTTCTTCATCTTCCTCTCCATTCCTATGCTTTCACTTTCCTAGGAGAAAGGGCACATGTGCTTTGAGGGAACTTTAATCAGCTTTGGGCAGGTCCCCAACTGACTACTTGTGAACAGAGGCTATAAGCTGCATCCTTGAGTGCATTCATTGCAGTTTATGTATGGTCTTTGGGTGGAAGCCCTTGCTTTTAAGCTGTGTCACTGGGATGAAGAACACAAGAGGAAAGGAAGGTTGTTTTGAAGCACTTCTAATCTCCTATAATTTTGGAAGTTGCATGTTCCCTTGACTTCCTTGTCCATCTCCACAAGGTCCCCAAAAGCCGTTGTTTAGTTTAGGGATGACCTTTTATCCTGGTCTTTATCCCATCATTTCCTTTACTCGGGCTATGAGGATAGGCTAGATGCTTTGTGTTTCTGGATGTTCCCCATTTTCAGTAGTTGCCGCAGGAGAAGACTGTGGTGTCTTTCGGCATGCTTTGCACTGATGGTGTGCCAAATGCTGTTCAAGTACAACTAAGGATCGGGGCCATATGCTAACTGTCAGACATGATTATTTTTCAGAACTATACTCACAGAAGTGAGTCCTTTGATCATACCCCAAAGGCAAGAGCAAGAGGTTCTCTCTGGTCATATTAATGTCATGCTGGTTTTCATTTATTTTTCAACGAAGTTTTTTCCTTACTATGGTGAAAATCCTCATAAATAAATCATGGAGCGTTAAACGACTCAGTACACACTTGCAATCAAAAGTATTTGCCTTTTGATTTTAGAATATTTTAAAACTTATTTTAGATGACTCTGTGCTGGTATTATATCAAGTGTTCAGTGTTCAACAGCTGTGGTATTTCTTCGGGATGCTTGTTTCTGCTGAGGAGATGCCTGAAACAACACTTTCCTGGAAAATTAATTTCCATAAAGAAGGTTGCTTACTCATTAATACCTCCTTCTAGGTCATGGTGTAAATTACCAGTAGATCAGAGGGGGAGAACTTGTACTTTAGCTACGTGAAATGCTGTTGACACAAAGATAGATGATGTCTAATTTTGGGTATTATACTGTAAGCCCCCCATGACTGAGAAATTTCCACTTCAGAAGTTTCTCTTGTGACAGATACAGAATGAAAATACTTCTATCAGGGAAAACATGGTGCTGTATTTAACATTAACACACATCCTGTGATTGCCTCAAGGTCAATGCCACTAGCAATTTTGGATTAAAATTATGAAGTTATGAGTAATATATACTCAGTTAGTGTGCTTTCTTTGTGTCAAATCTGGAAATATAGGAGAACTCTCCATCTACTAAAATAAAGTCTTTTCTTTGCTTGGAAGAGAGAAGAGTATATAGTCTGAAGGTAGTAATGAGTAAATAATATACCTATATGGCTGCTGAGCAAAATAAACTCTTGGTGTCTGTATTTTGAAATGGCTGCCAGCAAGTTAGTTGGAGCAAGTTCAAAATCTGTATGCAGATGAAGTAGTGTGTTGTGACTGTCTACCTAGCTTTGTTGGATAAATACAGCTGGATGAAATGTTTTCCATGTAATTCAGGTGGGCATGTCACCAAGAAGGCTTTCACAAGATGATGAGACTCTGGGGTGGAGCGATGGGTGTCATAGCAATGTAAGCTGGATCACAGGTGTTGAGTTTTTGGTTTTTGTGCTGGGTAAGAAAGGATTAGAACCATCACATCACCAGAAATGGCGCTTCTACATGAATATGGCCATTCAGATACAGAGGGAGTTTGAAACTTTAGTCTTGCAAATATGTATATGTACCTGCACACGCAGAAGTGCTACCGAAGTCAATGGCATAGCATGTAGAAGGTGTATGCTCATGAATTTCTGTGAAATAAACCAACTGTGATGGGTAGCATGAGCCTCTTACAGACTAGAAATCAGTAAGACAACAATGTGTTACTGTTATGGCTTTGTATTTCTCTTTTTTTTTTTTTCTTTTTTTTCACCCATTTTCATTTGGAATTTGACTATTTTTTCCAAGGACTTTTACCAGTGTTTTATATTCTGTTAGGCTAATTTATCGTATTTCTTTCTTCTCCAGTCTCATTTTTTTCCTCTAAAACTCTTTCCCAAGACTTTTTCTCCTCATGTTATCTGTTTTGCTACTATGTCTCTCTTCAAGATTTATTTTTGTTCCCTTTTTCCTGTTCCTGTTTCACATCTATGTCTTTGTCTTGGTTTTCTGCTACTGTTTAACCCTTTCCAGTCTATTTCTTTTACTTCCATTTTCTCAGTCTTATGCCATTCTGTTGTCTATGTCTTTTGTCCCAGGTTTCATTACAGAGGTATGGGAAATTGCAGGAAAGCAATGTATAGCAAACACTGAACACAATCAAACACATTTTTTATGACAGTCCGTATATTTTAAGAGTACAAGTAATAGATTTCTTATATTGCAGTGATGAGAAAAGGAATACAGATAGATAAGGCTTGGAATTTTTATTCTGTTTAACAAAATAACTTTTTCATAACTTATAACTGTTAGCCCATAGAAAGTGTAGTATTTGTGTACTAAAGCATCTAATAAATAGGATTAGCTTGAGCCAATTGTTTAGGTTTACAAATTGCATCAACATAAAGGAGAGTAAGACGTATTTCAAGCTTAAGGAAGAATTGCTGATGAAACCCCTTTAATGAGGTTTGAAATATACATTCTTCTGATTTGCTTTACTCTTGCACATTTTTTGCAAGGCTGGTTAGGTGTGAACTACATCATTAGTCTTTAAGAAATGGTCAATTACTGGGAACTGCAAATTAGCTCTACCTGTCAGTGTCTCCAAAGGGAAAGCTTTGCTCATCTGCAATATGGGAAACAAGAGGGGAACCGAATGTCATGGGAATCTCTAAATCAGCTGTGACAACAAGCAAATCTGTCTTCAAAGAAGATCAAGCCAATAACCCTTCCTGCCAGAGTAAGGAATTTAAAAGGAAAAATGGGCAAGTTCAGAAGCAGCACTGCAGGATAAGACTAATATTATTAACAGATCAAAAGAAACAAACTGGGAGGAAACAGATGAACTAGACAAACTAGGAGAACAGCCTACCTCATAAACTTAAGCTGAAACACAGGTTGTATTCCTAAACTTATTTTGTCTGCCCTTTTCACTAGCCACTCTCCCAAACATCTTTCAAGGGTCCATTGCCCTTGCCTTTCCTACACTGGTGCAGAGTGGCCCATGTAGTACAGTGGCTCTACTTCATGTTTGGCATCATCTGGAGGCAGACACAGGAGGCACCAGGAAAATCCTAGGGTCTTCTCTCATTTTAGCAACCTAAAATGTTCTAACAACAGAACGTATCTGCATGAGGTAGGAAATATCAGGGTTTTGTCTCCTAGAATTTTGGCTAAAGCAACTAGACTAACCCAAATAATTGTAGGCATCTATTTCAGTTTGGGAAGAATTTCCTGAGGCTCCACTGATCCTATAGGCTAAATCTCCGTCAGCCACAATGAAACCTTAGACACTTGGCTCACATGTACAGACCTACATGTAGCCATCTAAATTTAGCTCAATATCATCCTCATTCTGAAAGATTCTTGTGAACATGTCTTATGTCACTTAGTTTGGCCATTGCTGGTATAGCAGGAATGCTTTTCTTGTTTTATTACCTGTTGGTGATTGCCTCTAGGCTTTAAGGCAAGGTGAACAACTGGGGAGGTTTGTCTTGGGTGTGACCTCACACCAGAAGAACAAGTGATGCAATATTTCATGTCCACCTTGCTATTGCAACAGGCAAAATCAGATCAGGCCAGTTTTCCAGCTGAAGTATACTGACTTAATTGGGTTGACTGAGGAATACCACTTCACACTTGCTGAGGAACAGACACAGGAGAATAGCAAGATTTTCAGGAAGTCTTATCATTATTGTGGTTCCAAAATTTTTAAGAATTGGGACATGGAGGATGTTCAGCCCTTAGCCTAGAATAAATTTTGTCTTGGGAATCCTGAATTTCTTTGCTGGAAGGGTGCTGGTGTAATAGAAGTTTATTTATTTGTTTCCCCATTGAAACAAAGGCACTTTTTCATGACCGTGTCTAAGGACATGTTGTGACTTTGAAAATCTTCTTGTATTAGTCAAATATTCAGCAAATATTCATGTTCCATACTTGGAAGAGGAGCATAATGAAGAGTTTGTCTTATATGACTGAAAACAGGATGTGGCTTTTGTAGGGCTGTGGAGAACGTCATGGATGAGTTTTTAAACAGGAACAAAATCCTGCTATTTGACACAATATGGTATGCTAGAACAACAGATTTGCACTCCCCAAAAAACATCGGAATGTTTCATTTCTGTACTGGATCTGGTTGGGATGGAGTTAATTTTCTTCAAAGCAGCTTGTATAGTGCTGTGTTTTAGAGTTGTGACAAAACCAAGTGTTGATAACACACCAATGTTTTAGCTATTGCTGAACAGTGCTTGTATAGTGTCAAGGCCATCTATGTTTGTCACTCTGCATCTTAGTGAGTAGGCTGGAGATGGGAAAAAGTTTGGGAGGAGACACTGCTGGGACAGTTGACCCTAACTGACCAAAGGGCTATTCCCTACCATGTAAGCTATAAAGTCATGCTCAGCAATAAAACTGGAGGGCAGTTTTTCCAAAGTAGTCATTGCTCAGAGACTAGCTGGACATGGGTGTGCTGGTGGGAGGTGGTAAGTGATTGCCTTTGCATGGCTTGATTTTTTTTTCTTCTTTTTTTCTTCAATTAACAATCTGTCTTTATTGTAAGCCATGAGGTTTTTCTTGCTTTTGCCCTTCTGATTCTGTCCTCCATCCTTCTGGAGGGAGAGCGACTGACTGGGTGAGAACGTAGCTACTGGGTGGGGTCAACCCACCACAATTTCTTATCAGGTCATGATTGCTGATAAATATTGAATGGGGTTTGAGCACTATTATCTTTTTTTTTTTTTTTAAAGTGCTGTTTTTTAGCTTGAGTATGCTGCAGCAGATCACTTCCTGAACCACAAGTAATGCTGAAGAGATGGACTAGGAGCCTCAAATGCTGGAAAAACAAGATCCATCAGCTGTAATATTTTCATCTGCCTGAGAGATGTGTCCAGCAGAGCCCCTTTGTAGAATGGTTCAGGAAATGACCCACAACATAAGCCTAGCAGCATGCTGCAGAAATGCTGAAGTTGTATGCAGCAAACTGGAGGTGAATATAGAGTGTAGCTAACGGTATCTTTTATGGAAAAAAAAAATCTACCTTTCCCTTTACTATTTTGATCACTAGAATTTGCAGAGATCACTGTTATTATGGTAATGGTAGTAGCCATTAATTTGCAGTTGTTTCTAGAAACGGTTTTGTCACCTTAATAGGATTGAAAAGAGAAGGTACGTGAAGAGATGCTCTCTTTTTGCTGGTAGCTTGCAGAGTGAGGCTAGACTTGAATTAAACAGGCAAACATAAGTATCTGAAAAAACATAAGACAAAAAATGTTAATATACTCAACAGTAGTCCTTTTCCTTAGGACAGAGAGGCTAGAAATTTCCTTGAACAGTTCCTACATATGTGAAGGAACTTTTTTATATGGGAATGTTGGGAAGTTGTTTCATTATAGTAGCTTGTCATATATGCATTTCTGAAGTGTTGGGTGTCTTTTAGCTGGTCATTTTATAGCACCATGCTTACAGGAATCCCATGGCTGCTAACTTGCTGTAGGAATGGAGGGGCTAGACACCATCTTAGGAAACTTAAATTTCCTAAAAGGGAAATTTGCACCACTTTTTTTGTCCTGTGACACCAATAATTTCTGTTGAATAGATATGGTAAATGAGGCTAGAAAGCTAAATGTCATGGCCAAGGTCAAATAGAAAAGAATGGTAGAGCTGGGATTTAAACCCACATCTCTCCCAGGTGTCTTAACCACAGATCTAATCTGCCATTCTTTGTCTTAAAGGTAATTTATTTTGTAACTCAAATTCTCGGTATATTACTCCTAAGATGTAGCAGGGTAATAAAAATAATTAAGCAGATGCTCGAATCACTAAATGAGTGTCATTTTTTGTTTGAAGGCTATCCCAACATGAACTCAGATTTCAGTCTCCAGTGAAAATGTCTGATATAATGTTGGGTTTTAACATATTACCAGAGAGAAGGATATTTAGCTACCTTCAATGTATTCAGCTATTTGATTAATTGAAGGGCTCAGCAGTCAGCGGACATCTCATTAGCCAATTCACGTAGGCATGCTGTGACTATTTTGGATCACATATCCACAATTCAAATTGACGGTAAAAGTCCAATTAAAAAGTAAATGTATTTTCATACATTGTAGCAGTGGTGTTGTCATGTGGCTTGGGTTTTTCCTTTTATTTCATTCCCAATTACTCATTTTAATGATGTGCTCCTGAATGTGAGAAACTAATGTTCTTATTCTGAGCTCTGCTTAGAGAAATTGTCAGGCAACCTTTCCCATACTGTTCTGCTCAGCTGCTGCAAAGTTGTGTACTTTGACTACATGTGCAGAGGTTATTGTGCCAGATGGTGTGGTTGTTTCTGGGATGTGAATAACCACAGAGAGACCCCTGAAATGTATCCCTTATGTCATAAAACATCACTTTAACTAGCTTTTCAGAGATGAGACTTATAGGTAAATTAAGGTGAAGAGAGCCAAATTATATCTAACACTGAATATCAAAAAGGTCAGCTGATATATTTCCAAAGGCATTCAATTTATCTCCAGTATTAGACTACTTTTTAGCAAAATGTTCTTCACTGACATCAGTTTCTTGCTTTAGTGTATTGTTTAAAAGACAGAATGTTAATTTATCCATCAAAATAATAGTTTAAGTCTCTAAATGATGTATATTCTTATTCATTATACATAAAGTAGAGATTATAAAATGTATTTGCTAGTACTTCAAACTAGATAGAATTATACAGTTCTAGTGAAGTAGTGCAAAGCTACCACAAATAATAGGTTTAGTCTGAATTACATTAGAGTCAAAGCAAAGAATTAAGGAGCTGTAGCTGGTTTCATATCTACACCTTCCCCATCACCAAGAAAACAAATTAAAAATAAAGTTTTCTAATGGTTTAGCTCCTTAAACAGCCCTTGAGTTATATGAAGCAAATGTCAGTGCTGGAACAAAGCAGTGGGCAGGAGAGGGGCCTCTTTCAAATGTAATCATTAGTTCTGTCGACTGAAATCTGTTGTGAATCTGATCTCCGCCCCCCCAGTAAGGACATGCAGAAGAGTGTACAACATACTTCCATGGCCAGTGAACTCTGCTAGCAGGTGTAGGTTGGGGAAATTTAGGATTCTGTAAATCCCTTTCTGCTTAATCTAAGGGTAGCATCTGAGCTTGCTCACCTGCAGGTGAGTTCTTGGTCATCCTGAAAGGGCTTCGTGAGCCATGCATGAGATCCCTCTTCTCCATGAGTGCCTGCCATGCATGAGATCCCTTTTCTTCATGGGTGCCTGTGTTCCACCAGGTAGCAGCTGAGCTTCAGGATACCAGTGAATTCAGTTTTGTGTAGGAACCCTTCTTGCACCAACTGACCAAGAACAACGCCTGTGAATAGGCATATTCTACATATTTTCTTTTTTTCATATATATAATTCCCTTTTCCCAAAGGCTCTTGGAACAATACTTAGCCATGCCTGCTTCTTGGGCTCTGAGAATATCCACAACACTTTTGAGTGTCAGGGAGGTGGGCAATGAATCTGAGTAGGCTAAATCACATCCCTATGTGGCATATACATTCCTTAGATTTAAGTGAATAGCAGCTAATATCTGATGTAAACTGCAGTTCCCAGAAACTATTGTACAGCTTTACTTAACCTACCTGCTCAGTGTATGAACTTGAGCATTCACTTCAGCCTGTGTGTTATATGAGGAAAAAAAACAAACAGAAAAGAGTTGCCAGTGACTGTAGACTTACTAGTACAAGATTTTTCCAATCTGTTCTGCAAATTAAAGCTTTTTTCCTGTGGCAGTTTGTAAGTGTGTGTAATTCAAGATCCTCACGTTTAGATGTTGGCAACATGGTTGCTAATTCAATATTTTTGATGTTTCATGGTCAGCTTCTTTCATCTTCAGCATACTTCAATTACTGACAAAACCAACACATAAGTGCTTTGAGTAGTAAAGTTCCATTTGTAAATCCCCGCACAATGAGAAGATGAATACTGGTACTGTGACCAGAGTTTAATGAGCAGCAGTGGAGCGACATTCAGTGTCTAAAACAAGCATTTTACTAACTAACGTGCTATATAGATTAAACTAAAAGGTTATTTTGATTAACTTTTTGTCATTTGTCATTTTGTCAGGTGAACTAAGAAAATATAATTTAAATTCTACAGATGTTTATTAACATCTCAAAACTTACTAGACGGTTACTTTGTTTTTCTATGCCACATAATGATACCTTGCTGCTTTGAGGTGCATTGACTAGCCAGTCTTTTGTGTCTACCCAGTATGCATTTAAGTATCATTTCTTCATTGTGATTAGTAATCAGATCTGGGTAAGAGAGATAAAACAAATGTAAAAACATTCCTCTGTCTCTGAATCATTTCTTGCCTTTAAGGCAGAGGAAAAGTAAAACAGGTCATCAAGATATTAAATACATAAAGATCAGAGGTGAGATAATGAGCTCATTTGCATTGCATTCAGGATTTTTTTTGAACTTCAAAACAGGAGATCATAAACCAGTCAACATTTAAATACTGCCAGATATATGAAAGACTAAATCAAAATAGGCTTTCTTTTTTCATCCTCTAACAATTATTCTCTGATTGGATATTTTCAATCTTTCATTTGGTGGTCTCTGAATGTGGAGTTTTGTCATCTATTCTTTATTTCTTTTTTTTTTCTTTAAAAAAAAGAAAAAACCAGAAGTAACCCCAAAAGTCTACTGTAAATAGCAGTTAGTGGAGAGTAGAAGAATAGAATATTGGTCAGGAAACAGAATTGCAGGTGTTGCGTTGTTCAAGAAGCTGTTTTAAAAGTGTTTTTCCACTGGTGCAGTTCAGGGTTTGACTTTGGGCAAGTGAGACTTGTGCTACGTCACAGAAAAACAGAGCTCAGGTAACTGACCCCAAATACAGTTTTTCTGTCCATTAGAATGTATTTTATAGGCCTTTCACACTATTGTTGATATCTATTCATTTTATAGACATAATATACTATTCAGACTTCTGTGAGGGCTGAAGGAAAAAAAACCTTATTTTTTCTAGATTGTGGCTTTACAGTCTGCCACAGAATGGTGGAAAATACACAGGACAGCTGTACTTGCCCTACTCCAAGAACAGACCAAAGGACAATCTGAGCCTGGGTTAAGATGGTGGAGTGCATGTTGGCATGTATTTTAGGATGTTGCCCTTTTATTCCTTCCCCATGTAATTTCTTTGTAGAGGATAAGATGCTTTACAATGTTTTACTGACCACATTATTCCTCATATCCTTCTGGTAATGCTGGAGATGGTTATACATCTCTTAATTCCCCTTTGTCAATTACTTGAATGAAGCCTTCTTGCTCTTCTCGCAACAAAGAAATTAATATTCTGAGCAGGGCCAGGCAAGGACCTATGGCTGTGTCAGGACTTTTCTTTCCTCTGTTTCCCTGAACAGTCAACCAAGGCTGTGGCAATTTTAGCCTGCTGTGATAAATGATAGCTCAGCCAGCTCATGACTGTAGTGGAGGAGGGAGCTTAAAGATATAACAAGATAACCTTTCAGAGATGCACAAATTTGCTCAAATAAATAAAATCAGGAAAGGACACCATATTTTTCCTTTATTTTTTGCAATGTCTGAACCTAACCCATGCCCCAGCTACCACATTACTGTAAAGTCATTTGATTTTCCATTATCTAGGTCATCAGTTCAAATTCGGTCCAAGATGTCACTTGGCCCAATCTTCTGTAAATTAGACACGCTTGACTAGGGGTACTGTCAGATACTCAGCGACCATAAATGGACACACACAAAATTACATCTTTGCTTTGCCAGTATAAAAATGGAGACAGAGACAAAAAAATAGACTGATATGGGTAAAAAGCAGCTCAGGTGACTTTTTGCAGAAAGCCTAATGGAGTCTCCAGTCAGCCCCACTGATAAAGCTGCTATTCCTGCTTGCAATCTATTTTCCACTGAATATAATCAGCCAAACAAACACAAAATAATCTTGTTTGGTGCAGACTGCTGTGTTGGCACCTGAACAGCACCTAATGTGCCAGCTGCTCCTTTGTTTTGTTTGTTTGTTTGTTTGTTTCTTGCTGTATTAATGGATTTTACATCACTTTCATTATCCAGCAAAAATATAATAAAGACCATTCAGGATATGTGGATGCCAAGGCGGTTTTGTGGAGAAATTTGGATGCATAGCATCTATTTTTGGAACAGGTGATCTTTGTATGTTTTCACTTGATTACACCTTTACAAAATGTGTGGCCTGTTTACTGCTTTGAGTGGACAGTAGGGATCCACTATGGATTTTGTAAGGGTGCCTGTACGCTATACACCACATTGGTTTACAGCAGACACTCTGCCGAATTGCTGCCATCACCCTAAAGAATCATCCTATGTCTCTCTTTATCCTCTGTTCCTTTTCCCATGAAAGCCTGATTTCAAACACACTAAAATTTTTAATGATAAGGTGAAAGAAGGAGGGAGGTTTGAGTTTTTAATTGCATCAGCTTTTCAGATAATTTCTTTTTTTTGTTTGCTTTCACCTTCTCAATGGGCTATCTCAGGTATATCAATACCTTCCATTCCTGGACAGTGAAAATAGTGTGAGAAAATAAAATATTATATTATTTTGATCCATAAGAGACTAATCAGAAAAAAATACTCATGAATGTGAAAGCCAAGGTATTTAGGGTTCTGTTAAATGTAGCTGGACAGGCTTGGTTAACAGATCATTGACTTTCCCACGTGAAATTAGCGCTAATTTCTGAAGCAGGTAAGGGATGAATTTTAGGACTTGTAAGAATTTTTGAATAGGTGTGGAGGGAAATATCAGAGAAAATCTCAGATAGCTAAGCACTAGTTATGGCCTTTTGTGCACAAAATGACTATTACTTATCAAATAATTCTCATAACTTTCACATATATAATAAGCATAGATCTTCACATACCTTTTAGCATTTACAATGTCTGTGGGGATTTAAAAAATCATAGCACAGTACTTTAGATGGGAAAATTTGATTTATTTTGATTTTGTGTATCGCCCAGAGACCTTCCCTCAACTAATAATCAATTTCATATTTCTGATAAAAGCTTCATGCAATATTTATGGGCTTTAAAGAGTTTTAGACTAGAAGTGTTTATGAAATACTTTGGAAAAATCCTTGTTTAAAAGTGTTGGGATAACAGCTGTCCATAAAAACAGTGACAGTATTAAAACAACAACATAACATTCAGACTATTTTTATGTCTGCTAGCCTAAGCCATACAACTTAACCACAGCTACCCCAACCTCTCATTCTTTATATTTTTTTTACTTTTTTTTTTTTTTTTTTAGTAAAATACATTTTGGGAATAAAATAGACAAGTGGTTTATGGCATGTCTTTAAACATGAGCAGTAATATAAACAGATATGTATAGAGCACAAAAATATAGATGATGGTCTGTCAACAGAGGCAAACAAATACGCATTTGAGTGCATACACATACGTGGCTTTTTAATATATCAGGATATGGAGCTTTTAAAATCATTATTACCAGTGTTTACCACTTGCTTGCTTTCCAGTATGCATGGCTTATTGCATATTATAATTTGAAAAGATTATCTTACTAGGGTAATGAACAATAAAAAATTTGTAATTCATCCTAATAAGCTTGAATGGTAACCCACATGCCTTGGACATTTCTAGCCAGGCATAATTTATCCACATCTTTGGCTGTGAAACAGTGTGGATCTTCTTAACTGAGTCCCTGACAGATGGTTTAAGCTTTTTCAGGACTACATTTCCAATCATTTTGCCCATATTGCAAAATTGGCCTTGAAAAAGGGTAAAGAGTTGTTATGCTGCATTAACATCTCTTCTGAATTGCTTGCTGTGAAGGACATGAAAAAAGAAGGAAATCAGAAGGGGAATGTTTTAAAAATACACTTTTGAAAGTTACAAATATTAGACATGGTGATGATGATCTTAAACTGTAACCCTCACCTCAATTTGAATATGAATGTGGTCACATTATGTGTGATAATGAAAACACAACTTCTGGGTACCTTGCTTCATAAATGATTCAGGTGGCATTCATGGTATAAGAAGTGTTATTAATGCTGTAATTAGGAAGACTTCCTATAGTCTTAAACCTTGCTGATTGATAGCACAATTGACTGCTATTAGGTGAACAGGGATTTCTGTGGCATGTTTCAACATTTTTGCTACTCTGAATGGAAAGGCTCAAATATCTGCATTCATTTCTGCATGAAACATGGATTGATCACACGCTATGCCAAATTTTCATTTTCTTTTGCGGTTTCAGCTGACTGGCTTCTTCATATAAAGTGCTGTTCTTTTCTTCTTGCCACCTTTTAGTTTATGATAAAAATCAATGAAAGCTGAAGCCTTCCACAGTCATCTATAAAATGCAATTACTGTATACAACACACAGTAAAACTCCTGTGGTGTATATGTTGAGACATAATTTATGCCACTTACCTCCAGAGAGGTATTGATCCTACTCTGTGAATATCTTACAAAAGGGCTGTTGAATGCAAGCTCAAGGAAATATGTGGTTATTGGGTCTGATCTATAATTTGATTAATAATGACCTATTTCTTGAACTCTGCTCCTTACTGCACTGTTTTCTGTGAATTTCTCATCTTCGAATATTGCCCCTGCTGATTTCCTTCAGAGGCCCACCCTGCCTTGCTGTCCCTCAGGCTCACTGTGGTCTCTGTGATCCCCACCAAAGGAGCTGTAGGAGAAGGCTGAAATGAGCTGGCAGATTTGGTTATTATTTTTTAAATGGCTGGCAATCTTTGCTAATCCTGAAAGTGACGGTTGCCCAGCACAGCCTGCACCCATTCTGTGATGGGATCCAGTTCTTAAAGTATTTTCCTGCTGCGTATAGGAAGGAATAGCAATTCTGAATAACCAGTCTGGCAAAGATTCTCCAAGATACATGGTAAAAACTCCATCACCTAGTTTAGTTCATGGTTTTGAGAGCTGCAGTCTAGCATATTAAACATCAGGAAAAACCCTCAAGAATGATATAAAACAGAAACTGGGTGGATTTTCTGCAAAACCTTTCAGCATTCTGGTGGTGGGATAATACCTGCACAGCGAAATCACGAGAATAAACCCCTTCTGCGAGAATAAACCTCTGTTACTCAATGCCTCAGCACCTTGTCTCAGGTAAATTCCTCAAATAAAGAATTGTTGAGTGGTGTCTCTGACCTGACAGTTTCCATTTCAAAGTTCATGTTCCTTGAGATGCTGCAAGAATGTTAGCAATTTGCTGTACTATGTGAAAAAAGCATTGTGTATTCATAGAATGAGAGTTCAGGAGAGTTTAATTCACTTTGGAAGAGACCTGGGTAGCAGGGTAAGCTTCTCTATTATATGATTACAGTAAATAGTGCAACCTTGTTCTGACATAAATGGCCTGTTTTGGGATTTGACAGAAGTTAATTGCCTATTGTGATTGCACTGTAGTTGATGAATGCCATAGTGGGGCATGACAAAATAATATTTATTGAAAATGAGAAAAAGACCCTGTTAAAGGAATAGTAGCAGTATAATTTAGGTCCAAATTGGGCCTAAACAATTTCAAAGTAGAAATATGCATAACAAGGGACACTTTCCTCTCCATCTATTCATTGGTGGGATTTTCAACCGAGCATAAGCTTATTTCATCAGTTCTGGAAATCTGTAAGTGATGCTTGAGTAGAAACTGAATAAAAAGCAAAGTAAAACACAATAGCCTCATTACACATAAAGGAAAAAAAAAACAGGCTAAGAAAATAAAACTAGAAACTGAATTTGATTTTAAAATGCCTTTTGTTTTACTAATCATATTATGAAAACCTAGTCTCAGTGAAGTCAATGCTGGCCTATTATTGCATTCCTCAGAGCAAGGATTGCAGCTGTGATTTCTGCAGCCAGCACTGTTACCTGCTTGGGCAAAGTCTCATCATGGCTTCCTGTCTCAGTTTTCCCATCAATGAGATGCTTTATATCTTTTCTTGAAGATAAAAGACAAAATTGCTTGAAAAAAAACCTGTTGAGACTATGAAGCTTGACTGTGCATTTAATAAGAGATGAAAGAGTCACTACAGTTGGAAGCAAATCAACTAGTCTAATTTCTTTGCTGATTTAATATTTTTTTTCTTGGAGTGTATTTTGTAAAGTTTTGTCCACTCACATAATAAAAATGGCTTTTTAATATTGAGATGGTGTGAATAAAAGAACTGAGTAAAGCCCCTAATACAGACCAGCAGTCCAGTCCAGCTATTGAGTGGAAGTCCAATCCATGCACAGCTTTCTGGAAAGCTCTTACACCATGAGTGATCTTGATTTTTCATTTGAAAAGCGGAGAGGAAGGGTAGTGAAGTGACCATTTTTAGAATGCAGCCACTGCATTTAGGAACTAATAACAAAAATATTTTAAATAAGCTGGAGAAATTGTATTTTGGAAATTGCTGAGGGAAAGGAAGCTTAGTTGAATCAAATGATCACAGATCGACCAACATCTGCCAATACGATTTAGCTACGAAAAAGGTCAAATATTCCTGAGGCAAGTCCGGTGAGGTACTTCTATTGAGATGTGAAATTGTATTACTGGTACTTTATCTGGAAAATTATGTGCAATCCTAGTCATTCATATTCAGGGAAGAAATAAATGACTGTGGGAAAGGCCAGGCTATTTTTGGAGAGGAAACTAAAACATGGCTAGCGGAAAGGGGTTGTGTCTGCTCTGTATAAATACACCTGGGGTAAATACAAAGGAAGGAGGAGACAGCTTCTTCAGCTAAAAAACAACATTGCCATAAGAATGAATGCCCATGAGTAAACTCAGGCTAGAAGCCATCTAGCCATCAGAGAAGTGGAGTCTGGAGCATCTGGCCAGTTGGAAGAGCTGAATGAAGACCTTAATTAGTATTAAGGTGGATTTTGATCAGTTTCTGAAAGACATGGTGGGATGTGGTGTATATATATATATATATACTATGTGGTAATAGTTCATCAGGGTCCTTT
Source organism: Nipponia nippon (assembly GCF_047370975.1). Taxonomy (NCBI): domain Eukaryota; kingdom Metazoa; phylum Chordata; class Aves; order Pelecaniformes; family Threskiornithidae; genus Nipponia; species Nipponia nippon. The sequence goes on along the minus strand of NW_028262290.1, from coordinate 138,679,250 downwards.
TTTAACTATGCTTTTTAACTCATATGAGCTAAATCCACCCATTTAAATTGACATAATGCTGCAAGCTAAAGTTTTACTGCATAGCCATATAAGCATAGCAGCACTTTATCTAAAATGTAAACGATGCTTTGCAGAGAGAGAGCAAGAGACATATTAAAAAAATCTAATTACAACCAGGTCTAGTGGATTCATCTGAAATTACTTTGCTTGGTGAAAGCCTAAGAGAGGGTCAGGGAGCTATCTGTGATCTTTCTGACACCAGAAATTCAGGTAGAATAGCCTGAAGCTAAAATCTCTCAAGAGGACATTAGATGAACCGGAGCTTGACAAAATGCAGCCATGTTCCCTTAACACTCTCTTTAACTTACTATGCACACTGCCTAGGTCATGCAGGAGAGGGCATTGTGGAGACTGCAACACTATCCTGTTTGGAGATTTCCTATTAATGGAAGAACTGTCAGGCAGCTGGTTACCTGTGCCACCTTTTCAGCTTCTGGAATGAGACCAAACTAATTGTACTTGCCAAAGTATATTCTAGTTTAGTAAGTAAAAAAAAAAAAAAAAAAAAGACAGTTATTATGCATTAAATGCTGAACACCCTTTATTTACCTGACAAGTTGGCTCTGTAAGTTTTCATTCATTTGTATCTGAGTTCTGTGGTTACCAGCTGAGGCCAAGATACCATGATACCAAAGCATAGTCTAGTCTAGCTTTGGTGTCCGGAAAGGGATTAGACAACCCAAATGGTGTTTCTCCTCAATTTAACAAACAGCTTATCAGACTGTGCCTGGTCACTGGCACACTGTCTTGTCTGCCACTGAGATTTGATGTGTTTGATCTACAGCATCATGACATTGGGAGAATGAACCTTCACATTATCTGACCAGTGTGTGGCCAGCAAGGGGTCTTGAGCAGATAATTACAATTCCTGACTGGGAAATGAAATCTGATGGGAAGTAATGCTTTACCTACAGCACATCAAAACTTCACTGAGGCAGGGGTTAGATAAATGGCTGCTTTGGTCTGTCATTGTCCTTCTACTTTCCCATTCCCTGTTTCTTGACTATTACATTGCATTCTGGCAGAGGATTTGGATGGTGGAGCTGGGAACTGGCACAGGAGACCGGAGCAGCCTCTGACAGCCCAGTATCTGTCACGATTCCCCCCTGTGCAGAGGAAATCTGTAGGCAAAGGGGAATTCTTGGGGGGCTTTGCATGCACTTTGCAGCTTGAATGTACCTCAAAGCACATTAACCCTATGTTTACGTGCTAATGTTACATACAGATGGAATACACACAGAGTCCGTACTGCCTGTTTCGCTGGTTGAAAGTTCTACCATATTTCCCCATGCATGTTTTGGGGGTTAGACTTTGGCTATTAGCTCAGGCTAATTAATTTGAAATCTTTGTCTCAGACAGGATTTTAGATCTAGGAAGCACCTGGCACCTGCTTTGAGCATTTACTTTTTTAATTTCATAGGCTGTATATATGATATGGAATTCAGTCCTTTACAAGATTTCTTGGTCTTTCGTGATCTTTCCCTACGAAGTCCTTATTTATATTAATTTATGTCCTGTCAGTTTCCATCTCCCATTTCAAGTGCAAAATCTGGACTTTGAGAGTTTTCTAGAGGTTTATAACAATGGGAGGTTGTGATTTTGGACTGCATTCATGTCATGAAGGTTTAGGTTAGTATGTTACTTTGATTCATCTAGGGTTAGGGTACTCAGTCTGTTAGTTGCTGTGTATCTGCTGATGGGTGATAACTTGCCAGAATCTTAATTTTATTACTTTCAATTTTGTGACTGTATACCAGAAATCTTCTGTGAAAACTGGATCAGAAAACAGGGCAGGTATAATAACTCTGCCTTGTTTCTGAAAAAAAGGCTCAGCAGCACAAATACAAATGATTTGTACATCTCCCAGCCACATTGTGGCAGACAACAGTTCCCAGGCATGTTTAGAAGAGCGTTAGGCCTGTGCTTGCCTTGAGTACAAGATGCAGCCCATTGGGTTTGTGTGCAAGTGTAGCAGCTACCATGAAGCATATTTTCTCTTATCAAGGTTGACTCAAAGGAAAGCAGCCACCATGATGCGAAGGGAGTCCAGCAGCAGACTGGCCCTGCACCAGCCTGAGGGCTGTTGTGCAGCTGGGAGCAAAGCCAGGGCAGAGGCTAGAGAAAGGGACCGTCACAGATGCAGATGCCAGTGCTCAAGAAATATAATCTGAAACTTGACAGCTGCCAAACTAGCCCTCAGAGTGGCCAAGCTAGTTGGCCTTTTTTGGAGGAGATGACAGAAAGTGGCCAAAGGGACCAGTAATGGCAATTCTCCAACTAGAGGACTAAAACAAAGCCAAGCGAGTATTGTGATTGTAGTGGTGTTCTCAGAAGAAGACGCACTGTCAGCAGAATCCTAATTCAGACATTCCCTGTTGCATCTGTACATCCTGAAGGGCCTGAGATTGTAAGAACAAAATGGAAGCTTCCCTCTGCTTTTTCTAACTCCATCCCAGTCCGGGGCAATGGCAAAATAAAAAACAGACACCTCCCCTTCCCCAAATCTCATAATCCGTTAAGCAAGATGGTCTTTAAATTAGCAACCCAGCCTCGACTGTTAGGCAGCTGGGCACTGGCCAGATGGGTCACCACCGTTAATGGAGTCCACTTACTATTACACAGCATAAGGTAGGAGGTATTTAGAAGCAAACTACGACAGCTTGGCACCTCCCTGGAGTTCGTATTAAGCACTGCTAATTCTCGCTAACCTCCCTTTGGTCTGCTGCTGTGCCTGGTGCCTGCAGCTGACCTGGCAGCCTTCCACCTTGCAGCTGCAGACCGACCTCTCTCACCCGCACCATGGGAGGTCGGGGGCAGAGGCCTCTGTCCTCAGCCTGAACACCTCTGGTAGTGTGCTCAGCTAATAAAGCTCCTGAATTGTTGTGTTGCTGTCCCAAGAGGAAGATTGACTCTGCCACCAAAACAAGCCAACCTTTCTCAGGTTTAGCTGGGTTTCTCTAAAACCCTTTGACACAGTTAAGGGTGAGACCTCATGCTAGGAATGAGGGCAAAAAGAGACAGAAAGAGAGAAAGACAGTTTGAAGTTAGAGAGATGATGTTTTGGAAGTATGAAAAAAAAAATCTGGGGAGCAGACCAGGAGAGAGATTTCATATTTGAGAAGCAAATCTAGTGTGAAAGGAGATTGATTTCTGGGGGAAAGGCAATATGAAGGCTGTTACTAGAATTGACTGTTATACAATACACATCTAGTACATCTGCAGAGATTCTTACACTTTATACAGGCAGGAAGGACCATGTGGTAAATTACAGGATCACATGAGAGCCGAACAGATCATATTCCTATGACCGTCTTCATTTATCATATGTCCTTTGTCAGACAGTTCATCTTCTTACAATTGAGCCATCATCTTAACAAGTTAAAATTAGTGCAGAAGGGAAATGTTTCCTGCTTCTCCTCCTAAATATAGAATTTACTCCATAATTGCCTCAACCAAGTACCCAGGATGGATAAGATACAACAATACTTTTCTATATGCACAAATGTCACTCCAGAGTACTATATTTCAAATCTTGGGTTACAAAGCGAACAGTCAGAAAGCTGAGATTCATAATTGGTGGATCATCCACTCCTACCCCAGGAGACAAGGAAATATAGGTTATGTTTTTATACCTTAGCAAGCCAAGTGGTTCACTGCCTAAATATATCTGCTTCTCTCCATTGACTGCAAAGGGAGACTGCTATGACAAGTTCAGTTGTAGATGTTTACTTTGTAGGTATCTGTAGGTAGATCGGGTGAGTCACGCTCAATGGAGTCTTTATGGTTTGATGGGAGCCTGGACTTGAGATCCCAAATTACTAGCACAATCCTTTTCTTAGGGCTTGCCTACAGCTCAGTAAGTGGGAGACTTTACTTGGAGACATTGTTCTTATTGCTTGAAAAAGTGTAGTGTAAATTTTCCCTGTCTGCATGTTTTACTTAGAGGGAAACTGCACCCTGTGGTTCTTTGTTATAAAACACATGAGAGAAGCGTAAGGTGTTATTATTACAACTGTTATCACAGAATCTGATAAAACATGTCTGGAACCTATTCTTAAAAAATCCAATGATATGGATTTTACAGTCTTTCCAGGCAATCTGTTCCGATGCTTTGCTCTCCTCATGTTAGAAAGTTTTTCTAATGCCTAATCTAAAGTTTCCACATTCCATTATTTCTTGTTCTAATCCCCATGGACACGGAGAGCAATTGATTCCAATTCCTCAGCAGGATACTGTTGAAGTCTGTTATGACATTTCCTCTTAAGTGTTTCATTCTCCAGACTGAACAACTCTGATTTTGTTCAATCTTTACTTGCAGATCACTTTTTCCAGCCCTCTAATCCACCTTGTTGCTCTCCCTGGACTGCTGCAAGAAGTTCACATCTCTTTTAAAGCACAGTGCCTAAAGGTGCATACAGTACGTTAGCTGCTTGCTAATTCTGGAGTATCTACAGACAAATCTTACACATGATGCTGCCTATACAACCTGTGCAATAGTTTACACGGGGAGGTGAGATTGTTTATTTCTGTTTGGCTTGTGATCCCCCATAGACCACAAACTGTTTCCTACTGACTCATTTTCCATCTTCTATTTGTACAGTTGATTACTTCTACATAAATGTAGCACTTTCACTTGTCCTTACTGAATTGCATCCTATTGATTTCAGACCACTTCTTCAAATTGTCAGGTTCATTTTTAATAGTGAAAAATGAGGTCTCTACCTCAGAGCCCGTCTGTGCATAGTTCAGTATGGTAACACAGGAGGCAGGAAAGAATCACAGACTTTCCTCCACTTGTATTCCTATGGGGTGGCAAAGCACAATGACTGCATCTCTACTGGCATGAGTCCATGCTTTGGGATAAGAAGTAGTAATCTTCTTTTGTTACAGTAGAGCCTGAAGGCAAGACAAGTTTATCCTACTGTTAGAAAGTGTTTTCTAATGCTTCACATAAAGTTCCTCATTCCATTACTTCTTGTCTTGGAAAAGGAGAGGGAGAAAAATTTACCCCATTCTTCAGTAGGAGGACCCTTGTTTTAGGTACTGCATTCCTATGAATCAGTAAATGGTTCCTGCCCTGCTAAGTCTAAAACCTAAACAGAAGAAACCAGGAATGGAGGCAAGGGCCTTAATAGGTAATAGGAAGGTGGCAAATGATATGTTCACTTTTTTTGCGCTTTCTAGGGAAGGACTTAGTCAGGTGTTGATGAGAGAAATAGGATGCAAAAATGTAGGGGAACAACTGTATTTTTTTCCTGCTCCAGGGACACTGCCTTCAGCAACAGTTGCTGTGGTGGTGTTTCAATGCTGCCTTTAAAGCATGCTCCTTCCATGCACCTTTAAGACTCTCTAGCTCAGTGGCTAGAAAATTGCAGTCTCTTTTTAAGTTGCTGACTGTTCACTGTGAATTAAAATGGGGTGTTAAGAAGGGTGAAATCAGACCCATTTATAATCCAAGTTCTCTCTTTGTTTTTTCATTTCTTCTTCCTCCCCATTCTCTTCCTGGACATAATTGGAGCACATTAGCTTCACTGTCTCAGTTCATTAGGTCATTTCTGAAAATCGAAAATCACAGTTTTGTGTTTATTGGTGTCTTTTTACTTGTAGGAAATCATTTGCAATGAAACTACTTCTAAATTTCCCACTGTGTAGAAGACTCCAAAGATGCTTGCTTATACTTCATCAGAAGAACTGCTGGAAATAATAGCTCTGAGTTGGGAAATGATGTTGCCCAAGGACTCTAGCTTTGATAATTAAAAATGTCAGTCCCTCATGCTGTTGAAAACCCTCAGTTCTCATGGGCTACAGAGGGTCTTCAGTTCTTTGCAACATCAGGACCTAATTGAGAAGTGATGGAGTAAGCTTTTCAGAACATGCACAAGGGCAAGTTTATTTCTGCTGCAGTATCAAAAAACAGCGCAAGAACAGATGAATGGCATCTATGGGATATCCAAGGGTAGTTTCTCTTAACTAGCTGTACTGGTGATGATCTCTGCAGCCCATGATATTTATAACAGCTAAGATCTGTTTCTATTTACATCCAACAGAAAATAAAAAGGATCAGAAACTGAAAATTTACAAAGATGACCTGTAAAGAAAAGAACTTACAGTTTGCCTGAGAGCTGCTTTTATTGAATTTTTATATGGCCTTTACAGAGGAAGAAAAAATTCAGGATTATCTCTACAGGAGAAACAGTCCAGTGATTTATATGTTAGAAGATTACTGGTAAAGGGGAAATCTGTTCATTTTGCCTTTCACAGCCTTTTTACCCCAGCTTCACTTCACTCTTTCCTTTCTTCTTCAGTCCCCCTCATCCCTTTTCCTGTCAATGGTATCTCTTCCCTTATTTTTCCAAATTAAAATTTAAAATGTCAGCCAGACCTGTGGGAATAGTAAGCCAATTTAGTCTATTTTTAATGGTATTTTTGAGTCCAGAACAACTTTTCTTGCCTATTTCACTGCTTGTTCAAAGATATTCCCAAACAGTCACTGTGAATACACGAGAGACTGTGAGATTCAATCTTGAGTAGTGAGCATTTAGCTAGGGCTTGTAACTGGAGAAACTGAAGACTACTCTGAACTTCCAATATGCAAAACACTTTTGCAGAATATTTGCTTTATATTCTAAAGTCAGTCCTTGACTGACTTCTAAGACTGACTACAGCCTGAGTAGGAACTGTGTTTGATTGCTAGATCTGACTTTGAAAGTAAACACTTTCATTAGGACTTCTGTAATGGACTTGGAAATCTTTTAATCCAAAGTTTTGTTACTGGGACAATTAGTTGCCTGTGCTCTAGCCTGAGGGAAACTACCACAAGGGAAAATTATATGAAAAATGGATGTAAATGGAGAACTGTACCACTACCACTTAAAATTCAGTTCCTTGTCTGTGATGTTTTCAGAGAATACAAAATCATTTAAATATGCAAAAAAATTTAAAATGTGCAATCCATATCAGTCATAATAAATTGGGACTTCCCAAAAGAAAGAATTTTGAAAGATAATTTACACATTTTGTTTGCTCATTCATTGTAATTATTTTCTGTGGAAGATTTCAGTGGTCTCAGCAGTTCAGACTGGACCCTCTGTAAGTGGTGAAATTGTTACTCCTGTAACACCAGGAGATGGATTTGGCAGTGGGAAATTCAGTTATTAGTCAGAATCAGTCACTTACTGGGTAAGTGATGATAGGGAACATATGTGTGACAGGTATCAGGATGGATTATTTCCTGAGGTGTCAATAAAGTTCTGGCAAGACCTGGGAGACTCTTCTGGCCAGAGTCTGAACTTGTACTTATGGCTTTGGAAGTGGGAAGGGAAATGAGTGTTTCGGAAATTAAAACTAAATTACCAGGAAAAAAAGTGCACCTCTAAGCAACAGTTTTATGCAATGTATCCCAATTTACCAACTCAGGCAGCACAGGAGAAGTGTTTAAAATCTCAGAACTGTGGTGGGAGAACTGATGTAAAGACTAGGGATTTAAATGTACTTGGAACCGTAGAAAGTTTTGAAGAACAAAAAGCCTCTACAGAAAATGATGCTTCATCTTTGCTTACCAGAGCTAAAGTGCTACCACAGAGAACTGAGAGTGTTTAGGGAGATTATATAAAACAGGAGCAGGAGAAGGCTGACAGGTGCTAAAGAGTATTCAGGTCAGACAAAGACATCTGCCAAAGACATCAGTCATACGAGATAAGGAAAATTACAATTGAACTAGGGCAGGAACAGGTGCTGCTCACAAAGGAATATCCTGGAAAGTTAATGGTATTTCAGAACACAAAGTTAAATAAAAGAGCCAAAAATTTAAATAAAACCTACATATCTTTGTGCACAGCTGAGAAGGCTAAGTAGGTGAACTTGATTGCTTGGCCATGTGGTAAGGAGACTCCTGAAACATGGAGGAATGAAAGCTAAAAATAAAATGTTTAAAAATCTGGTTTGACTATTCATAATGAGTAGATTAAATCATCAAATGGTTGAGTAGTGCTACACCTGAATTATTCTATATTCTCCAGGGAGGTACACTTTCTTAATACATGGAAACACCTACAGATATAGGTTTATCTCACAGATTATTACATTTATTACATTAGCAGCATCCTGACCAAGCTATTTTGTATGAAAAAACAAAGGAGATCGATAAGATATCAACACGTTAAAGACCACAAAAGGGGTGACTTTGGGTATCTGGCTCTAAACTTCAAAGAATAAAACACTCTTTTTGTAACATATGAGACTTAGTCCAGTTGGAAACAGCTGAGATGCCAGATGTGACATTGATATAATTAAGCCCGATTTATTAAAGTGACCATGGAGTTGGAAGCACAGTATTGGAGGCTGGTTTGGACAGCTCACTATAAATCTCCACAGTAATCAGCAAAGAGAAATAACGTAGCATGGAAGAAATAGATATAATACCACCACTTTAGTAACTCTATACTCTAGCTGAAGCCATATACATTTAAACGAGAAAAGGCCAATAGGTGTAATGCAAAAGTGGATATAATCATAAAGCAATTTTGAGGAAAGAGGTGAAGTAATAAATTTTAGAAAAGAAAAAAGACACAATGAAAGTATACAAGATAGTGAATGTTAATAAGAAGCTAAATCTGAAGCTTCTATTTACTTTCTAAAGATTTCATCAAAAAAGGACTTTGGTTTGAAATTGAAAGCCTCTGCAATTAATACTGATAAAAGGAAATACATTTAAAGATAATAATTAACCTGTGCCATTTATGTAGACAATGCAAACATCCACAGTACATTAAATAGGAAACAACAAGCAGAAAAAAAATCAGAGACTTAAGCCCTCGGATGTCAGCATGTTTGCCAACCTGGGAAAAAAATCTCCTCTGTGAGCAGGTTACTTTAAAAATTGCCACTTATGAATGTGTTTTTTTACTTTCTCTCATGCACTGGATGCTGTCTAGGTTACTGGTGTATCTGTAGGTCATTGGTTTTCGAAAAAAATGAAAAATTACATGCAAAAAAACCTCCTGCAAAAGTTGCAGTAAGTACTTTGACTTGCCAGATGCTCTCTGAAATCTCAGATTCTAAATCTTATACATCACATATTTTTAAAGCTGTTGTAAACTCATACAGGAGAGATATCATATACTTATGTAGCATTTTCTTTACTTAAAAATAGAAAATAATTTGATGTCCCAAAGTAAGCGACAGTAACAATAGGTACTGGTTGGTTTGTATCTGTTTTCATCATTCATGTATGTGGATGAAGGATGGAATGAAAAGAGAAAATCCTATATGTATTTTGTGATTTCTGTGGGAAATGTGCCAACATGAAAAAGAAAGGAAGTGATGGCCCTGAACCATCTTCACTGAATCTGAGCATTGTTTCAGGTTTTGAGATTGCGGCTCCTGTTAAGGACGGCTTGCTGGGCTGGCGTGGTTGAAGCATACCAATAAGAGGCAGGAAGGTGATGTGATTAGTATCTTATCTGTCCGTCCTTGAATTCCCCACTCCTGTGACCTTGTCTGCATTCACATAGACTGGCTGGGGAAGTGTGTGTTGGGGCAAAGGCAGGAGAGATTACAGCAGAAGTCCATAAGGAAGTGGACTGATTTCAAGCACAACATCAGGATGCTCTAACTAATCTGCGTTTGTGCCCCATGATAAATTCCCTGGTAATATCTTTTCAGATTACCTGCTGGCTATGGCTTATTTGCATATCTCATAATGACATTTATGGTTAAAAATGCATTTTTAATGAGTTTTTTTTTTTTTAAGTGCCAGGTTAATTTTCCACATCCAAAACCAGGTTGCCATTTTCATAGACAAAAATTTATATTTTAACAACTGTTCTTTCAGATTTAGTTCACACCCTGCAAACTTATTTCAGAGATCACACATAATGCACTTTAAAATGATATGAGTGTAGGTCTTCATTTGTCTCTGTGAGGATACTCAGAGGACCAGGGAAGTACAGGACCCCGTGCTCACCTCAGGTGTAGTTGAGTGGCAAGCACCAGGGGCTGCTACCTGGGTGTGAACAATCTGGAGGTGGGGAAGCCTTAGCTTTTCCCCAAAGAGAATCAGTTTAAAAAATGTAATTGGCAGATGTGTGTGGGGAGGGAGGAGAGGGGAAGAAGTAATCTGCATCCTCTGAGAGCTGTCATCCCTGAGATGGAGGAAGGATTATAAAGGGAGCTGTGACTCTTAGGCAACACTATAGTGGAGATATAGCAGCTAAGATTTTTCCATCCACTGGGAATGAGAGGAAATTCTCACTTTAGTCCTTAGCAGAGTATTTTTCTTACAAATGCATTTTTTTCAGTGCATTCTCTGAATGCTTTCAATACAAATAATTACATGTCCCTGCTCTAAGAAGCTAATAATTTATTTTCACATGGCGTACTCTAAGAGGGACAACAAAACAGTGGGATGGGGAAAATCAGAGCACTAAGGCTAGGGAGATTATTCAGATATGGCATGGACACAGCATGGAGGAAGACTTTCTTTGCATTTACATTCATTTTAAGACTGCTGTACACTGCTAAGGCAGCATAAAGAGGCCTCATGTAAATGGGTCAAACCTACATGGGTAAGTGATTAAATAGGTTTTAGCTGACACACGTTCTTGTAGCAATCACAGCAGAGTCATTTTAAAAAGTGGCTGAAATCAGTCTTGATATTGATATTGACAGCCTGGTTTGATATTGGTGTGGACAGCCTGGTTGTCAAAGGGATTTCCTCTGAACATATTTGAGACTACTACAGAAATTCACAGGCAACTGTCCTCCAAGATGGGTAATGGCTGCTCCAAAACCATTAGCCTCATGAGGCTTCTGTTACCTTGGACATTTTGTGGGAGAAAGTAGCAGAAGCCTGCTGAGTGTGGAAATGGGACATATTTCCAAAACATCTGTTGACATTATGTATGCCTAGTAATTGTATTTCAAAATTGTCATGTTTTTCAACATAGGACATCTGTGCTGGTAGGCAGTATCTGTGAAGTGCAAACAAAAATGGAATGAAATGTACAATAAATATGCTTAGACAAATAATACGTTTCAGTAGAGAAACAAACATGCAGACTAACTCCTTTATCAGCTACTGCCTTTTCTCAGGAAACGCACTTTCTCTGTTAAACAGTCTAGCAACATACCAATATATAGGTTACACGCCCCAAGCGATTCTGGGACTATAAAAGCCTTCTAGCCATGTAAAACAAGTTTGTCATCGAAGCCCTAGCTTCTACACTCCTTGGTACTTGATCTTTGCTGAGCAAGTTGAATTCATAACACCAAAGTTCCCCACACACAGAGTGAGAGAGGTTTGGTACTTAGTCTGGGAGTCAGAAAAGATCATGTGCTAGTTACGTTACTCAGTAGGTTATGCCAAAAAAGCGGGGTGTCACAAGCTACACTCCTCTATCAAGCTAGGAATTGGAGCCTGGAATTGCTGTGTGCACTTAGGTATCTCTGTGACGCAAGATGTTGACCTCTCATTTGCAGGATGGTACCTAATAAATAGTATAGTATTCCTATGCTGTTATGGAGTCAAGACAGCTCTCACTTATCTCCATGGATTTTGCATAGTAGGCAGTGCCTTCAACACCATCTTTTTGGATGAAAGTACTCTGTGCCCTTTCTGTTGAAGTTGAGCTGCTTTTGAGGCAAAATCTTCAAACGTTCAGCTGCTATGTAAGAAGTGAGTACCATCCACCGCTGTGGCTTTTTATACAACTCAAAGCAATCTGAATGAGTTAAGTTTGGTCAGAGTATGGCTAGAAATCTAGGCTCCTATGAGGTCTCAAACATTAGTGCAACTTTCTGAACTGTTAATGAGAGGTGACTTATCTAGGCAGCCAGCTCAGTAAAGAAAAAGATGCCTCTGAGTTTCCTCAGTAATACAGCTATAATTACCAGAGAGGCTTTTCCTTGAAACCTAAGTAGGTTAGGTAGGGTTTTCCTCAATTGCTTTCCTGATTTTAGTAACTTAAAATTTGTGTTGTATTTTGGGTTTGAAGGAAGTCTGGCCATGTTCCATCAAAGGCCCATGTTCCAGCTCTCACATAATGCCTCAGCAAAGAGACATGACAAGCGAGTGTGAATAGAGTTCTCAGGGGCCTAGGCAAAACTGAGGTTTTTTTCATCAATACTGGAGTTCTGGCTCTGCCCCACTGTTCTGCAGGAAGGAGAGGAACAGTGAATGGGGGAGAAGGGCCGGAGCAGGAGGGAGGTTGAGCTACAGAGAGGATGTTGAGCTACGGAGAACTAAGTTTACTGGTCTTGCTGTCACAAACAGTTGCTGAGGTGGTGGAGCCTCTCCACTAACGAAGAGTACTGCCTGATGTATTCCCACTTGTCCTTCTGCAGCAGCAGCATGTAGCTTGGGTTTCCAGGGCTCTGCTGTTGACAAAGTAGATAGAGAGGTAATGGCTCGTTCTGTTGTTCCTGCCAGTCTGTTGATCTAAAGAAATGCCTACTTGGCTTTTACCTAAAACAAGCCTGCCTTTGACATAGTAATACGTTTGCTGAGATGAAAATGAAAACGTGTCCAAAATGTGATTGTTTTGGAGGGTAATGCACTCTTTGCAAGTATGCCTTGGAATTAGGACCAGTTTGAAAAAAATGCTGAAGCACTTGCCTTGTGACAGCAGAATTTGAGCAAAGCCTTTCTTTTACCATGTGTTTGTAATTCTAATAAAATCTTATGTGGAAGAAAATAGATACAAATTTTCACAAGTCCTGTTTTGACACATCTGAAACACAGGATTTCAACTTTTCACTTTGAAACAATAATTTGTGCTTAGAAATTTATCTTCAGATATCAAATAAATGTATTTAAAGTCCTATTGATATCTGTATTTAAACATTGATTCATGAAGACAATTGGAAGAAAAAAAGTTCCACTTGGGAAAAGATTTCAAAATTTTCCTTCCTTGTATCTGTTCAGGACAACAGGAAGTTTGAAAACTTGCAGTATTTCCCAGGCTGGCAGATATAGCTTACTCTTTGCCTGACTTTATAGTGCAAAATTAAGAAAAAAACATTACGTTTTTGTCTGAAAATTTAAGTATTTAATTCATTTGAAATGAAACCACAATCTAGTAAACTGTGCAGGCTGCTGTGCTAGAGGAAATTGTTTGAAAAATAGAAACCAAATATTTTTCACTTTTTTTCTTGATCAGCATTGGAGATCTAAACATGGTCAAAGGATGAACGAAGCAAAAAGAGCAAGAAATCAGTCTTTAGGCCTGATCTGAACAACTTGATTGATGCCTCATAGAGAATAAATCACATTAAGTACTGAAAGTGAAGTTGATATTTTGGAACTGATTCCATTGTCTAGCATTACAAAGAGCAGGAAACATCTTATACATTGCTTGTGCTTCAGCAGTGATGTTTTTGTAATTTATTTCCTGTCCTTCAAAGGGGTTGCATTTGAGGGGACATGCTTTTAGCTAAGCAGGATAGGTTTCGCCTCCTGTTTCTTGTTGGATTTCTGTGGTTTTCACCTGCAGGTGAGTATGAAGTGACTTGGGACTATCCCTTTTCTATGTCTTTTGTATATCCTGAGTTTTGGGTGTCATTTGCCTGTTTCTGTTCCAATTCAACAATATTTAGGAGCAGCAGCGATAGCCAGGTTAGTAACTTTTTCCTTACTTCAGCGTATGTGCTCCTTTTTTTTCTGTTTCACCTGCTCTGACTTTCTTGTAATAACTAGCAGATACTGTTTACATATTTTTTGTTTCTCTTCAGTGATTTACAATACCACTATAATATCGAGAATAACTGGTGAGAACTTACTGGTAGTTGAACAAGACAGATGCTTGAAGTTCATTATCTTTGCAAACTTAATTTTATATCATAGAGGTTGTCCATTTCCAATGGAAATTTTAGTGAATTTCATCACTCTCTTTATTTGGTCTACTGCAGTAATTTTGAGAATTGATACCCCCGTATATTGAGAGATTGGGTTCACAGGATCACTTGGGCAGTTTTCTTGTCTAATGCTGTTGAAATCCTCTCTTCTCCTTCTTTCCCTTCCCTCAGCTTTTCCCTAAATCTGGGAGATGACACCTCAGTCTCTAAGGCAATTAAAGCTGCTTTCAGACCTGCGTGTTTGAGCCCTGATCCAAATGAACACTAAGTACAAAGCTCGTACGTACAGCTGAGGCCAATGCAAAAGGCATTAATTTGCTTGTCTTACCTGAAAGGCTGTCTGTTAAATAAGCTTTGAAGATGGAACATCACAGATATGCCTCTTATCCTTCATAACAGGGCCTTCTTATAGACTCATTTACCATCTGTGGAACTTACCCAGACCGTGGGAATCCAGGGTTCAGACCCTTGCTTACTGTCCGTCCTCAAACATGCATCCTTCACCTGTTCAGAAAGGGTCTGTTGCTCAAGTTTTGTCTTCGGTGTCTCCTCTCTTGTTGATTTGGATGCTGTTTTATACACTGGGTTCCAAGATGCCCAGTTTGCTTTTGCATTGTGCAGGGAGTCTGTGTTCCTTTGGACTGCGGTAGGACAGCCAAAAAAATAGGCAGGTGCTTAGACTCATGGTGACTATTTTCTTTTGTAAACCTGAAATATTAGCAGAAGTACATGAAATAGAAGTTCTCAACTTGTGGCTTGCTCTACAGTCCCTGGGCATGGAGACTTCCTTTCCTCCATGGAACAGCTTTTGTTTTCGGGTTTTGTTTTGTATTTTTTTGAAACTGTTTTCACTAGCTTATTGCTCTGTTGTGAATATAATTGCCCTCTGGAAGCAGTGGGAAACAGCTGAAAAAATTTAACAGGAGCTTATAACAGGGAGTGTTTTACTACTTCTTAAGAGAGGCAGGCATGGTGATTTAGATACGGTATGAATAGCTGAGATAAGTGATGTTTCTCATCTAAAGTACCTGCACAGCTACAAGCGTTTTGTTAACTTGTGCTATAAAGAAACCTTGCCACTAGTAGTCAGGAAAAGTTTGGGAAAAGTTGTATTTACCTTGGATAGAGAGTATAAATGTCATAGAGTGTGCTTTAAGTTTACTGTTACCACTGCATAAAAACATTTACATTCAAGATCTGTTCTATTGCCTGCAGTTAGGATCATCCTTGAAAATATATTTGTTAGCATAACTGTGGTGTGCGGTATGTCAGGTTTATTGATGATGAAGAAAATGCCCTTGATATAGCATTTGTTCCAATTTGTTTAGGTATCAAATCAGTTTGGAACCTTATGTTCCAGATTTGACATAAATATATCTGCAGATATTATAGAAATGATCCTGAACTTATAGTTCCCAGGAGTTGTTTGTGATGCAGCCTATTCTACAAACAATATTTGGCTATGAAGCATAATTTATTGGGTATAGCAAAGACTTCCATGCATCTTTCACTGTGTTGTGTTATGCTATACATTGATAGTGTGAAACGTATTATTGATTGCTACAGGGTATTCTGGTAGAGTACTGTGCAAGGATTGTAGTTTACAGATTTATTATAGTATCATGCAGTACATTTATTCTTGGCATAATATCTACTAATCGTATCTTATTTAAAAGAGAAACATTAGTTTATGAGTGTGAAACAAGATATTGCTTTAGAAGAACGTGTATAAATCTTTCTGTGGAAGATACTAGCTATTGGTATAAAAAGGATTTCTTTTCATGCATTCTGGAGAAATGATGTTTATCAAGGATTATTAAGGTTGAAAAATCAACCCTTCAGACTGGTAGGAAATACCAGATTGTGTATATACTTCCCAAGGCCTTAAATCTTTGTAATATGTTTCAATAAACTGTGATACAATATATTTACATGTTGTAGATGGTCTTCAGTTTGGGATTCCTTTGAATTTTATTGAGATGGCAAAATAAGTCACGTTCAAAGAAAAATAATAATTCAAATTTTAAAATGGACTCACCACATATTAAAATGCTGTTCAGGTTGTACATATTCTGCAGCAACCTTCAGAGTCATCTCAGCGGTTACAAAAACTGTCCACGAGTCTAGAGACCATGTCAACATTAATGATATTAAATTTTAAAACTTTAATTGCTAACCATTTTTTCACACTTTCCCCTTATTCTTCAATAGAGAAAGGGAACTGCTCAGTGTAAGAAGAGGAAGTTTTCTTAGATCTACTGGAAGGAACAAGCCAATTTTGAAGACTGCTGATGAGGAACTAAATTTGCCAGCACTCTAGTCCAAAACTGTATTACATAAAGATTCTTGGCAAATTGAATATATTTACATGTGTGTTTTTTTCACCTGTAATGCCACACTGAGACTTACTAATTTATTTTCCAGTAACAGGTGAATCAAATTTGATCACAGTAAAAGAAAAGTTTTTTTGAAACATAAAAAATATTAATGAGAAAGAATTTTCAGACATATAACTGAAAAAGAGAACGGAGACCAGAACACCTTCTGTGCATGAGAATATGGATGTCTACCTATCTTTACTGCCCACCAGAATAACGAAGTAAATTAACTTCAAGTGCTGGGGATCTTATAATATGCTCTCTAAAAGCACTGATTTATGGATAAAGTAGTAAACAAATTTCATATATACAATAAGGAGGCACCTTCTCATTGTGACATTTCATAATAAGTTTGAAACTGACTTTTGCAGCAATATGTTTGTGAAGACCACAGCACTCTCATGCAAGTGTATACCCTGTATGTAACTAAAATAGTAAAACTTGCCATCAAGTATTTTAAGGATTTAGCATAAACTGTTTTGAAGTTTCAGCATATTATTACTGGAAAGTATTCTTGGCTTCACAAGCTTTTCTTTAAAGCTTGTTAAAATGAAATCCTCTTTCCCTTCATGTCTAAAAATAAGTATAGGTAAACTCTGATTTTCTGAAGGTTGTGACAGATGACTGAAATCCTCATAAAAACAGGGTTAGTTGTAAGAAATTTCAGACTTGATACAATTTTTGGGTACAAGGATTGCTATGAATTTTGAATACCAAAGACGTTCAGGGCTTAGCTGCATTTCCTTCCTCTACATGAATAGTAGTGTTTATTCTTTATGAGGTGAAATTACTGTACTTTGTCCAGTGGGCTTTGCTCTGACAATAACTATTATAAAGAAGACCCAGGCATTTCCATCCCCTCAGCAGGCATACAGTGCCTGAATAATAGCAAAATGTATGTGGCTTTGCTGCACGTAGTGGTTAGGGAATAGTCAACAGAAAGCTCATGCAGAGATGGAAGTGAGGGTCGTGTGTACTTAGAGCGATGCTCTTAAGGTCTCCCTTTATCATTGCAGAGGGAATGAGGGCTTTGGGGACTGGGAGAAAATGTGGTGAATGCAGATCTACCAGTTAACCTCCTGACAGTGAGTGAGTATATAGGGAGCAGTTGCTATGCAGGATTTAATCATAAGCCTCCAAAAGAGTGTAGCAGGCATGTTGAAAGCAGGCTGAAATTTTTGGAAGAATTCATAGTCTAACAGAGGTGGTTAGAAAAGATTATAAAAAGAACAACATCTGACATGTTTGCCTGGCTTCTTCAGTGAATTACTGAATCAATAGATAAAGATGTGGTCATACATGCTGTTTAACTGCATTTCTGATAAGCATTTGGTGGCGTATCAGAAATAAGCTTATCTGTAATATCACAACGTATAGCTTGCATGCTTGAGTCGAAATGAAACATCTTATATCGGAGAAGTCAGGATGAGAAAGTATAAGAGCCAAGAAATTTTGGCAAATCTGATTCAGGTTGTGCTAGAGTCTACATTATTATAAAGGTCATAAAGTGTACATATATAAACACACTTTGAGAAAAATCTGATTTTAAAAAATGTTTAAATATCTGGATAGTCAATTTGATAGAATGGGTACGTGTAGGGTGCCAGTTATTAATGGAGTTTATATATAATGGTGATCAGGAAAAATCTGAAGCGAATACATTTTGGCACATACATCCATGCTTAATCAATGTCTTTGATTAAGCATCGAATACTGGGTTGTGGGGAACAACTCTGATCTTAACAAAATCAGTGGCTCCAAGATTGAGCCTCAGACACAAAACCACCTGCCAGCACTGGCAAACTGTGACTGGGAAAAAATATTTAAAACTTTTCTAAGGTTCTAAACAACTACTATATGGGCAAAAACTCTCCCTCATCACTCAGAAGCAAGGCTAACTGGTGCCCAGAGTGCAGATGAGATTTCTACGAAGTGAAATTTTGGGTTGCAGATTTCTCCCTGTTTGAACAGAAGCGACAGAAATTAGAGATGACTCTAAGGTAACAAAACACAGGTCAAAAAAACCTAGGACATGACATGTAAGCTTTACAAAAAGAAGGCACAAGGAGCTTAAGCAATAGTAGGGAGGAAGGAATCAGCAATTGATGAAGAATGTTCTGAAGTCAGACATGAAAATCTGGTAGGGAATAAAAACTAGTCTAGAATACCAGATATGAACCGTGTGCTGATCTGGAATGTTGTTCCCAGTGTTGGTGCTGTTTTTCAGTACAGACCAAAGAGGTAAGGAAAAATGGGGTTAACACAGAGGAGACCTATAAGTTTCTTGAGCATTCAGCATTTTCTGGTTAAGTAAAGCAACTAGGAAAAAAAGAGGATTAGGTAAGACACCATTTGGAAAACTTTTTCATGTTATTACATTTCAAGGGATTCAGCTATGGCTGCTTGAGAAATTCTGAAAGTTACAGGAATCCCATAAAGCACATTTTAGTATCACATCTCAAATGATTTTTTTGGGGAGTTGATCAGTCAAGAGGAATTATAAGTTTCTGCTCAGTAATGACATCTTTTATGCTACTGCAGAATATAGTGCCAGAAAAAATGAGTGGATTGCCTAGCCTTGTTTTTGATACCTATACCTGTTGTTTGGTGCCAGCTATTTGTGTTATCTAGGGCTCCTTGAAGTCCTGGAGAAGCAAGAGCAAGGGCTTACATACATGTCCCATCAGAGAATATGAAGCCGTTGGTGTATTAAGCATAGCCAGAAACAAACACAGATCCCCAGAGAAAACTGATAATTAATATTTATTTATACCTAACTAAGTGTGTGTTTTTAAAATTAGCATCTGTGTATAGAAGATGAAGAAACATTTTCACAGTGGAATTTTTTTGAGCATTAGATTCTCTCTATGCAGCAGAAAGAATACATGTTCTTTATGTTCAAGATGTATCATGAGCCCTGTAGGTATAAATATGTCTAGTGTTCATGATGCAAGAAAGTGATACTAAAGTGATATATGAAATGCCTGAGATACTTGGAAATAAATTAAATTTAGTTCCCAGAACCAATAACCTGTGCAGTAATGCAAAAAGTAAAAGAAATCCATCTCACTAAATACTGGTACTGCGATGATTGCTTGTGAAGTGCTTTTTATAAACCTAATGCAAAATAGGAAGGCACATCAACAGCTCCTTCTGAAAGGTTCATTCCTGCTAAGGAATAAGCAGAACAGAAACATTTCATTACAGATACTTGGTTTGGTGTACGTGGACTGTGCAGATAACGCCCTAAATGGCAGAGCAAGATACTGTGCAGGAAGGAGGTGGAGTAGTACCTCTTTGATGTTCAAGTCTTCATCTAGAATTGGGTTTGATTCGATGCTTGCAGTGACAAGACTAAGCCTATGATTTGCGGAATTGTAAAATCTATGCTATTACTGGACTGTAATAGCAAAAGAAGACTAACAGGTGGTTCTCTTCTCAGCTGTATATCAAAATAGTTTAATTTACATTTTGTGCTCCTTCTCATTTAAACTAGTGAGAGTTACAGGAAAACTGGGCCCTAGAAGAGGAATTTGCCATTGGACACCATTTTTAAATTTAGTTCCAGATCAAATTGATACCTAAAAGTAAGTGTCTGTCTGTCAGCTGAGAGTCTAAGTGCCCTGTATAATCATCAGGGCTTGATTGAGTTGCTTAAATGTAGTTATCTAGTGACATTTGAAACTCGGACTTCCCTGCTGCAAGCTGTTGGTCCAGAAGGGCTTGGATTTCCCGTGTGTCTTACGTCACATTTACCACATTTATGCAGCTGGATAGCCAAAAGCACCAATTTTAGGCAACTGAACCTGCAGTAAGTATGGTTACTGGACCCTAAAGATGCATCGAGCCCATCGGCTAGAAGACGCCTGGTCTCCACCGCCTATTTTCACTGGCTCTCCATTGACTACAATAGGACCCTGGATGCCTAGTTTGCATGTAGACACCTAAAAACATGCATTTTAATCCCATGCTGAATCCTACGCTATGATGTGACCGGAACAGTGCTTAGGGGCTCCATTCAGTTGCCCATGCCAAGATGCCTAGTGTCGCTGGAGACACTGTAGGTGCCTGTAATATCAGTGTAGCTTTGGCAGAGATGGCACATGACCTACAGTACACCCATGCCCTTCTGGAGTGGCAGCTGGATGCAAGGCAGGTAGTCCTAGGCTGTCCCAATGGTGGTAAATACCTGTTTCTAGGCAAATGAATATTCTTTTATCTGTGAAGATCAGAACAAGAGGTTAGCCAGTACCCTAAAAATGTTCTGTGTTAGGGAGCTATACAATTTCCCCCTCTTTCACCTGTTCCAGAACAGAGCCAGGTTATTGCGATGCTCCAATTCTCCTTTTAAAAAGGATCGGTTTTGCTGAAAGATTTAACTGACTTTGAGAACTACTTTTAAAGGAGGAAAATTAATATAATAATGAGTGCTTCCTAAAGGCACAGTGTTTAAGTCCATACAAAAAAGGACTCTGAAGACAATCACTATAACAGGATTCAGCTCCAGATGAAGCTTGTAACCAGAACAGTGCAGGTTCAGTCAGTATCAGGGTTAGAGCCGGGTTTGGATCAGCAGCACCCTCCTGCTGCAAGGGATTCAGGATCAGAATTTTTTAAATGGTGGAAGCACTGAGAAAGCAGCTGTTCTTATGGGATTTTCTATTCTCCTTTGCTTAAATCTTGGCAAAAGCGTGGTTTTACTTTAATGAGGTCCTAAACAGAAGGAAAATTAATTCACCTCCAAGTTGGCACTTGGCTTAGGACCCTAGAGTGGGTTCAGATCTGGGCAATTAAAACTAGCCACCTTTCAAGGCATGGGGATGTGGACACATTTAAAATTCTGGAACTGGCCAATTCCTAACTCTACATCATTTTATAACCAATTAGCATTTGTAAGTGTATTTTATAACAATAAAAGATAATGCTGTTTTTCTTTAAATTGATGTTGCTGATGCTGAGGTTGTAGCTCATGATTATGACATCATTATACTCAGCAGTCAAACTTTGGTGTGTGTGTGTGATATAAATAGAGGAGAAGCGCCTTAAATTGTGGTCTCATGATTATTTTGTAAGTGTGGTAAAATTTGCTGCCTTGCCCCAAATCATCAAAGCTCCAGGATATATGCTGAAATAAGCATTGATACTGTGTTATCTAGAATAATTAAAAAAAAATCAAAATTGGATAGTTATAACCTTGCAAGTATTAAAAACCACGGTGTTACATTTGCAATAAAGTTTCTACTGATGCCAAGATACAGTATTTTAATGCTATCAAGCTTAAGGAATGTGCAAAGTACATCCTCTTATCTCTCATTGCTAGGAGAAATGACACTGCTCTAAGATCTCCGAAGGTGATTGCAGGATATCAAGTATGCAAAATAAAAGGTGGGAGACAGGCCAAGTTGAAAAGTCTTCAGAGGTCCCTGCTGTCAGTATGCAACTTCCAGATAAAGTTGAGAGAAATAAAATCCAGTGTTTTCTGTGGATATAAATCCAAATTTCATCTGATGGCAAGTTTATTTTATCAGGTGGCTTTAGCAGCTTTCAGACCTTGGTTCAAGGAGAACTGAAATAAACTGTAAATTATGCTGTAGCTATTATGGCTATTTATTCATATGGTAAAAAGGCAACATTATTCTGTCAGTAGATCACAGCATACTAGAAGGGATAGAGAAGACCTTGAAAAAGTGAATATATTTTCAGGAAGAATATTTCTTTCACTCTCCATGATAATCAATGGGTTAATTAATGGCCTATTTAAAAATGTACAAAGATTCTATAATATTGATTGTTTTCGTAATTAAAACAAAGCAAATTCTAAATATCAACAATTTTAGTGCAAATGGCTTCATTAACATGCAGCAGAGAACATACGCCTACATTGTTGATACCATTTTTCTTGTTTAATCCATGGCAGCTATGCAAACTGGCAGCACTTAGCATGATCTCACACAAGTTAGCTCACAGCCAAAGGCTGACATGTAGAGTCAATACGCCAGGGCTAATTATGTTGATGTCAAAAAGTTACCTTTCTTTGTGCATGATAGATGTTTCACATAGATTAAAGCATGGTTGTGTACTATGAATTTTACCTGAAAGATTGCACCAAAAGGTCAGCAATCTTTGATGCAATTTAATTACAATATTGTTGATTATGCATGCCTTGTAATCTGATACTCTGATCAAAGTCAAGTGTGGGATTAAAAAAAAAAGTATGTATTATGACTTTTAATCATCATTTCTGCTGAATGATTATGCCTGGGAGGACTAGTATGGTCTGCATGTTAACCTTTGAAATGAATGCTTTGACTACGTCCATTTTACTTTGGTTTTAGTAGTTCACGAATTGAAGGCATTATCATATTCTTTTCTGTGAGATTTTGTGTGGTCCATGGCATGCACATGTAACGAGGAACAGAGCTCCCAGAGATCCTCTTACAGACTCCAGGTTCAAAGTTTTTACATTTTGTTGTAGTAAAAAATGTCCAGGGCTTCCAGCTCTCCATTCTGATTTCATAATGTTCCCTTACTGCTAATGCAAGGCATATTGCTTATTTGTCAGTACTTCAACTCCTCTTTCTTCTTCTCCTGTGCTACTTAATAATTTTAAAATGAGCACAGTTACTTGGTACTGCAAGTGTATGGTTTAGCTCCTGGGAAAAGCATGGGATACAAGTGCACCAGAGGATGAACTCCTGCTTTCATTTGTCTGGTTTACTTCAACCTTCTTCAAAATTGTACAGCTTTTTGACTCACCTTCCCAGAGGGACCATCTCTGGGCAAGATAATCCATAAACTTTCCATCCTCCTCTATTATCAGGATGGTTGCTAGTTTATGCAAATTATAATATTAAGAAGAATTGATATGAAAATACATCAAATGTCCCACAAGCACCCTTTTTCTTGATCATATATTTGTGGTGAGATGGAAATGCAGTTTCTGTAGGTTCATACAGTGCAAAATTGCTGATTTATCTACTTTTTCTTGCTGTCTGCTACTAGTGCAGGCACAGTACTAATTTCATCTAGGAAAACATCTGTCAGAGGTTGGCAATATGCATGCTACCCATATCTTGTGCTTGTATATTTTGTATACATGGTGGAAAGGGATGTGCATACCTGTCAACTGGCATGCACACCTTGAATTTATGCAACATAACTGGTA
The DNA here is from genome assembly GCF_047370975.1 of Nipponia nippon. Classification (NCBI taxonomy): domain Eukaryota; kingdom Metazoa; phylum Chordata; class Aves; order Pelecaniformes; family Threskiornithidae; genus Nipponia; species Nipponia nippon. Next base: position 138,655,796 of record NW_028262290.1, on the reverse strand, counting down.
TTCTGGAAATAGAAACTGCTCTTTATCTAGTGTAAGATTATCAAAACAGATTAATGAACTATTTTTTCTTTCCATGACTGATAAACCAATGTTTTATCCTGTTTTGACGGTTAAATGTGTTGTGGTACAGCTGAATTCTTTAATCCCTCTTTCCTTTCCTCTCCCTCCAAGTACATTTCTTCAGTAATGACAGTTCACAGTAAAACTCTCCAGAGGGATATAAAATCTTGGCATCTGTATTTCTTTTTGGAAGCAAGTATTCTGAAGAGCTATCCTTGTTGCCTAATGAACCAAAACCCCAAACCTTGGATTTCATTATGGTTATGATTCCTTAGCCCACTAGAGTCTCTCATCAAAATGTGGTCTCATTAAGTGAAAGAGCCACTGTGCACCACTCCATTAAAATGTGCTAAGCTAACTTGTTGTCTGACGTGAGATAAAATGAAATATAATTATTTCAGATCTGTTCCTAGTGGACTGTAGCATACATCATAAGCTGGAAAAATATGTAAGACAGTTTGGTATTCTTAGTTCTAGATGCCCAAATCTGAATGCCTATGTAAAGTAATGAGTCCAGAGAGGCATGGTCTTTTTTTGGGTGAGGGAACTGGAAAGTCTGTGTTGCAGTTCAGATTCAGTCAGTGACTTCTCCTGGTGCTTTGAAAAAAGATTGCTGTAGCTTGCATTACACCTGGTGTTTGCACGTGTATCCAGGAGGTGAGGGAACAAGGAACCTTTCTTCACATACATATCCCAATTTACAGACTCTGGGCATGAGCGCAGTCTCTAATTTCCTCCACGTGAAGGTACTGTTCCTTGCTAGCGACAATTTGGAAATGTGCGGAATGATTTTTGTGCTTTTGCAAATAGAAAGATCAGGTGAGCTACAACATACTTTGAGATAGTAAACAATGTATTTGCCCCAAGGAAGCTGTGATAAAAGTTAAAGATTGGGAAGGGGAAGGAAATACTTGCAGTAGAGTGGCTGAGGTGCTTTGGGAATCTCTTATTGTGGGAAAATCCAATAAAGATCAGCTTTACAAACAGAAAGTCAACGCTTTGAGTATGCAATTAATTTCAATGCAGAATTTCTGTAACTGGGACATGTAAACTTAACTCATAAGTGGGTGTTCAGCTAGCTATCTACGTATAAGCTATATGAATATATATTTGTAGTACCTGCATATGCAAATAAAGCTTATTGTTCTAGACCCCTATTTCATGCAAAGCAAATATGGCTTTGGATTTCTATAATGTGCTAAAACTTAAAATATTCCTCCATTATTTATTTGAACAATTCTCTGAAAAGAAATCCTGTAAATTACTTGGTGGATTTCTAGATGCACTAATGATAATGATCGAAAGGGCATAATAGGATGAGATCTTTATACTCAACTGCTTTCCTACCTCATCTGGGAAGGTGATATCTGAACATCATACACAACTATTAAAATTTTCAATTGAAGTCCTCTGTAGTTGTGAGTCAGTAAGTTGATTTTATTGTCCTATGTTATATTGTGCATACTATCAGCATGGTGGGGAAGATCATGAAAGCATATGAGAAAAAATGAGAATTAGCATGGTGTGTGGTATTATACCATCTCCTTTGGACTGCTGCTTGTCAGAAGTCAGGAAAACACGCTGGACTTCTCTGTCAAGGGTGTTCATGTTGACCCAGGCATCCTATGGGTCACTGAATACTTGAATAATTCTGGAATATTTCAGCACATTTACATCCTCAAATGCCACTTTAAACATAGTGCACAAGGTTGATGCAGCTGCACAGTGAGTTTGCTTTTTTTACTCACTCCAAGAATTAATTTGACTCTTCCTGTGACTGCGAACAGTACTCCTGTTTGGCTTAAACTCAAAGATTTGAAGGAAAAAGAGCAAACTGGAGAAAGGGTAATGATTTGTAGAAAGCCACAGGAGGTCTGAGTCCCAAATCCAAATGTGACATTGCTTACAATTACATAAATAGTGTTCCTATGCATTTATCCCAGCTATAACCAATAGCTAATAACAAATTATAGAGGCCCAATGTGATTTACAGGCAGAGGTTTCTATACAGGACTTTGTGTGAATAAAAATGACTATTATTTCTTTTGCTATCCAAAGAAAGGAATCAATCGAATTCTTGTGGAGAATATAATTTTCTTCCATTTAGTTTTAAATAGCATTAGCACAGCAATCAGATTTTGAGGTGAAAGATAAATACTTCTGGACCTGGGTCTGAAAATGTACAAAACATTAGACAATAAAGAGAACAACTCCCTTGCCTTTGTATTTCAAAGGGCATTAGCATTTTGCTGTATAGGCGGATAGCTTCTCAAACTGTTTTGCCTCTAAGTGACCTATTTCATTATTTTAAACTGTGTTATATGACCTTTCAATGTTTATAAAAAAAGAAAGGATTTAAACATTAAGATTTTATCATTGTTTTAAAGACACTTTGATATCACAGTGTAATAACACTACTAATCGATGATTGCTTCTGATGGTGCTGTACCATCCACAGTTGAAATTTCAGAGATTATTCTAAGTGTGTAACAAAAATAGAGAAAACAGTCTAGTTCTGTCACAAAAAAAGGATAGCTAATAGCATTAATCCTTAAACTACATTTGAAAATACAGAGGGAGACCAGTGTCCTGTAATTATAAAAGGCAGCAGTAACGATGTGATAAAGACAACCCCATGCGGCCATCTCCAGCACTTAGAAAAAAAGAGGATGAAATAAATAAGGACAACAATCCAATTCTCAGCAGTGGAGGAAACTCTGCCCATGTGTAGGTATGCAGGGGAGGGGGCGGCGAGGGCAGGTGGGGAGAGCACCGAGGGGTGCGGGTGGGGAGGATGGGTAATACAGGAAGAGGATGGGAAGGTCTGGGCATAGCGGCTGGCTGCAGTGGCCTCGCACGCTGCGCTGCTGTAACTTTCGGGCTCTGAATGCTGCATTGTAGACTTCATTTGTCTCATTTTGTAGACAGAAGAAAGATTTCCTTTTTTAATCAGGGCGTGCTGCAGAAGCCAAGAAGAGGTCATGGTTTCTGTTTCACGATTTTTATTATCTAACAGAGAAGGTTATCTTGTTTCTTTCTCATACTAGGTCAGAGCATGTATACAGCACCTCACATGTCAAGTGGCTTTAATTATCCTTCTAAAAGAAAGTGATTAGAAATAAAGCAAGTAGGGTTAAATCTTTGGGCTGCTACTCAGGTTTCTCTGGTTTTTCACTGGATAGATTCCTCTGACTGCAGTGAGAATTTGCCCGAGTAAAAAATGAATAAGAACCTTTGGTTATAGCTTTAATTACAGAACAGAGCTACAGGAGAAATCGATGTCACATTCATTTAAGTTTGCCATATTGGAGCATGCTATTGGCTTTGCTAAACCAGTGCCGTGCCTTTGTTAGCTGTGCAGATCTGAGACAATCTTGCTGATTTTTTCACTGTTCCCTTACAGGTGGATTGCTACAGTTCCAAGTAACTGCAAGATGTGGCAGCAGCTGCTGCTGTTATTGATAAATGGTGCAGCCAGTTTGACTAGGACACACTGAGGTGCCTTTGAGGTAGTGAAATAAGAGGATTTAAAGGCAAAGCCCTAGATAGAGTGATATATGAAGTACTCAACCTGCCTGGTTGCGGATGGTTGTGTTAGGTTCATAGCTGTGCTATAATGTGTTCACAGTAATGTGTTACCGAAGGCAACACTGCAAACTTTGAAATGTCTGGGTAAACATTGTATAGCTGCACCCCTCCTCAAGCAGACCTTAGGGCAATATCTCACCTGCTTCCTACCCATTTTGGGGAAAGGATGAGTTTTTTTCTGTTTCTCAGGGGACAGCTTGCTCCCAGGGATGTGTCTGCTTTGGTTTGGTCTCTCCTTCTTCCCCCTGGCTTTTTGCTTAGTGGGGAGACCTTGGTTTGCTGCCCTTGCTCTTTCTCCGACAAGTGGGGTTAAATATGAGGAAGGCTCTTTCTCCCCTTTATTGCCCCACATATGCAGACCTGTATTGTATTGTCTCACTGAGATCCTTCCTCTAACTTTCAGACTTTGTTATGGGCTCTCACTACCCTTTTCCTTTTCTGTCACTTGCAAGTAGATGTTTTTTCCTCTATTTTTGTGGTTTTGGATCTAAGGGGGGAAAAAATCAAAAAACATTCAAATAAAAACACAGTGAAAAGGAAAGAAGGAACTACACACAAAGCCCAAGGATGGTGCGCTCTTTTGGTTGTAATATGCTTGAAAGGCCTTTATATTTCTGTGCAAGAGGGAATGATTGCTTTTGAAGGTATATTCAAGGATATTCACAAAAAATGCTTTGTGAGTACCAGTGGATGAAGACTTACATTTATAGTAGTCAATGACAGAAAAAAAGCTTGACACAGAAACAACTTTTCAGCTTACATGAGTTACGAAAATGCAGTGCAGTATAAAAACATACTGTCACTATATGATTCTGAAGATAAGCAGGGAGGAAGCAACTAGCCACAGTGAAAAGGCAAACATTAGGATTAAAGATTAGAAAAGAAGACTGTGCCATTTTGCTAGAATACCCAACAGGCTAGTTTATTTGCACTCAGTAAAACAAAACCTTTTGCTGATGTTGTCATATTGTTTTGAGCTGACATTTTGAAGCATGCATCTATGATAAACATGTAGGGGAAATAACCTGTATTGAGATGACAGGAGATATGATTCGATCATGAGAAATCCAGATCCCTCAGCAGAGAGACGATATTCAGAACAGACTAAGATGCAACTAGACAGGTTGTGAAGAGATTAAGGTTTGCATGACACAAAGCTGTGAGCTGGTTGCACAGCATGATATGGGCTTATAAAGCAGGCTTTCCTCCCTCCTTCCAGGAACCTTCAAATCACTCGCCCTGAAAGGAGACGATGGCTGAGAATTTAGGCAGGGTGCCTCGCATGCCTACGAGGTCGCGGCTGACAAGTGGTGGAGCAGAGCACTGATGCTACAGCACACGGTGGTAGAGTGAGACCTGGTGGGCTGGAGAAAAAGAAGTGGGCTACCTAAAAACCATAAACTCAGGATATTCTATTCTGCTGGTAGAAATCGATCTGGCTCATACACTGATTTACAGAGAGTTTGCCTCAGAGGCATGACAAAACTTGCTCGATCCTCCCCTTTTTCACACAGAACATTGATGTTCTGCTGAGTTGCTGGGACTGTAGCCTTCACCATGACCTGTGACACAACGTACCAAAATGTTTGTTGTCAGTATTTCTCTATCATCCTGAATTTAAATGTCTCATAATATTTCTCTGCTTTGTTTCTTTCAAGTATGCTGCATGGACTGTTTATATAAGAGATTAAAAATAATCATCGATACTCTTTCTTTGAAGAATAAAAAGAGTTCTACAGTCTGCACATGTATGTTTTGTACCCCATCTTTACTTGAGTGAAATTTCAAATTGATGTAAAATTTGTGCAGAAGCAGTTTGATAGAGACCTGGGATTTTTATTTACTTGTTTCTCAAGTGGTAGAGGTGTTTTCAACAAAAAAAAGTCCTGAGTTTCCATCACTATTTAAATCTTATTACTGAAATCCAAAATGTCTGCAAGAGAAAAGATATTGCGTTCTGTTGAATTAAACATACTTCAGATAATGAGAGTCAGTAGATTATCAGATGATATATTTAGGATCATAGCAGTGTTTTCTCTCTGAAATTATTAGGTCAAATTGCATTTTAAATTTAGAGTCCTTTGTTATATTTTGGTTGTCATGACTCTTCACTGCCATCTCCAGATGTCTCAATAATTGGAAATAGAGTAGGGATTTCACATCATTCCTACAGGGGACAGAGATGAAAGGATCAAGGCTGAAGGAATAACACATGAAAAGAAGCAGAAGGAATTATTATTGCCAAGTCCAACAAGCGTTCAGAGCAGGGTGTCAGAATGGATTGACTTCAATAAAAAAAAATTGCCCTAGTAACAACTGAGTTAAATGTATGAGTAAGGACCTCAGGAACTGGACTATTGTTTGATATTTCCACAATCACTTTGCATGTCAGTCAGCATTAGTGACTGTCTGGGAAGCTGACACTGTCTGAAATAGTTTGGTTGTTGAGTATTGGCAATGGTCTGATTAGCCTTATTTGGAAGGAGCATTTGGGGTGTAGATTACTGTCTTTATCCTTGGCTTGTTGACTGCTATGTTCTACTATTTCTCACACTTGTTGCAATCCATTTTAAAGTCTGTTTTGAATATGAATACTTTGTGGTAATATCACCTCCCCTAACAGCTCTTCAGCATACTTCTTACTCGTTCATAACTTATTTAATGATGAATGGAAAACATTGGTAGTACTGGATGTAGCCTGTGAATACATTTTTGTGGATCTAACAGCATGTTTGGGCTTCTACTGTAACTGATAGAGACTGAAATTATTGAAAACTCACTCTTGAGTATTATGAGTTTCTTAACCCAAGTTAATTCTTTATGAGTTGCACACCAGGAACAGGCAAGTCAGTAGGTCGCATGGAAAATTTTGCTTTTTATTAGTGTGAATATGTAACTATAGGGTCTCTATTCTAGTGCAGTTGTGTTCTGATAAGCAACAATGCAAAAATATTACTTTCATAAACATACTCCCACTCTGCATGAGCTATAGATTTATTTATAATAATGACATTAAAATAAGGAAATTTTTCTTAATGGCAAAAGGGAGGGCTTGAAATAGGACAAGTGATCTATAATTCCCTGGTGCTGGGGTTTACTTAAGCTTGAATCAGGTTTGCCAAAGTGTTAGCAGCTTACTAAGTTTCTAAACCTAGGCTGCATATGATTTCAATCCCTTTCCCTGCCCAGCACTGCAGCAACCTTTCCTTACATCAGAGGCCATATAGGACCTTGGCTTCGCAGCCTACTCTGGGTCAAAGGGTGGACCCAGGGTGCTGAAGTGTAACCATGTTCCCCCACTACCAGTCTTTGAAGCAGCATTTGTTGACCTCTTCTGCCTTACACATGGCTGTTCTGTGGAGACAGCATCCACCCTTGCCTTTATCATTAGACTTAAATAATTGAATAATCTTTGGTTTGTAGGAGCTCCTATGCCATCCCTCTGGCAAAGAGCTGTGTCTGGAGAGAAGGGATGTGACTGAAGCCCAGCTTTAGCAACTGGCACTTCTGTCTGTGAGCGGTGAGCAGTGCTACAGCAGGACCAGACCTTTCATTTCAGGCCCCCAGATGAAAGAACTGCAAAGGGAATTTAGCTGCACTTTTGCTGTCATATCACAATTTTTCATGGAGCTCACCATGATGGAGCACTTAAGATGCTGTTATGAAACAGAGTAGGGTGAATAAACCCCAAATCAGTGCATTAGCTGCAGAAACGAGAACGCTCTGCTGCCAAAGATCATTGCTGTTGAACTTGGAAGAAGCAACAGGCAATATAGTGCCCAGCCACCTAGTAATTTAACTCTGAATCATAATACATCTGTCAGAAGCTGATTCCTGTTACTGGCAGGAATCAGGAAAAAACCTCAACATTGTCCATCATAAAAACACACTATTCAGTAGACCTTCTTGTGAATGTAGCCATAAGTACCATTCCCTCTCTTGTAGCAGACCTAATTACATGGGACAAAAGGCACAGCTGGGTAATTAGGCAGGCTATAAAATAGTGTTGTGTGTGCCGCCTTGTTCTTGTTTTCATGCCAGGTGGGTCAGTTCACCCATGTGAAATGTCTTTTCAGAAGTTACTTATAATCTCTTTCCTTTCCTTTTCGGGATGTCATCAATCACATTCTTGTTTTAATTGAAGCTATTTGAACTACAGGTACATGTTAATTAGGCAATGATATAAAATCTAAAGGAATTAGATGCCCAAATACAAACCTGTGTTATACAGAACGTCTCTCTTCTAGGTGGGCTTAATATATCACAACTCATGTTTCACCACTGCATTGAAAAATATTTTCTGGGTAATTGATAGATGGGGAAAGAAGAGAAGGACAGCTGGAGTATTGGGCAGTATGTCCAAGGAGACATTTTTCTGGGGAAAGGTTTAGGGAAAGAAGTGTAAATCATACTTGCTAGGATTCAAATTATATAGGCACTCAGACATGCAAGCAGCCAGATTTGACACACAACAGTGAGGTACACATATGTAAATTGTAGTGTATTTTATATAGGAACTTTATTTCAAAAATGTCTGGTTTATTTTGTAAGAAGCAAGCACTTTGACAAGCTCCCCCACATCCTTTCTTTTACGGTAATAACATTTTTCTGCTGATATTGCAACACTTGCGCTGAATTTCTCAACTCTTCAACACAGTTTGAAAAAGAGCTTGCAAAAAATACCGGAGGAAACAAGAATAGCATGGGCTTTTCTGGTTTTCCCCTTTCTCTGTCTGTATTTTTATATCTGTCTCTTCCATTAACACCTTTTAATTTTTCTTCTGGAGGAGGTGATGGGACTTGAATGTTCTACACAAGCCCTGGCTCAACTAAAAGGACTGCAGTGAAATAGGGACACCTATTGGGAGCCTCATGTCCTAGTCACGTTTTATATGTTGCCTCTACACAGGTCAGAGCACAAAAGCTGTTACCTTTTTAAATTGTGCTTTAAAGGTTCCTGTACTATTTCAGACATTGTCAGATACCACTTTGGTTTAGTTCACATAGAAGGCAGACTCTCAGTAAGGCTGCAACTTTGGATGTAATTGGTGGAGACAAAATTTCAACAGATTTCAGTAGCTTCTTGGTAGCTTGTGTCTATACCAGTTTTTTCTGCTTGTCTAGTATGTTGACAAAACCAGTCTGGATTCTGGCATGAGAAAAACATCCTTTCTTTGTCTTTGAAAGCTCAGACAAAATCTGAGGTGGGTGCCCTTGAATAAAACAGTATGAGAACTTAGAGGAAGCTTAGTGAGCAAATGAGTTGGAATATGCTTTCCTAATTTTCTTGGCATTTCACAATAACCCAGAATGAGTGGGGATGGACCTGGGTTTCTTAGGCTTGCTTTACAGAGATGCTTTAGCAAACAAAGGACACTAAAGCACCCAGCTTTCGGTATATTATCTTCTTCCCTTCCCTGATAAATCTGCCACTGTTATGAAAGGCACACACCTACATTTAAGATGTTATTCTGGTGTTACCTATTTTCTCACAGCAGATGAACTCTTCTTTCATGTTTTCAACCTGCCAAATGTAGCTTAGAGATTTTAAAATGGAATCAAATGTGCCTGTGTTTTCATTGATATTTATGGTGCAGGTTTGGGGGGCAGCAAAGAAGGCAGAAAAACGGTGAAAAATAACTATGTCTTTAATAGTAATTATTTTTTATAGTACAGGATGTGTTTAGTAAATAGTATATATGAAGATGTGACTTGCATTTTTTAAAATCTAAAACTTGGATAATATGTTATAGTTGTAGGTAGTGACTGAGACAAATGCCGTCTGGAGCAGCACCAAATGAACTGGCATATTTACAGAATGGAGTTGTTCTGAGGACAGTGCTGCAAGGCAAGCTTTACACATACATATCACAGAAAATCACAATTCGGAACCTGTGATTGCTGGTTAAGTGTGATGGGATAGTAAAACGGACAAAAAAAAAAAAAGAAAGAAAGAGAATGTGATTGCCTGAAAGCACTGTTCCTGGCTAATGGCTTGCAGTCGCTGAGGAAAGGGGAGCACAAGAGCTTCCTATCCCAGGGGCCTTGCAAGCCGGGGCTGGAGAGAAAGGCAGGGCAGAGCCCAGCTACGGTGTGAGCCCTGCTCTCTTCCAGAGCAAGCAGCTCTGGAGAAAGGACAAGCATCCCCCAGTGAGCATCAAAGGACACTGGGAGGCTGGCCTCTTCAGTGTGTCCCTTAGGCTGGGCCACCCTCTGTGAGAAACTTGGCTGAAATGTCTGAAATGAGGTCAATCTCTCATTTTCCACATGCTCCAGTTCTACCTGGGAATTTACTTAGTTATTTTAGCTGCGTCTCCAACAAAGAAGAAGGATACACTCTCACTGCTTGAACATGGGAGGTAAGAGAGGGTCTGAACACCTATCCCCTCCACAACTCTCTGGACAGTTTTCTTAACCCTAGAACACCACCTTTATTTCACCAACCCATTTGCCACAGACCTATTTGTTAGTGGGGAGAGACAGCTCTCTCTTGATCTGCAAAAGCATTCACTGCTGCTCTGATAAACAGATTGCATTTCAAATGAACTTGAAACATGAGAAGATGACAGTTTGGGAAATGTAAAATTGAAATATGAATGGGTTATATGCTACTGCATGTGTGGGGGAGGGAAACGTGATAACTGAGCAGTTTAAATAGCAGGGTTCCCCTCAGTTTCTTTTCTTCCTAGTGCTTGTGGTAAATTACGGGCTTAGTACTCAGAATCCAGTGCATATTTTACCACCTTGTTTCATAAGTCTGAATACAGCATTTAGTGGGAGGACAGCCTGTAATTATGTTGTAAGTTATCAAACAAACTGCAGATGTATAAATGTGAGGGTAGGCTTAACTACTTTGTTTTGAAAGGGAACTTTAATATTAAACAAATGTGTACTTATTGGAAATGGCAGTGTTGAAAGCCTGCATTGTGAGTCTGACTTAATAAACCTAATCTTTCCCTAAAGCTCTGTATATTATGGAGAAGTAATAAGATATCTTGACTAACTGAAATATTTCCTTTCATCTTAGAAAAAGGACCCCACTCCTAAAAATAATTAATTGTCTGATTTAAAGCATCCCATACACATGACCAGATTTTTAATATTACCTGTACAGATACAATTGGTTGCAAGAATGAGGCATGTGCATGCACACTAGCTAGTTTAGAACATGTAAATTAAATATTTCTGTGCATTTAGAAAAAGGAAAAGTAATATTTCTTGCATATATTTTTAGAAATCCTCCCTGTAAGAATGTAGCTTTGACAAACAGAGTTAGATATGAACCAACCTCCACCAAAAATTGCAACTGAACCTAAGGCAAATATTTAATATTTCTCATGAACCGTGCTTTTTATTTCTTCACTTTTTACTGCCTTCTCTTTTCCTTTTTTCACCTAAGACAGAGCATAAATGGGGATATATCACATGAAATGCACAATTTTAAAAATAATTCTAATTGATCTTAAAGGATGATGTGCCCTGAACCTCATTTTTAGTCCACTTTTGTAGACACAGTAAGTTTGGATCATTCATAGACACACCAGATGAGCATGTGGATAATGGGCACTTCTGTGAGCCAATATGAACTACTCTCAAGCCTTTTCAAAATTTTCCTGCTCTTTACTGCTTGATCTGAATGGGGTGGTGGTATAGGTACTGTACAGGAAAGAATGGTCATGTCTGTTGTCTCACAAAATAGTTTAAATGGATGCAAATGAACAGTTAGACAGAGCTGATATCTTCCAATTACCCAAATAATGATAATAAAAAGTCCAAACATTTAAAACTTATTTGGTATGGAAAAATATGCAGTTATTGTCAGCAGGGACAAACAGGAATCAGCATGAATTATCCTGAGTTGGTGATTTGGCTTTGAAACCGAGGTCATTACTGTTCCAGTGGATTTGTTTATTGTTGGTTATGCATATTTAAGGAGCAAGGAAGCAGAAGATGGTAGTGAAGATAAGTCGTGAAGAAGCAGCATATTATTCACAGTCCTGAGGAACAGAAGAAAGGAATGAGAGAAGAGATGAGGGGAGCATGGGAGTCTTGCAATTCACATGGCTCCCAGTGGGGGTACTGTTTAGAGACTAGAGGTGGTGGCAGATGGATGCAGGGAGTCCATTCACAACTCATACTTGAGGTATTTTTGGTATTTGCTTTCTGCTGCAGTTTGACCTTTCATCTGAACGTGTCAACTCACCTGCTGTGGAACCAGCATCCAGAGCTTGCATGGTGCATAAGGCTATGCATACTTTGTGCTGGATCAGGCACTTTATACATTGTCTCATACATAAGGCATGCAAATAGCCATTACAGCCATCTGCAATTTTTTTGCAAAGGTTAATGCCTTTAAAGGAATTTTCTTTTTTTGATGAATCCGTCCTACAGCAAATAATGGGACTACGATTTCTTGATGGAACATTTCCAATGCTGTTAAAGGGCCGCAAAATAACAGGATAAAGTGTTCTAATATTTTCTTCTTTTTGTATTGGATAATAGAAATTTACAAAGAGCCCAGTTAAGTAGAGCACTAGTGCATGACTGTATTCATTGTTTACAAAAGCAAAGAGTTAAGGACTAGCCACAACAGCAACAACAAGTTATAGGGAGGAACAGTTGCATTGCTCAACACTTGGACTGAAAAGTAGCTCTGTAAACTGGCCCTTTCTCAAAAGACCAAACAATTGCTCTCAGGAGATCAGCTGACTGCTTTATTCATGCTGAATTCAGCAAAAGTATATTTTAATAGACATACCTGATTGCTTCATGGATTAGACCAAGTTTCACCTCCAGTGCCTGCTGCTATGGGAGAGCACATTAGATTTGCCAACAACACCAGGAAAACTTTTCTGTGAAGGTCTCAAACCTTCTGAAAAGCCTTTGAAAACTCCCTTTTCCAGTGTGTGAGAGTGATATCTCAGAGAGCATACTTGAAGGCATGGTATAATGGAGAGGAAAGAGCACCGGGCCCTGTGCTGTGTGAGTGTTAAAGACAGAGTGTGCAGCAAGGCAAGATGTGACAGGCATCTCAGCATGCAAGATCTGATTCTGGGGTAATTTGTGAGTCAGATGCACACTATGAGTCTTTCAGGTCCTGGGCTGAATTTGAGGGGCTGAAGGGCTGGGAGGGAGTAACTATTACATTCATGTTAATAAACCTAGCTGATGGGCTTTTGATAAAACAGAAGAACAAGACCGCAGAAATATTTTAATTTGAAAAACTATGTCATGTTAATTTTGTACTTAATTATGCTTATTCACTCCGGTCCTATGTAAGTTAATAGTAAAACTCCAACAGTTATCTACAGGCTTTGGATTCAGTCCTGGGGACCTGGTCCTGATCCTACATGCTTTAGTGATCAAAAGTCATAAAAGTCATCTGATCAACAAGGACAGCTGGCATGTATGTTCTTAATCTACCCCAATTGCAAGACAATGGGATTTATGTTAAAACTCAAAGGAAAGTCTAAGCTAAGTGTCATTATGTTGGTTTTGAGGTAGTCTTAGAGTGTGCACATAGAGTGTTATGATGATTCAGGTGATAGCTGTTAACTTGACAAAGCTTTTGTATCTTTTAGGTCTTAGGTTTGAGCCGTCCTCTTCAGTAAGTTTTTGTAATTGACTGAAAAGTAGATATCATACTTGACTGGAGTTCTGTGTAAGAGTAGGTAGGTAAAGTCTGCTGCTTGTGAAAATGTGCTTGAAAACTGGAACATATGTCTAAATGTGTTACTGCTAAAAAGATCTGCTATGCATTAATATTTGTATTTTGACAGAAAGTAGAGACCTCAGCCATAGAAACCTTTGTGTTAAGTGCTGTTCATGAGCATGGCATGAGACAGATTTTGTTCTGAGTTACCTTATGACCAAAACACCTGGTTTAGTAGGAAAGCTCTTCATTACTTTTAAAAAGAGGACATAAAAACAGATATACTACAAATTTTCATGATAGAGAACATTTTAATAACTTCCCTCTTTAGCACATGGAAAGTGACAATGTCCCTTGAAATAGCTTTCCTCTTATTTTAGTGGCAGCTGTGCCGTAATTTGGAAGAAGTTAAAAGTACTACTGTATCCTTTGTTTCACTAATAGCATGCATTTATTGTGCTTTTATGTTCTTATTTATGAAGATCTGGTGAAATGAGGAGCAGGACTAGAGAAGGTAGGAATTAATTTTTTTGTCCAGAGTACAAATTGGGGGCCAAAATGTTTTGCAAACATGAATCCATCAGTGACAATCTAATTGGATCAGGATGTCTCTGAATGCATGAGACCGGCAACAGCTGCTCCGTTAACATATATTTCTAGCTATGTAGATACTCAGACACAAAAAAGGTCATTTACAATCCAGGAATCTCTCAATGGAGACAACAAAATTGCATCGATATCTTTAACTTCGTTCCCAGTAATCACAGAGATATTTTCCATATGGCCAGCTTTCAGTATGAAACTTCTAGTAGTGAAAGTCATCCACATATGCCAAAGATCTCTATAAGTAATAGGCCAATAACATGCAGATACAATCACAGCCACCATCAGAGACAAGCTCCAAGCTACTGCTAGCATAATGAAGAAGAAAACTTGATGGACATACCAAATGTATTCCTCAGAAGAACACACATTCCTTCCTGAGAGGAACAGAAAAAGAGAGCAGGATAACTGAATGAAGAGGTTTGGAGAGCTATTTGTGCCACAGCATTAAGGAGCATTGTTTATTATTGCTCTATGCCATAATATCTGCAAGTAGGTGGGAAGAGAGCTGTAAATGTAAAAGTTCAATGGGGTCTGTGCTTTGTAGCATCCACCCCACTATTGGTCTGGAAGAGGCAGGGAGAGCCAATGTTGCAGAAATAATAATTGGAGAATCTGCTTCTGTGGGCCAGGAGAGTCTAATTCCACTCAGAGGTCTGCAGGGCACAGTAACCAGTGTATTGAAAACTGCTAGTGATGCACCAAATAAGCATTTTTTAAAGTCAAAAGTATATGGGGAAAGGAAAAAGATGTCAGTCACTGTGATGACTCGGCAGTTGCCCAACAACGAGTAACTGGAAATGTATGGATCAGCATTTGAGAGAAGTTTGTGAAATGAAGTTTTATTGACTCTTCAGAAAAATTAATCTTGCTAAAATAGTTTTCTTATTTACTTCTCTTGAGAAACTCAGTACTTCAGCTGTATCAGATCCCCAAAAAATTGAACTCACAATCTTCCACAGCTGAATGGCAGTAGCTTTGAAAATCATAATGTCCCTCTGATACAGTCCTGCTCCTGTTATAGCTGGTTGCTAGAAACAGCTTTCTAATGAGAATGCTTTTCTTGGTTTTCAAACACACAATATCCTTCCACAGAGACAGATTATGTAGTCTACAGATCTCATTTTGTATTAATTCCAAGTAAAATTTAATTCGAATTGGTAGGAAATTTGGTCTTGGTTCTACCTCTCTGAAGTCACTGGAAGCTTTGCTATCCTTTTAGTTCCTTCAGGTGCCAGAGAACTTCAGATTTTAGTTTGAAGCAATTACACCATCTGTATGTACAAAATCTGAAAGGGGCTTCTGGCAGCTTTATGAAAATCCACTAGAAGGAACCTAATATTCACCATAGTTTTTGCAATTATGCAATATGATTTTGTAAATTATAAAGTTCTGGTTCAAAGGAATTTAGGTAAAGATCTGGGCAAGAAACTGGCAGAGGTGGTAAATGTTGGAAGATTGCCCTACCTACTGCTTTCTGTGTAGAGTCTGTGTTCGTTCTTCTCGAAGACTGCATTAAGTTCTAAAATTTGTAAACAGTTCACAATTAGTAATCATTTGAACTCAGAGTGAGCATCTTTTTCTATTTATAAAATGTTTGATAGAATGCTGTCCCATGCTTATCTTTCCTTTATATCCTAGAATAATCAATTAAAAATATAATCTTTACATTCTGCAAAATCCTCTGTGGGACTTTGATATTTGTTGTGAGCCTGTTACATCTGACCGATTAGGCAATTGTGATTGATTTGGAAATTGGCATTCTGCACACATTTTTGCCTGTGCAACTTTGGTTCATGATGACTTACAGAAGGAAAGCACAAAATACTAGAAGCAAAATGATTTAAAAAATTGAAAGGAAATGAGTAATTTCATGTATGTCTGTCTGCATCCATCCAAACGGTTCTGCGAGACATGGGACAAACCCAATTTCAGCTTTTCAAAAGTCTGAAGAGGATCCTTGCAAAACCAGGGAGAATTGTGTACCATATACTATTACTCAGATAGTGTGTGTCTCAAGTTCTGAATTTTCTGTGGGTATAAGAAGGTCACAGCACTTAATACTTGATCAAAAACTTGATCAAATACTAATCCCCTATCTGTTTTTAATTTTCTCCATCAACTTCTACATGATTTGTATAATTTTCACTGAGATTTGCTTTTCTGTCTCCTTTGGCTCTTTTTAAAATTCCACCTTGTACATAAGATTTTACATATCAACATGTGCTGTAGGTCCAGTTCTGTAGAGTGCTTTCAAACCATACAAACCCCATATGATCCCCAGCACCATTCCTGAAGTTACCAGCACCTTGTCATATTAGGTGCACATGGTCTGACAGGCAAGTTGTGTTTTAAAAGAAAAGTGCCTCATAAAAACAAACACATCTGATCTTTTCAACTATTTTTAGTTTGTGTCAATCTTCTATGGCCCTGGGCAACAGAGGCAAAATGCCAACCTTGGCAAACTTTTCAGATACTCTAATATGCCAAGTTCTGGCAGCAGCACATTTTTATCAGAACTGTTTTCCAGCCTTAGTAAACTGCTTCAAATGCTGGTGTGCCTGTTATGGATATGACATCCGTGGAGACCACAATGATTGCAATCAAAAAGTAGTGGAGAAAATAGAAAGAGTTAGTGTCAGTTCTGATTCTCGCTATCCCCTTCATCATGACAATAAATTAATATGGCTCAGCTTCTTCTCTGGTAAGCCTTTTCCATAAGAACAAGGTATTAGAATCCCAGTGCTTAACATTCACAGTGAAATATTCTGGTGTTACAAATGTAGTGGAAATGTAGTATGAAATGCAAAAAAGTATGTCTGTGCAATGTCATGATAAGAATGTACATGCGCAGAGGAGTCAAGGAATTCAGAGTGATGATTCTCACAGGAATTTTAACTTAGTCTCCTTTTACCTTGCAGAGAATTTTCTAACACTTCCTTTGGCAGCTATTTTCAGGCCTATGTGCTGTGTGGATGTTGCATTTGCCATGGGAATCATAACTTTGAATTGCTTGATGTTTTGGTGAGTGAATTTCTTAACCTAATATCACAAAAATATTGTTTTAAAGGTTGCTTTTTTTTTAGAGTGCTTTCCTTCCTTTAAAAATGTAAACATTTAAAAAGCAAAAATAGTAAACTGTGATGTGTACTATGATATATTAGAGAAAATGGCATGGTGTTGGAGTTTTTTTAATAACTAGTTGACTGTGTAATCAATAAGCTAACTACATCTGTGTTTGCATAATGGTAAGGCTTGATCAGAAGCGCTGAAAAGACAAGGAAATTGTTTTGATTATGTTACACACATTTCAGCACTTCCCAGGATGCCAGGATGCATTTTCTGTGTGTTTAGTACCTAATGTAGTACCCAGAGACTTCTTGTTGACTTCACAGAGCTGAATCAGTACCCGAAGTCTCGAGTTTCTAGTACCTTAAGCATACTTGTAGTCCTTTTGCACTGGAGCATTAAATCAGAATTGTTATAAATATCATGTTCCACATAAGCCCATAGATGTGGCCATGACTTATGTTCTAGAATATGTTGTTTTTATGTGTTAATGCATTTGTTTCTTATCTACTATTTCCAAACTCAGTCAAGTATGATGTCTTCCCCTTTGACTATATATATACAGCATTTGAAGCTTGCCAAATAACTCTTTTTGGACTAAGCAGTATGCATAAAATGACAAGGACATTTTCTTTAAAGTACAAAAGGCAGTTTTTCATGAAAAATAGCCACAATTTATTTTATTCATCATGAAAGGTGGTAAACCGTGGACAGAGCACAAAAATGAAAAACATCAGCTCAGATGATATTTTTGCTTCAGAAAAACAAAAAAGAAGCACTCAAAATAGGATTTGGCACACAATTGCCTCTATGGTTATATTTGCTCTTCAGTTTGCTATAAAAATATGACCTTTTCAATGTTTTCTCCTTGGGAGGAGGCTCTTATCTCCTGTTTTCTTTCCAAAGGAGATTAGCGCATTAATACTAATGCATCCTTCCCCTAAAAGAAGCCAGCAGCAGGATC
This sequence comes from Nipponia nippon, assembly GCF_047370975.1. NCBI lineage: Eukaryota > Metazoa > Chordata > Aves > Pelecaniformes > Threskiornithidae > Nipponia > Nipponia nippon. The sequence continues at coordinate 138,637,860 of NW_028262290.1, read as the reverse complement.
AAACATGATTTCTTCCTTCACTAATCAATATGGTGGTGCCATGCTATCAGCTGGACTCAGAGGGAAAGAAGTCTATTCTTTGCTCCCCAGGACAGTCGTCTCAATGAGGAAACTGAAAGATAAAAGTGGACTACAGAGCTCACACTAATACGCTGTAAGGCACAAGTGTTGTCTAATTTCTCAAGTGATATTTGGCCACCAAATTTTTGGGAACTGTTTCTCTAGGGCTCAGTAGACAAGAAATAACATTCTCTACTCTTAGTTCCAAGTATCGGTTGTTAGTGGACACTCTTGTTTTTCAGGGGACCTCAACAGTGCAAGATGAATGGGCCATCCAGTGATATTCTGCTTTAATGAGCTGGCTTCTTCTTCCTCGAAGGAGAATGTCTTGATCCTATACAATTACGCAAAGTGAAAGAACAGTACATCTGGAGCAATAGAATACAGGGCAAAACCATGCAGGTTTCCAACCACCCCTCCCCTGAATGAAGCTAAAAAGAGAGTGAAATATTAATGCACTATGATATACCTCTACTAAAGCTGTTGAATGTCACAAGTAGGCAAGGCAGGTTGTTGTTCTCATATGCTGTGCTGAGGGAGAGATAGAAAAATGTCTTTGTTCTTTGCTTGTCATCTTTTGTACATTCTCAGATGTTGCTGGCTGGTAGGTGACATAATTTATGGTAACACAACACTTATGGCAATGTGGTTGGAACCGTTATACTCATTATACACTCACTATCTACTCTGTAAAATTAATACTTCAGTAAATTATTGAAAACAATTGAAATGTTCTGTGCAAAGGTGTTTTCTCTTGGCTTTGCAGTTAGAACTGGAATCATTTGGCATTTCTCAAATCTGCTTTTAAGATGCAGATATGACTCTTGTAGTCATAATCCTTTGTCAGATATATCAACTTCAAAAAATTTTGTTTGACCTTAAAGACAGAATTAGGGCTTGATTAACATTCTGTGTATGTTTTTCTTTTTACGTATACAAAATCAGGCATGTAAGAAAAGCTTGCAATAGAGTTTTCATAAGAAAATCTTCCAGCAAATAAAAACAGACCATAAAGGAAATAGGTGCTTTGACTGTCAGAACCTTCTCATTTACAAAATACCTTTGAAGTCAACTAATGGTGAACAGAAATAAAAATAAGTTTCAGTTATCCCAATGTAAAGCATAAGAAAGCAGGCTTTATGGAGAAATTCTCCATAGTACTTCAGAGTGGGGACATGTGAGAGCCTTCCCCTTACAGACCAGTAAATTTTAACACAACTTCTGCATAGCTGACATTTTATCTCTGAAGGTGCTATTCCTGCAGTACTTCTCCATGGTTGTTTTGAGCAGAGGATCTTTACTGCTCCCTTTGGCCATAGCTGGCCTAAGATCCGTCCATGCTAATCTGCCTGGAGGTCTACACACATCTTCTAGCCTGAACTCTCCAATTCCTGTTTCTTGCAAATTGCACTGTTACCTCATAGCTCTGCAACAGAAAGACAAACTAATACATAGTTTTCATAATGAAATATATTCCACTTCTGAAAGTAAAGCATTTTTAGTTGCTAACATGCTGTAAAGGTGGTGAGATGAAAGTGGTGTAGGCTGAGAAACAACTTTGCCTAGAAAATCCTCAGCTTGTGGTAGTGTCGTATTTCAGTGAAAAAATTAACTGTCGATGTGGCATTTGGGATAGGCTGAGGACATTAAACGTGTGTCTACTGACAGTTACTACCACAGGTCAGCTGCTCTTGGGACCCTTACTAATTTTCTTCTACTACTGAAGTAGCTCTGTTTGTGATCTTTGAGTTGTGGTGCAGTGCAGGTTGCTACAGAGGACCAATATTAGTGTGAATCATAAGATGTTCAGCCTGTGTCATACTGTGTCAAATCTGAAGGTACATCTGGCTCTGTAGCATCTGCCCATATAGACAGTGACCAGATGCCTAGAAATATCTAAACCAAGCACACAGTGATGCCTCCCCAGAACACATCTTCATTCTCAAACAATTTGGAGCTCAAGGACTGCCTCTTCCAGAGGATAGAGAATGGTAGCTACATGATGCAGGGACAGAGCTAGGACAAGCGAGGTGACTGAATCTTCCTGATGGATGATGGAAATGATGACCAACTGACCAAAAGGTCTGACTCCAAAGCAGATAATTTCTTCTGCAATGAGATTTAATATAATGAAAATCCTGAATTTCACATTGACACTGTTATATATGATAAAGATAAATAGACTAACAACAGAGTCTATACAGACCTTCCTTAAGCATATTTAAAAAAATAAAGCAATCCATTCATGATAAAAAAGCACAATCATTTTATATTTAACCAATGAGTAAATTCAGTAAATTTACTGAAAATTAATTGCTTATGTTTTTTTCCATTGGTTGTCTCTTTAAAGCTGATTCCCCTTTTGTATTCCATGTTGACGATAGCACTACAGTTAGACTGTCATTCTGCCAACACAACGCACAGTTAGGAGAAATCTGGAAAATGGAAATATCAGCTGCTGGCTTGGCTAGAAAAACAAACCCCTCTCTGGTAAGTCCCAATAGTTGCAGATTGCTCCGTAGACTAAAATCAACACCTTCACAGTATAATACTTCATTTACATAATAATTAAGGTCAAGGTCCATCTTTACCAAAATTCTCATCTGAAGTGATATTGGCAAGTATTATAATGCATGCCTATAAAGTTTCTGGGAAATGAGATTTTGAAAACCTTGGCACTTAAAAGGGTCTTTGCTGATGAGAACCTTTGAAGAATTAGCTTACATGCCCATGAAAAAGGAGCCGAACAAGTGAGAAGCAAAGAAATATTTGGGAACAGAGAAAGCACAAAATGTTCTTTAGTTAATTTCAATATTCTACCTTTTAACTGCTAGGATAATTAAAGGAAGGGAAACATTTTCATGTTCTTTTGCAATGAGAAATTGTTTGTTTTGGAAGATGCTGACGTTTTGCATGAATGAGAAAATCGCAACACTGATGCACTGAAATCTTTCATGACACTAACTTGGTGGTGTTCAAGTAGGGGTGTATAGGCATTCACTGATTTTGGATATTTTGTTTGACTTCCTCCCTGACTTAGTTCCAGCAATCTTTTCCATAGTCAAGACTCAGGATTTTACCATCTTCAGTGAAACATGCAAAGATCTTATTGCTTGCCACACCTATAATCCTCATTTTCCTTCAAGCCCTGCAATTTTACCTGGAAAACCTGAGTCTGTAGCTATGCAAAGAGGTTGAATGGCTTATGGTGAGCCAGTGTACTTGCCTTCCCATTGCAGAGGTGATGTATGGCCCACAGGGACCTAATAGCTTCCCCTGCCAGAAAGAGCAATGGTTTCTAGCTTACAGAATATTCTTCATTGCTCTGAGCATTGTTACTGCAGGTCATCTAAGTTTTTCTATGAAGTAGTACTGACTGCTGAAACATCAACAAACCATTACATGCAAACCTTTAGCATCTTTTGCCAGAACTATTCAGAGATGGAAAATCGCTGATATTCCACAGTGCCTGCAGGAGCACTCCACTTCTGCCTCTTTCTGGGTCCTCATCCCTGGAAAGAAGATCTGTTCTTGTCTGATGGAAGAACCCTGATTTGAAGCTTTCTGAAGTTGTGAGACCCTTTTGGGCTCCCCTGCACCTGTATCATCTGGACATTTGGCAGCAGCTCAGTTCCTCAAGGTTGAGGAATGACAATCAATTCTAATCATTGGCTGATGTTGTAAATATGCACTTGGTCCTGGAGGATCTGAGCTTCTGCCAGAAATTACAAGCATTTAGTAGTCCCCTGGCTAGTGTAAACACTTGCAGCTACTAATTAAGAGTAGCTTTTCACTTCCCTGCTCTGGGAAGAACTGAAATGCTGCTAAATAACAGTACTTCTTCTAAGCCAGTAGTGCTATCTTCAGCTTATGCTAGTCTATGACCAGCATGAAGAAAAGGGTAGTCCTGCCCTTCCCTCCAGCCTTGCCTGCTTGTTGTGCTGGCACTAGTGAGCATGTGATTCTGTGATGGCTTACACTGAAAACTAACCCCCCAAAAATGAGAAGTTTTCCTTTGGGTTAGTAAAGTGATGTGACTTGTTGCATGGCTCCATTTAGTGTTAGAGCTGATGAAAAGGAGGAAATGGCAGTCTGAGGCCATGGGAAGGGGGATCATTCTTTCTGACAGCAGGGCGATCTTGGATTGGCTTAAAGCATCATGAAATGACCCCTTCAGACCTTGTGATCCCCTCTGAATCATTTCTTGGCTCTCAAGGGACACACAACTCACAGTTTTAGAGCACAGTCAGGGAAGAGAAAGGAACAGATGTGACATGATGAAAAGGAACAATGCAAGAGTGGTTCAGTGGGCATGGGTGGTTTAATATCTCTTCGAGAATCACTTGTAGAATTAGTGTGAACCTGAGACTGCTTTAACTTCTGCAAACTTACTTCCAGCAACCTTTTAAATTAAACTGGTGGATAAGTGAAGCATGTTCTTCACTCTTCCCAGCCACTTCCAGTGGTGCCATGGCTCTTGTGCTTGAATACGTTCCTCTTTAACCAAAAAGTGACTTGTAGTAAGTAATTACTACAAGGTTTGTTGCTGGTAAAAAGTAACTTCATTTATAGTCTATTTGTGGCAAGGCTGTGTGCTCAGGGCAGTTTGGCAGAGCAGACTGGCCCATTCTAACAGCAGGAGATTTTTTTTCTGGAGGAATAATATTTCTATAACCATGGAATTTTGGCTTGGTGTTTTTTCAGCCGTTACTGGAAAGAGTTAAAGTGTCTTATCTCTTGCATTCCTCTACAATGGCTGACTTTGTATAGAACACCTGTCATTTACTCAGTCTTTATTGTCATTCATATTGAAGGCAATGATGAATTGCTCTTTCAATGTCTTCATCAGATTGTGAAGATATTTTCTTTGAGCATCTACCCATTTATCCTCAAAGGACTATCTGGATGGTTTAATTGATCTAATATAGCACAATGGCATGTGTCAATCTACTAGCCAGCCCTTTCTTAATATCTCACTCCTGTTCTCTTAATTTGGCTTTAGAGAATGCTACATCATAATGAATGAGTAATAACTACCATACCTCTTGATTGTATAGATGTATTGATTGATTCACTGTGTCTGTTAGGGCCTCAAGGTCTTTCAGAGAGTTAAGCAAGCAACATGCTTCTCTATTTTTTTAAACAACTCTGCATTTACTAAGTAATTCAGGAAAATTTTTGCAACTGTTGCTGCAGGCATGTCTGGTTTCATGTCATCTCTCATGGCCATTGAATATGTGCTAATACAGTTTTCAGACTTTTACCTGTCACATAGTCCCACTATATGGCATATTTGTTGGATGCAGCATGTTTTATAGGCTTTTGCCTAACTTTTAATAGATGAGGATCACAGTAATTCTTTTGATTCTGGTTCAGGAAGTAATAGTGAGTCAGTATTTGATCTTTTTTAATGTTTTCAAAACTGATTTTGATGTGAAATGAAGAAACATATATTTCAGTATCAGATCAGAATGAGGGTCTGGATGTCAAACGGGCTCAGTTAACAGGAGTTATTTTGTGGTCTTCAGAATGTCTGTATCTGTAATAAGGGGTTGATCTTATGGCTAGTAGCCCACTGAAAGAGTTGAAACAAACACTAAGCTGAATTTTGCACATATGTTTATGCAGTACTCCCGAAAACACAGAGTATGCGCCTCTTCAGAGTAGCGGTATAAATATCCTTTTTTTTTTTTTCTCATGTATTCCACAGACAGACTTCCCTCTAGTTGGCTTCTGTTATCTTCTTTGTAGCTTCTATCACATTTCCCCTTCACCTAACATGCTCTCTGTACTTAGCGCTGTGGATGGTATAGCCTAGTGTCCTTCCACATGAGATAAAGGCTTTTGTCTCCAGGTTATTCCCAAATGGATGGGGGAAATAGTGAACCGTAAATCAGCTGCAAAGTCTAATGAAACTATTAGACTTTTTGTCTAATCCAGTACTTTGCATTTTGACTCTACAGATGGCTAAATAGTCTGGATTTATAATTTTCTCTAATTTGGTCCAATTTTGTACCTTTAGAAATCACAGCAGATTGCCCATTGCACATTTATGTGGCCATTTCTCCAATCTTTGTACTCCCATGCTCTAGTGGAGATCTCAGTGAAGGTTCTCAATCCAGCTGTGCTTCTATCAGTGAAGATGGCCGTAGCATTATTTTGCTTGGCAGCATTTGGAATTGTCCACGGCTTTGCATTTGAATATGAAGAAGTTGTGTGCAGAATGTTAGAATTTATTTTTACTCTATCCTATAAAAGAAACCACAAAAAAACTGAGCAAGACAACCTTGACAAACATTACACTAAAATGCTCTTAGTTTAACAGAGTGACCTCTAATTCTTCATCCTCTATTTTGATTCAAGAAATAACTTTAGCTGGAATTTTTCATCTGCAAATAATTGCAGCTACATTTTACAGCACTTAGCCTGATTACAGTTCCCACAGAGCTATGGTGAAGTGTGAGTTGCATGTAGCTCTGCTTCCATTATGGGGTCTGAGTTTATCCTGTGTTTTTTCTGATCCAGCTGATTCTGAAGAATTACACTGTTCAGGCATATTTTGATGAAATGGTATGTCTCAAAAAACATTTCACTTTGTTGAAGCCAGAATTTTTCACAGTAATGTAAACATTTCAGTAAGTGTAATTGAGAAGATTTCTTTCCTCTAGGGTTGAACTCTGATTAAAAACAATGAGATAGATGGAGGGAGACCTGAAACCCAAGAGAGCTTCTATCTTATAATGCATTAATGTGGGGAGAGTAAGAAAAGGAACTGAAAATGAGTCTTCATCATATTGGTGGCTGATCACTTTACGCCTCAAGATAGCAGCTCTTCTGGATGTTCTATGCTCACTTGTTTTCTTTTATAACTTCCCCAACAGAAGAATTGCCCCCCATATTTTGGAAAATCATGTGTTCCAAAAATGGTGGGGCTGAAAGAAGCAAGATACTCTCTCCCATCTTCTACACTTTTCATCTATTTTAAAAATGAAAAACTTGGATAATGATAATAAGGAAAATACCAAAGAAATGTGCAGACACACTGGCAAGCTGAGAAGGAACTGGGAGAAAAAACAAAGGAAAATCCTGGCCATGGTTCCACACATGTTTTAATTCATCTTTCCTCTGCTGCTCAGTTTATGCAATTTAAGAACCCCAGGTTATAAAGATGACATGAGAGTCATCTAGAGTCTTGAAATAAGCAAACTGAATTAGATTTACAGAAGCTGATTTCTGTTGCTCTAAACCTCTTTTCTCTTTGAGCAGTCAATATGCTGCTAGATCAGCAGTCTCCAAAAACAGGAACAGCAGTTACAGTTCATAGTACCTCCACTCTGCATCTGAAAACTGTAGCACTAATAGTAAGCTTTGGTTTGTTTCCGAAAGAACAATACTCAGTGTTTAATGGTTAGAGTGTTTGCTGGAGTACCATATTCTTTTGCTTTTTTGGAAGTTCAAGTAATAATAGGTTCTCGATAAGGTTATGAATTCTAAGCTACTACAGTTTTATTTTAATATAACACTAATAATTCTGATTAGTTGAGTATGGAACTGGAGGTGGTTTGTCAGGAAACATCAGGCTGCATTTTGTGTCCTGCGGTCTGCCTGGAGATTGTGGAATTGTGTTTGTTTTTCTTTGTATTTTTTGTGGTTGTAGGTGGTACTTTTTCCCTGTACATGTTCATGGCTCACATGACTTTTCAGAAGTGAGAAAGGAGAGCTTCTGCTATTAAAAATTTTGTAAAAATCTCCTTCACACTTGGCTGTGTTCGTTCTTCAGTCGAATTCACTACTGTGACAACCTTACTTAAGAGAGCTTCCTTGGCTGAAGACGATAGATTGAGACATTATCCTCCATTCAGCTCATTTTTACAGATTGGAGAATGAAACCATAGTGTCACAACTTTTCCAAAATAATAACCTCTGAAAATAAATGTAATGCAGATGATACATTCCAGGCATGAAATTGTGCAGGAAATGATTAGTATGAATGTTCCCAAAGATCTTTTCATCCTCATATAACAATCTTTATCTCTTGCCTTCACTTCCTAGTCAATCCAACCCAGGCAATGAATACTCACAAGGTCTTTGGTGGTTGGTTTGTTATATCTGATAGAGTTCTTTTCCACTGACTGGATTTCCTGTTGAAATTATTCAGTGCAGTGCTTTTTTTTTTTACTTTTTTTTTTCAAACTGATGGGCGCATGCAGTCTTTGAAGTAGTCACCATTAAAACCTAGCATTTGCCGGAAAGTACCATGTGAATTTTACAGAATCGTCTTAATCATCTGTGATATAGCAAGTAACACATAAGGAAGATTTTGTTTAGAATGATCTCTTGCATGGCAGGTGCAGTGCAAATGTACATATTGCTATGGATGATACAGTCTGCTCCATCAGTCTTATGACTGATAATCTCTCTAAGCTCAGGGAATTTCTGATATCAGAATATTTTTATCTCTTTTTATCTTGAAAGGGACTTGAGTCTTCAGCAAACAAGAGAAATTTTTATGGTCTGAGGTCTGGGCAGTCATTTCTGGCATTCAGATGCTGGGACACTTCTGATGCTTTGTTGTATATGAGGGCAAATACTGATATTTTATAAGGGTAGCTCTATGAATACACTGTTTAATTGTCCTGCAGGGTATTATGCTAGTACCCTACATTACCTTGCACCTAAGACTCTTTACAGATGTTGACTGCAAAGTAAAAAATCTGTTAGGATGTGGGTTTGAGACTACCAGATCTTAACATATGCGTAACACAGTTGCGTTAGCTTTTCATGCGTGCGTATCTTGCAATGGTGAATATCGACTGCAGTCCTCAGCTCTACACTCCATGGTGTCAGTGCCTGAACTACATTTACTCTGTCTGATCTGTTTTCTTGGTGATTACCGGCTCTATTAACACTGTTTTGTGGAATTCCTTGGGATATGTGGAAACAAAAGAGCTATACAAATGTATACAAGTGTAGTATGGTGACACTGCTTATGTGTCTATTTTGGCACAACAGCATGCCAGTTGGGGAAGGCAAAGGCTAATATTCAACAGATGTCAAAGTCCTAAACCCTATAATAATGGCTGCAGTTATTTTCATTACTGTTATTTGGTGACACATACAATGGTTGGAAAAGACTTGAACTGGGTAATCGCAGCAAATATACTCCAAAGGACCAGATGCACTTCAAACTATCAAAATGATGATGGATGTTCAGCCTGAGTGCCACTTCTGTCCATAGTCCAGGTATATTTACTGCTGAGGACTAGAAGCCGCTTTGCTTGCTGTCATACACAGGGCTGGCATTTTTCCCTTCTGTAGTAACTGGGAATAGAACATAAAAATTGGCATCTGTTGTATGTAGGGAAATTATTCTATATAGCTGATATGCCTGTGTACTGTTATCACATACATAGTGACCTGTATTAGTTTGCAAATTTTCCAACATGAAGATCAAAACATTAAAAACCAGAAAAGGTTTGTTGTGGAAGCCTAAAGAATTTTAAAAATAGATCATAAGCTTCTCTGAATGGTCCTGATAAAAATCATAACAGTTTATGGAAAAAAAGCATCAGATGATTATACCTCAAAGTTTTACAAGGTTAAAGGTATTTTTGTCCCTCTAGCTTAAGAAGCCTGTGAACTGTTTGCTATTATTATAGGGAACTTTCATTTCATAATTCGAAGGTTTTTTTAATGATTTAGATTTTTATGATATTTCTTTCTCAAATTTGAAGAATAAAATTATGATAATCTGTGCTCTGGCAGAAAAATACATTGGCTTTTAGAAAATTAATTAGATCATATTTGAATATTCATATTACTACTTTGCATCTGTGTAAAAATACTTCTTGTTGATTGCCTGGAGATTTAAGAGTGACCTACTATGACCCAATTAAAAAAAAGTCCAACAAAGGAGGCCTTTTTCTGAGCTATTCATTACAGCATCTACCATCATGATACATTCACAGGCTTTGACTCAGTTTGTGCTAACAGGGACATGCAGTGATCCCTTCATGTTTATTTTATTTTTCCAAAAAAAGAAAAAGAACGTAAAATCACGTTGCTTTATTTAACAATTCTGTACAAGCCTTCAAACACTGCAACAAAGCTGGAATATTTCACATCTGCCATCAGTGATCTAACACTTAATATCAGGACAGCTCCTGCTGTGACATGTTTTGAACCGTTTCTTCCCTCTGCTGGGCTAACAACATAATAGGGATCAGGAAAACAGTTCTGAACATGGCATTGCTAAAATCTCTGCAAAAATTTCTAGGTTAAGCCTTCTTTCTGACCCTACCTTCTGTAATTGGTGCAAAGCAGATTGAGAGAACCTGCAGAAAAAATCGTGTTAAATCAGACTGCTCTTTTGTCAGCTGATGTTGAGCTACTTATATGAGGTCCTTGGTGCAAATCCTGATGTATTCATAGCTTCTATAAAGTGGAGCATTAAAAAAGCCATAAACAAGGGGGGAAATCCATAAATCAACCTGAATGGGAAATTGAAATTATAACAAGACTTTTACAAATCTCCTAATAAACCAAGAGAAGTGGTTGTTTTGTTTTTTTTTTTTTTAACTCTACAGCCTTGAAAGGTATACAGAACACATGCATCTGGAAAGGATTTTCTTATTTTTGAAAGCAGGCTGTGTGTGCATACTTGCTCTGCAATATCAAGGCCACTGATACCTGTAGGTAATCACTCCCCAGTGTTTTCCATGCATCTTAGATCAGGCTCCTTTAATTTTAAGCCCTCTGAAGAATTAAGATGGACATCATCTGAGACCAGCCTTTCAAACTGATTTAGAGCCGATCAGGAAAGATGATATCACAGCCAAAGGCATAGGATCAGGACTCAGAAATTTAGGATTTGTTTCTGTGATGTCCCATGTACAATGAGGAAAATAATTTTGCTCTTGATTATAATTTTAAGTACCTGCATAAATCCAGGAGTAGCTCTGAGATGCTGTGCACTGGAAGCAGAGACTAGCTTCTCACAGTCCCTGTCCAACATCCTGCCTGCTCCAGGGGTGGAGAGGGAAATTTTTTGCTGATGGGAAAATTAGGATACCTGTTGCAGAACAGAGGTACAAAGACCCAACTAACCCAGGTCTGAAAGGGTATTAGTGAGTGGGCTTTATCTGCTTAATTGAAGTAGTTTACTCGATGTTATGAGGAAAGTTCTTTCTTCCTTTAAAGCACTGCAGAACGCTACATTCCAGGTTTCAATCTTAATAAATCTGGATGCAGTTCTGCCACCTTTACTCAGTCTGGGTGGTCCCAGTGATGATGCTCCATGTTCTGCACTCAATGACAGAAATTAAATCGTAAGTCTGTACTGAACACAAGTCAGGGTTGAGTCATGTGTGTCTCCATCCTTCAGCTGTGTAATAGGATAAATGATGCTCCCTTAATTTTAAAATATTCTGAAGACAAACAAATGATTGCAAACTGCTTGGCTACTAAGGCACTGTGGTCTGCGTTAAATAAACAGCCAGCCAGCCATCCAACCTGACACAGAGTAGCACAATCACAAAAACACCAGGCAACCATTCAAACAAGCCTTCCTCCCAACTTATCTGAATAGGTCTGAACCTCAGAAATGTTGTGGGCAAAGGTTATGTACAGATTTCATCTGAACTCTTTTTTTTCCTGGACTTAATGAGTACCTTTGAGCATTGCAGTCAAGAAAACATTCCATCTGGTGACAGCTTTTGTACAAATGAGAAAAAAGGACATTTTAAGCAAACTTCATGCTCAAATAGTGGAGTGGTTTTATTTTTTTTGTTTGTTTGTTTGTTTCATACTCAGCTAATTTTGCATAACTTTAGAAGCACAGCTTTATATTGTACAGTTCCAATACAAATTAAAAATAGTCATTAGGCCATTAAGAATATATATACTGCTATCAGTTATTGCCTCTGTTAAACTGAATGTTTTTGTACCACTTGGAGAGATCCATAAGAACTCTGAATCTATAAAAACTTCAATAATACTATTGTCATGGAAAACCTGCTGACCTTTGGTCCTAGTTTTTAATAGATTGACATAATTGCAGATTCACTTACCGTAGCAGGCACAAAATTAAAAGCACAAGTAATTGTCATGCTGATACTGGAAACCCATGGCTGAAAGTGCAAACCTGTCTCTACCCTTTTTATTTGTATTGTTGAATAGGATAAAAATCAGATTTATGAGCAGAGGGAGTGTGCGGAAACTACGCTAAACTGATCCAGAGGAATCAGCTTAGATTCTCAAAGGTAATTAGAAGTTCCAAGTCCTGTTTTGATGCTTGCAGACTCACTGCAATCAACAGGAGTTCAGGAGATTGGAGCACTGTTGTGGAACTGGTTAATTTGATGCAATTTGATTCTGAGCTTACTTCAAAAACTGGTCAACTGAAAACAAACTAATACTGAGGCTGTGCATAAGAACATCGTCTCCCTAAGGCAAGATTAAAGTGTAGAAGTCTGGGCTGTCAGACATCTTATGAAGCCAAAGAAAGTGTTGCATGAGCACTACTATGGCCGTGTTATTTTGTGGTGCTGTTGCTTGAACTTGTTTACCAAGAACAATCCTGTCCCACCCTTCAAGTGCCCATAGCTCTGGACACTGGAAGACTTCTACTGACTTGTCTTTCCAGTCTCCATGTCCATTTTCTTTCTTTTCCTGTTTCCTTTTTTCTCCCTTTAATCTCCTTCATGTGGACTTCAGTGGTGACAAAAAGTTGTGACTGAACCAGATGCTTCTTCCAGCAGCTGGATGGGGTTTCAGCACATTTATGGTGTTTCATCTCCACATGAACTTGGGAAGTGAATGGGGTTCCCAGGTCTGTCTGTATGTAACCTGCCTCTGGAGGTATTGTGGCTTGCTTTGATAGAGCTAGTGATTCTATATGTTTTTAGTTTTAGAAGTGCCCAGGGGCTTCAAATGAGATTGAAGGCCACATTGTACCAGGAGCTGTGTACATAAAGACTAAGAGATAGTACCTGTCACACAGAGCTTGAAGTCTAGACAGCATAAGGCCAAAAGGGGAAAGCCAGTTGTACAATGAAATGATGAAGGTTATACACCTCAGTGTAGCCAAGTTGGAATTAGTTTCTTAATCCCTGAAATTCAGTCCACTGCTACACACTGCCTTGCACACCAAGAATACTCTTATATGGGATGAATGGATGTAGTTTTAGGGACTATCAGTTCCTTGATAGTCCAGGGACTGAAACAATCAGTGAAACCACACCTTACCACCTGACCTGTGATTATTACCCGTGTGCTCACTCTCACCACAGTATATGACAAGTAATGTGAGTTTTTTAGTCCTCTGTCATTAAATTAGTATCCAATTATTGTCCCTGAGACTAAATATAGCTGTGGAATAGGGTAAATGAAGAACTACTTCAATTATTTTATCAATAGCTTTCTCTTTTTAGCATCCTCTGTAGAATGATCTGGTTTACCTTCTGGGACTATTATAGAGCTGTCTATAAAAAATTGATAACATTTTAAAATTCCAACTAGAATTGCCATCGGCCTTTGTTACACTAAGGCCTTTTCCTTCAACGTTTACCTAAATAAATTTTTAATTATGAAAATCAGCCAAAATTTTCATTTCAATTACAGCAGGTATAGCAGCAGCTTAATATCATAATAATATCTATTTCGATTGCTGCATATAGATAGAACGGAATTTCAAACATCAACAAAATAAATCAATAATGAAAGAATTTATTTATAGCATTTCCTTTTCAGTCACATTGCATTGCATTATACTTGTAGAGCTGAAACTTAAGATTGGTTTCTGTGCTTCTGTATTGATGCATCCCATGTTTGACATATGTAAACAAACGATAAATCTTTTCTCCTTGTTCACTTAGGCTATTATTTCTACTAGAAGGGAGAATTTCTGCTTTTTAGCCATCTGTGTATGATGAGTACTGCTGAAATTCATGAGAACCTTTCCAGTCATAACTAGCTGAAGTGAACAGTTTCTAGGTAGGCAAACCTCTCATGTAGGGTGCCAAACTTCTGAAATTTCTACTCTTTCTTGGGAGTGGATTGTGAGGTCTCATTTAAGTCTGGAAAATAAGCCCTTGAATATCTGAATTTAGGCTCTCAAACTGATCCATTTGAAATAAGTGACTACTCTTAAAAATGTGCATTTGCCTACCAAAAGTGTAGTTAAGCTATACGGTACACTACTAAAAGACAGATTAGGTAGAAATAGATTACATAGAATTACTGGAGTGTAAGTTAAGAAAAGTTAAGAAATAGAAAAATGTTACTGTTAATATATCATTATCAAATTAGGTGGTTAGATAGTCATATCCTGTTTTTTAAAGACTTACAAATGGCATGTAGCCTCTATTTGGACATGTCTTTAGAAATAGAAAACAGCTCTCTGCATCTTTATATTGTACAGAATCTGAACCTGCTCAATACTTGTTTAGATTACACTATTTAAAGAGTTTAGAGTTGCCCCACAAGGAAGCAAACAATTTGCATAAAGTGATAGGAAAGAAATAAGAACAAATTATTTCTCTGAATAGATAGATTTGAAATCCATTGTTTGAAAAGCTCTTTTATCATCAGCAGAGTGATGGATTATTTCTTTAAGGGAAAATGGCAGTAATTAGTTATAATACCTGAGAGAACTCAATAAATATTTGCTAAATTAAGATTATTTATTATTTGTATTCTAGCAGTGTCTAGAAGACTCTCGTGAGATCAGAACTCCATTGTTCTAGGAACTGTATAAGAACAGCTGCTGTCCTAAACAGCATACAGCCCAAAATAGATGGGAGGGAAGACAGGAAGGGAAACAGAATCACAAGGAAACAAAATTAATTGCCTGAGGCCACAAAGTTAGCAGCAAAGGTAGGGCTGTGATCAGGTAGGTCTCTTCAAAGCCACCCTGGAGCTTTACCTATTGGAGCAGGTACTCTTCTTAGTCTGTCCCCTTTGACTTCCAACCCATCCCTCAGTGCAACAACCAACCTCTGATACCCGCCATCAAGGCCTTACTCAGCTCCTCATCTTGCAGATACATCAAGCCAAGTCTTCTATAGAATGTTTCTGTTTTCTGAGTATGATGTAAGGATAGCATTCATTTACTTTGAGATGGTTCCTCTATCCACACTCACAGTTCATCCATTATACTTAGATAGGACAGCAAGTTTGCTTTAGATTTCTTGATATTTCTCACTTCTTTTGATAACTGTTTATACCTTCCCTCTTCTGCCAAGTGTGTCTTGCTGGCACCCTATTCTTCTGCAGACTGTTATCATTACCCATCTGCCCTGCTGTTCTTGATCCTGTATAAGTGCATGGTGAATTGTGAGTCAGGTGAGTTTGTTTGCTGATGTTTTCCAGACTGCAGATCTTCCATTAGAAGAGTAAACTATATTGACTGTCCTTTTTTGTAGCTGATCTTCTTCACCTTCTGAGCAGAAAAGGATATGGAATAGCCAGCAAGTTAATATAGCCAAGAAGAAGGCAAATCCATGTGGGCACCCATGCCCTTGACAGTGTTCTTAGCATTCTGTTTCTTATGTATGTCCCAAATTTAAAAGGAATTTCACAAATTACTCGTCAGTGGTTTGGGGCAAAAGCAAGTATTTGCAGAAAGCCTTCATGGGGAGCTCGTGAGCCTACCCAGGCAAGAGCAGCGCTCTGCATGGAGTCACTTCTTCTTGTGTAAATGTCATTTAGGAGGCAGTAAAACAGGGTGTGGGGAGAAGAGTTCTGGGGACAGCAGCCCTGTCATAACATGAAACTTCTTGATTTTCTCCACCATTTCCTCTTAGTTTATACATCTATGTGAAATTTATCTTTACTTTAGTTATTGCTATGACAATTGGCCTTCCCTTCTGCATAGGCTGCAATTCTAAACGCTGAGACCCTCTGGTTCAGGGACTGCCTTTGTTCAGCAAAGGTCTCCAGAGACCCAAGGTAGGCTGTGCTAGTAGGGAATTCTTTCTGGGAGCACCCATTGACCGAGATCTTCTCTAATCTAGACAGCAATTGAAGCACCCTCTTGCCTTGTTTCATAAAAGAGTATTCTTTCCCTTTATCTTGCCTTTAAAAATAGGTCTATGGGGGTTACTTACTTACTTAAAGCTGTGCGCTGATTGAGTTATGCAGCTGATACCTTTATGTTAGCCTTTTCTGTGCTGCTTCTTCAGGGTGAGTTAAAAAGCTAGGTGATGGTAGCATTAACCCCAAGGTTTGAGGGTTTTGTTCACGTTACAGTGGTGCACTGTCTTTGTACAAAACCAAATAGTAGTACAGATATTCCTAGAGGCTGAAATAATTAAAAATGGTTTCTGCAATGGATGTTCCCTACAGCTGGCCTGTTGGGGAGTCTGGCTAGGAAAGGCACTCAGCATAAATTTCTAGGGTTTACTCCAGTTTCATCTTAGCACTATGGTTCACCCTTAGCTGCAATATGTTCCACACTAAAGTTTGATCTTGATATCGTCTAGAGAAAAGCTTTTGGGAGCTGATAAGATAGATGCATTGGCAGATATATGTTCAGACTTTTGCTAACAGGTCAGCCTACTTCTTTTTTTTGCCTTAAGTGTGTGATACTGTTTCTACCAGGTAAACTGTGTAGTTGCAAGTTGAAGTGTACAGTGCTGTCTGGTGCCACAAACTGATAGGAATCTATTTACAATTGATTTACAATTGAGGCAGCATCCAGGAGATTATAAAATGAATTTCTCCAGTTGAAATATTGACATAAGCTGTCACTGAATGGATTTCCAAGATAAATTTCTCCTTTTTAGAGATCAAATTCTCAAGAAGAATCATAGTTTCTGTTTTGGAAAAAAAAAAAAAACCCAAACCAAAAACCAAAAAACAAACAAACCAAACCCAGCAACTTTAGAAAGGTTGATTTGTTATGTATTAAATCTAAAGACCTGTAAGTGTCATCTGTTCCTGACCCAAAATAACTTGTAACTAGTCCTGAGAGGACCAGGTCTGTGACTGAATCCCTAGACCAGTGCAGAGCTGCTGCAATTCTCCATAGGAATGGAAATACAATCTGTCATAATTAATTGCAAGATCAAGACCCAAATTAGTATAAACAGCATTTGAACAGACAAGAATCACAAGAAACAGGATGAGAAGTCTTATAAACTCATTGCTATTTGTGATGATTTTCAAAATATTTATGCTTCAGCTGAAACTCACAGCCCAGGTATTTTTAGTTAAATGAGGTGCATCAGAAGGACAGTGAGGGATAAATAGAGCTTGTTGTCCAGGTAGTCACCCTGAGACAGATTCACGTATCTAAATTTAGTTGCATAGAGTAATTTTTACTGCCTTAGGTTATCTGATATCTTGGATAACTTAGAGTATCTAAAATGACACTAGATGGCTATGTTTAAACACATAATGTATCTGTTTGATGCTCTTGCAGTGTTTCAGATACATTTGGCAACCTTCAGGTAGCTCCATATTCCTGGTTACATAGTTCCTGAGTGACCATGCCTTAGTATACGTGAACTGCGCATTTGCAAATTCTATGAGAGAAAGGTATCCCAGGAAAAGGGCAACAACCAGACATACAAGATATCCCATGAAGTCTTGAACAAATGACTTTGAACTAAAAAGACAAAGGCTTTTTTATGTGCTTAAAGGTATGGTTAAGTACAGTGGGATTATCAGATGTGTAGGTGCTCATTTACTCTTGCTTTCTGCATACACGTCTTCTTCACACCTTAGTGCACAGATACTTTTGAAAACTTTTAAAATTCTGGGAAGCTAGAATCTACTTCTTTACATGCTTCAAGAGCTTGATAAACTTGGCCATTCATTCCCAGATGTAAAAAACAGGTAAGAACATTTTGTATGTGTCAGAGGTGCTATGAAATGAAATCCACTACAAATTTTGGGTTCTTTACAATGTGCAGCAGGGACATCTCTGTTAGAATGGTAGAGTACAGTTGCAATCAGTACTATATAACTATCCATATGATCTTATCACACAGTTAAATTTGACATGCAACAAAAGCTTGAATGTGTTCCATTCTGGGATTTGAAAAGGCATTATATATGATGAAGAATTGGGCCTTCAGCATTTTGGATTTTCTCTTTTCTGGGATTTGTGCAAGCATTTCCCTTGTGTAATAGCTTTGAAACCCCAATCTGAATCTCACTGTCCAAATCCCAAACCACTTCAGAGTGAAAACTCAGCTGAAATCTGTAAGGTGTGTAGAACCCAATCATATGTGAGTTTTTCACTATTTTGGTGAAAGTTTAATGGGACCAGATTGTAAACAGTGCTTACTGGGGAATATGGAAATGATAAATTTTTTTTTTTTTTTTTTTTTTACTCCAATGTCCTCCATGGCAGCCATAGCCATAAATTACACCCCGTGCTCAAGGCAGTCCAGGCACTGCTGCCTTGACATGCTAAACCAGACCAAGAGGTCCAGGACATCTAAACACTATAGTGGTCTGCAAAGCTGGCCAAGCTCATAGAGAACAACGTGCAGTGTCATTCTTTTGTCAGTCAGAGGAGTTTTGCAAAAAGTTTGGAACTGGGAAGGAAGTTTCCTCTGAAGTTCAGCTGACACTTTGATGACAAGCTAAATCAAACAAAGTTTGGAGCCTTTCCAAAGTAGGTGAGCCTTTCTCAATTTCTCAGTCTCCCTAAACGCAGAGCCTGTTATGTGTAGTTACCAAACCAACGATGTTATTTCTTCTTGGGCGTGTTTGTTTGACATCAGGTGCGATATTGTTTCAGAAACAATATTGTTTGTGCATTATACTTATTTCATTTGGTTTGCATAGGTGTGTGTACACTGTTATGCAAGTATATTCATGAGATGATATCTTCTGTTTCTGTCTCTCTGGGGAAGTCATAGCTCCAGGTGATATGATCTTACGATGTGGAGATATGAGTACAAAATATGTATAAAGAAAGAATAAAGAAGTCAACTAAGAGGCAGTCAGAATCTAAATGTGAAGTATATAGGAGGATCTCAAAAATCAAACTCTGGCAAACAATTGGTTACTCTTCATAATTCAACTACAGTTGTCCTTAGGCACTAGAGTCACTATCCAAGCACAAATATTTGACAATATAGTGAAATTACATAGTGACAACATAGAAAGAATAGGTGGTGTTATAAAGGTAGATGTAAGGATTCTACATGTATTGTAGTATCAGTGTGTTTGGTTTTTTTTTTTAACTCAAGTGCTCAGTGCTGCCAGACGCTGTGAAAACTAGGTAGTCTTTCCTAAGATTTGGATTAGACTAATAGTGCAGTGATGGTGTTACTTGTTTAGGTGATCTAACAATACATCTGCATAATTTAATATTGTGTTTATTTATAGATTTGAATTATACCTTTGCATTACTAGGCTTTGGGTAGAGGGGAAATTTCTACTCTTTAAATCAAAACGAAACAAAAAAAAACCTTGGATGGACATAGGGATTTTGTTTAAAGCATGGAATTCCTTCCGTCTTAGCATCATCACTATACATTGGCACTTTGAACAAGTACCCTGTAAGTCGCAATCTTTTTTTTGGTTTATTTTGGAATAGCTCATTTAAACAGAGTTTTCTGTATTAACTGAGTTGATTCTCTCAAGACATACATCTAATCTTTGTTCATATATGGCACTGCTCATTTTCAGGTGCAGTTGATTTTTGCCTATATGATACAATTTATGTTTTTAGATGTACATTTAAAACAACATTTTGGAAAATGTATAATTTTAAAGGAAGACATTTAGTTGAGCAATTCCCTGCTTGAATGTTGAATGATCAGAAAAATCTTACTGTCCAATCAATTGAACCCAATCCAATCAATTGGGTTCTGATCTTTTTTTTTTTTTTTTCCCTTGGCCCAACAAAGACTAGATGTGTTAAACTTTATGGCATTCTGTAAGCTGATCTATACATTCAGTATTTTTTTTAAGAAAGGACTAGAAGGAGTTGAGTTTTATTCTGTTGTTTCAAAAGACATCTCAATTCTTTCCTCAGCTGTAATATTCAGTTGTAATTTTCATAACACAGTAGCCAGACATTAAGGTAGGCAGAAATAACAAATAAAAGAACCAGCACAGAGATCTTTCAGTTATGACACTGTATTCAGGAAACATTTGTAATGATCATTATGTAGCCCTAGATAAGTGACACTATCTTCAGCTAATTTTTCTTGATTAAAAACTATTGATGATCTGCGAAAGGAGAACGGGGCAAACTTTGCCTCTTGAAGAAAATAATGAAATGTTACATGATAGCCCTGATTTCTACATGTGATTCTTTTTTCAAGGTCAATGACCTATTTATCCTTCCTTTGGCTCAGAGATGCCAATCTGCAGTTTTCTTACTATTAGAAGTTGTTTATTAAAAAGGAACAAGAACAAGAAATTGTCTGTAGCAAGATATGCTAATCTCCAATAAGAGTATCAGGTGCCCCTTCTGCTGATTTTGAAATAACAATATGACTCATCAAATCAAAACTAGTAACAAAAGAACTCAATCTAACTGGATCTAACAACTGCCTAGAGCGATAATTACTAGATAAGAAGAGGGGCATGAAATGGTCATTGAAAGCAAAATGGAAGGCAAAAGTGATTCAGGTAGGTAACTCTAATTAAATCAAAACAGAATAAAGACAAATTACATGCTTATGAATATTAAAATCAGCCATCAGCAAAATTTTTATGTAATGAAGTACGGTATCAAGTCAAGTCTGACAATAATTCAGAAACATACCTCAAACAAGGTGTGACTCCAAGGGCAGGCCATAAATAACAAACATAACAAGGGAAGCTCTAGCTCAATGAATAAACACAACTCACTACTAAGTTTGTACTCAGCCTGACTCACTATTGAAATTATACTCATGAAACTATCAATTTCAATGAAGGCCAACTGTTATAAAACTGGAATATGACTGTGATGAATCAAGCTCAGATACCCATCTCTCCTCTTTCATCACCTTGACATTAAAGATTCTTAGCAGTGCTTGCCATATTTTTCTACCTCCTCCTTGGTCAGCATTTTATGTGGTTATGCAATAGTAGTATAAGAATGGTTTTCCAAGATATTGTGACTGGAATGTTTTCTGAGAATTCTGACTGTATGCTTTACTACTGAATTTACTTGAGACCTAATTTTTTTTTTTCTATGCTACATTCTTCATAAACCTCCTACAGGTTCCTACCAGATATTTTCCACACATAGTTTTGCCTTTCATATTCCCATATTGCTGGCAAATTCCATAGGAATTTTCCATGCCATAGTCTACATTTCAATCATATAACACACAATTCTACTGCCCTAATAATTTTATTAGGCAGCTCTTTCACTGCAGTACAAAGACCATGTTGGAAAATGCTATCACACAGTTCTTAAAATCTATTTAAAATATGTATACTGATTATACTACAATTTTTCTTTGTCACTGAGGCATTGAAAATGTCTGATACATACAGATGAGATTTATGAAATGTTATATATGCCTGGAAACACTTGCATTCTCCTATTGTTTGTTGTCTGTAAGGGCAAAATCTATATAAAAGTCTTAAAGCTAGGATTCTATGAATCATAATAAGTCGAGAAAGCAGACTGTCTCTTTACATTTTTTCTGCCTTTTTGAAATTAGAAATATGCCTGCTTTCTTCAGTTCCTTTAGCATTTTCACAGACCTCCATATCAAACAAATTATTGGGTGAGGCCTCTAAGTTTATAGCTTCTTGTTTTTAACATTTCAGCAGCAACACTGTCGACACCTGGTACTTGTTATTCCTAAGAGTTCTGATTGCCTCTTGAATCTCTTCAAAATTTGGCTCAGCTGCCTGGAAAGTGGCCATTTGTTGTTAGCTGTTTCATTCTCTTTATGGAGCTTGTCTAAGTACTCCTACCATATTTCTAGAGTTGCATTCCTTTTAATAAAATGATTTCCATTTTTATCTTTTATGAAACTTTCTCATTATTGATATTCTTTCCTTCATGCATTGATACCCTTGTAAAATTCTTGCACAGTCTCAACCTCCCTAAACTCAATCATGAGAAGCAAATTCTCTACATACTATAATCCCCTGAATGGGCCCACTCTTGCCTGAGGAACAAATGTACAATTTGCAATGCTCTCTACCACACCATAGTAAGTATCCCCTCCAAAGGAACCATTGAAAGCCCTGAATCTTGTATTTGAATTTCTCAGAATATAATGTATTTCACCTAGCACACCAAATGCCCTTATGGAAACTGGGGAGGGGTATTGGTAAAATTGAACAACAAATCTACACTTGAATGAACTCCTACAGAAAATCAATAATGGATATAAACACCCACTTTCCAGTGGGGGAATGCTTGACAAAATAATCCTTCCCTCTCTGACCTTTCAGGCCTGATGCTCAAAGGAAAGGTATGAAAGAACTTAAAAAAATTTTGGGAAGTAAAATTTCTAATGCCATTACATACTAAAAATCTAGTCCTTATAGCTACAGACTTCATGGAACAGTAATGGTTATCCTTTTTACACCAACTTCTCCACATTTCTCAGATAATAATCAGATAATACCTCTGCCTCTAAGCTTATCACCTAAAGTCTTACTAAAATTCTCCTATTTCTCAGTATCAATTAACTTTTCTTTCTCAGATTTTGTAACTGGTTTTTAATGTATCTAATTTTTTTCAATCTTATTTTTCTTCAGTGGAAGTAGATATATTGGTGAAGTCACTACTGAGCTATCTGATTTTAATCTTAATTGCATGTTTGTCCACTAATGGCTTCAAAGGTATTTCTGTTGGTAACATATTTAACTGTTCCCATTTCATGTCTTGTAGTCTTTCTTCAATTGTGAATGTAGATTTTTCTGTATTTCTCTATCTCTGAGAAGGCTGTGATGTGTGCACAACTCTGCTTTGTTTGTGCTATAACAGTTTGGGGAACTTTCGGCCTATGTAAGATCAAATGTTCCACATAGAATCATAGAAGCACAGAATCGTTTAGGTTGGAAAAGACCCTTAAGATCATCAAGTCCAACCGTTAACCTAGCACTTCCAAGTCCACCACTAAACCATGTCCTCAAGCACCACATCCACATGTCTTTTAAATACCTCCAGGGATGGGGACTCAACCACTTCCCTGGGCAGCCTGTTCCAATGCCTGACTACCTTTTTGGTGAAGAAGTTTTTCCTAATATCCAGTCTAAACTTCCCCTGGCACAGCTTGAGGCCATTTCCTCTCATCCTATCGCTTGTTACTAGGGAGAAGAGACCAACCCCCACCTCGCTACAGCCTCCTTTCCGGTAGTTGCAGAGAGCAATAAGGTCTCCCCTCAGCCTCCTCTTCTCCAGACTAAACAACCCCAGTTCCCTCAGCCACTCCTCATAAGACTTGTGCTCTAGACCCTTCACCAGCTTCGTTGCCCTCCTCTGGCCACGCTCCAGCACCGTGATGTCCTTCTTGTAGTGAGGGGCCCAAAACTGAGCACAGTACTCGAGGTGCGGCCTCACCAGTGCCGAGTACAGGGGCACTATCACCTCCCTGGTCCTGCTGGCCACACTATTTCTGATACAAGCCAGGATGGTATTGACCTTCTTGTCCACCTGGGCACACTGTCAGCTTGTATTCGTCTGGCTGTTGACCAACACCCTTTTTCCAAAAGGTCTTTTCCAAAGCTGATGGCTTTTATTCATATTATTATCTGCATTTTTTCTAAAGTTTTTTGGGATGTCTTCTTGAAATTGTGCTCTGCTGTAGATCAAAGAACCCATTATTAATTTTCTGTTTCCCATATATGTTCTTTTAAGCTGTAGATCAAGTAATTCTTAATCTTCTGTGAAAGTATTGAGCTCTTGGAGTATTTAGCTATGAACAGATATTCTGATCTGCTAAGCATGCTCAAGGCTCTTCTGTGAACTGAGTAGTTTCTCAACATTTCTCTTGAAATATAGACAGCGGATTGGGACAGTATGTCCTAGCAGTGCTTAGGCCATTGCCAAATATGCAAGATAATATTACTACACTTTTCCTTGAAATTGCCTTTTCC
This sequence comes from Nipponia nippon, assembly GCF_047370975.1. Lineage (NCBI taxonomy): Eukaryota > Metazoa > Chordata > Aves > Pelecaniformes > Threskiornithidae > Nipponia > Nipponia nippon. Next base: position 138,613,779 of record NW_028262290.1, on the reverse strand, counting down.
CTGAAAATTCCTAAAGATGACATGGTGATGGGATCTTTCAGCTGATTCAATCTCCTCTCTACCCAGTGGTTCCAGGCACTGTAGTACATGGTGTGATGTAAGATTCTGACAATTCTTTGTTAATAAAATTTATATTTTTACTTGTGTTTAGTAAATCTCTTCAGTTGCTTTTGCTCAATTTATTAAACTGTCCCAGTGGATTTGTACTGTCTAGTTATCTATAAGTTTTCTACCTATTACTTCCTTCAAATTCTGAGTAACCAAAAGCCTTTATCGGTGATGATTTATGTTACCTTGCAGTTCAGTGACAGATGTTTGTAAACAATGTGGGGCCACAAAACCTGAAAATTGCATGTCTCAGGTTTAGCATAAATATCTTGTCTTGGGCAGTTTCTCTAAGTGGTTACATTTCTTTCTTCTCCTCTTCAGCCTTTATTTCTATTGCAGCAAAGCTCAGAATAAAACGTTCAAAGGTACTAAGCATTTGTTTTAAGTTAAGGCTACATCAGGCAGTTTGACATTTTATACCTATTTTACTTTTTCTCAACTAAATGAGCACTGGTAATACATATATTTTGTGTACTGGAACAGGTCATGTCCCTTTCTGTCACAGTCCACCTTGTTTTGTGATTGTGCACCCTTGGATGCATAATGGAGATATGGCCACTTGTGCATAAAGAAACATAGCTTAAATGAACTGTAAAGCTTTGTGCTTTATTGGACAGCACTTTTTGAACTTTTTTCCCCTGAGTGAATTATTCAAAAGATCTTCGTAAATGGTGCATAACTTTAAATTGGGTCCATAGACTGTAGATCAGGTAATTGATTCTCCTCCTTAACTTCATTTGTTACATGATCACATTATTGCTTCTCCTTTTTTGATGAAGTTGGGTTTTTTTGTATTCGTATTGTTACACAAATAATCTAAAACAAGGTCTAATATCTTAATCTGTTGTAACTTTAAATTTCTTGAGCTCACTTAAATTACCCTTCATGCTGTCTTGCAAGGTCATTTCTTGCTAAATCAGAACACAATTTCAGGTGAAGATGTCTGCTTGAATTTGGAAAGAGATTGAAATTGATATTGATATGAGACACATTGAAAGTGATATTAGGAAAGTGATCAAAACCCACTGAAGAAAATCAGAAAAAGTTAAAGAGGAAATTCTGGAAGATTATGGTTTGTTGGTTTCTTTTTTTTTCTTTCTTTCTTTCTTTTCCCCAAGAGCATTTGAGTTTCTTCTTAAAGTGGTTCAACATTTTAAGATGGAACTGTTTGCTTTGCGTAGTTTTCTGAAACCACATGGACTAAGTCAAAAGGTTTGCTAGCAATATTTGTGTGAAAAGAAGGTCCTTACACCGTGAGTTGTCAAAGCTGAGCTTCTGTTGTGTTTATAACACACGGACCTTTTTGTATACATTGCATGGAGTGAAAGTCCGTTCTTTTATTACATGTATCCATCAGATTTCTATAGCTGCTAGTAAGGTGCTAGCAGGTGCTGACTATAGGAAATGGAGGTTCCTGATAGGCTGCATTATTCATTATTATTTTTGCAGTAGGTTTCTGATGTGAAAGTTGTAAAGAGTTGAATTTCTCTTGGGATAATAATTTACAACTAAATGGAGACTGGTTGATCAGCCTTGACATGATGTTGTCAACATGAAATCAAAGGTGGGACAGTACATTTGCATTTTCTGTCTTTGTAGAGTGAGATTATGCTAACAGCATGGAGCTGCCTCACTCCCCTAGGAGCACAAAGAAACTCCACAGTTGTAATTCTGAAATGTTTCTTGAAGAGGTAAAGATTACACCTGCTCCATGTTGTCTCAAAACTGCTTCTGTGCTGGAATAGCCTCTGGCTCTGCCTGGTGCTTGAGCTGCAGTTCCAGGCTTACCTCCCATGGATGTTTTATGGGATTAATGAACTACTAAATCTCTATGACTGCTTAAATTCTCATAATTAAACCATTTCCCCATAACTCAGATTGATTAAAAGGATAGGACGCAGAGTTTAGTCTTTCATGAACATAACTGATATAATTTGTCAGCTTGCATTATTAGCATTCTTTGTTTACAAAATGGAAACACAGGGGAGAAATTTAGTATCAAGTTTTCCTAAAGTCCTACCTCACTTGAGCCACACCAAGTCCGTGACTTCATGTGTTTTTGTCTGTATAAAACATATAGATGTCAAAACTGACTGCTTACATGCAAAAATGAGTAATTGCTGTATGATTTATTGATGTCTGTGGATAATTTGATAGATGTATACATTTATACATTTTTCTCACAGGTATACCTCTTGTTAAAAAGTTCTTCTTCAGGTGATAGACAATTATCAGCTGAACATTAATTCATTAATTAATTAATTGTACTTCTGTCTAAAGTAATTTCTACATCTCTGTGTAGTATTCACAGCAATAATGTGTCAGACCAGAGAAATAACTACGCTCTTTGTGAACAGGGGTCCTTCCTTGAGCAATGCAAGAATGTTGGATTAATCTGGCAAAAAGGACAGAAAGAGACAAGTGTAAAAGAAAAAATACAGTGGCTAAGGACATATTATATATGTACAGAACTTAAAAACCAAACTGGGAATATCAACCCTCACTGTTACTCTGAGATTCACGCAGAGGAGATTCATTCATAGGAAAGGCTCCTTTTAGTGCAGGTACAGAGCTGCTTTGGGGGTGTGTATTATGGAGGATTGCAAATAACTTTAAGACCTGAGCAGGGAATAATGCTGAGATGGGAGGCTGTGAAATGTGTGATGAGAAAAGCATTTGCTTATCATTCTGTTCTCCACCATCAGTGGAAAAAAAAATTCTTTCCCTTCCTGAAGGAAAACACTTCCTTTTCCATGGGAAGTGCCAGAGCAGGAGTGTGTGCCTTCAGAAGCAGCAGGACTTGGACTGTACCCAGCAAGCAGTGGCAGTCAGGGAAGGAAGAAAGGAAACTGCTAATCCACAGGAAAGACCTCATCCTTTCCTTGAACAGAATCCTGTTTGTTCTGTCTGAAGGGGCAGAAACAGGATAGTGAGAAAATGGGGTTGAACTTCGTCCTCTATGGAAAAAAATATACTGAAACATGAGCTCTTACCTATAGTTCTCCTTTTCAAATATTTTTTTCTGAATAGAGGATGAATTGGTCCTTCACTTGTGTGTTCCCTTCTGAAAAGGGAGAGAGGACTTTGAGATTATATTATAGTGCTTTCTATAATTACTTGCTAGAAACTAATGCAAAAGGGAAGTGTGAACATGTTTCAGGAGCTAGCAAAGTATAATGGGAAGGAAAAGCCTTTTCTTCTGATTATTATTTATATTATCAGCACCAAAGAGCTCTAAGTCATAAACCAGGACCACATGAAGAGGCTATGATTCAAATATAAGATAAGAGGCAACACATGGATCCAGACAGCTAAAGGAGCACAAGGGAACAATGAGGCAATGTTGGTCAGTATGAGAGAAAGCGTCTCAGTGCATTATTAGCTTAAACATTTTCTCATGTTTTTTTGTAGGCATCACAGCAAGAGAGTTTTAATAAGGGATTTGAAGGAAGATAATGAGGTTGTGTGGCAGATGCTTGGAAAAAAATCACAGAGAATCTTGTTTAAAAATGTCTGACAAATGGGTGATGGAAGCTAACGTTACGGTCTAACTGGAGACAGAGCTCACTGGAGATGAGAGGCAGGATAAAAATGAGAAGGAATTTGAAGATGAAGGCAAGTAGCTTATATCTGATTCTTTAGAAAATCATGAACAGGCGTTGGTCAAAGAGGCTGACACTTTTGTTTCATTGGAATCTGTGTGAGGGGATCAGAGTTCACCAGGGGAACAGATGTTATGATGGTGGAGATTTGAGGTGGGTTATGACAGACTGGACAAGACCTTTGGCTTTGTGGGTGAATATGAATGGGCACTCATTAAAGATGTTATGCAGACACATCTACAAAATCTAGACTAGAAGTGTATCACAGAGGACATTGACTTGTTTACAAAGGAGATTATGTGATCTCAATTTCTAGAGGCATGTGAGACAAGTTTTTGTAGGCCTTTTACCTACAACCACTGGCTGGAGTCGAGAGGAAGTTATGTCAGTGGTGCCGTCTGTCCCTCTTTTCTAATGAAGAAAACTAAGAATCTTTTATCTGAAAGAGGGCAATAAAAAAAAGTTAAAAAATAATACACATGCATACAAATGCATGTGCTTGCGTACAAAAATACAGTGTGAGCAGTCGTACTGACAGAAACTCACTTCTGTCCATTTTTATTGGACAGATACTTATGGCATCCCATTAAATTGTTGCAAAAGCTTTAGCATTTTTACTTTGAATTTTAAATAATCTTCACCATTAAAAGTTCTGTTGCAAGACTGGCTATATCAAAATGCTTGCAAAAAAAAGGTTAGGATACCTGAAAATCAGGGGCTTAATACAGATGATCAAGGCAATTACTACATGCCACAGTTGAAATCAGGTAGTTAATGGGAGATTTGGGAAAAATTAGTGCACACAATAGATTTCTTTTTTAGCTTTTATAGAAGGAGAAGGCAAATATGTGTTCTTTGTGGGAAGCCTAAGCCTATAGAAAGAGTCAACATGGGAGAAGATATGCTGAGCTGTTTTATCAAGTAATTTTAAAGTACTTTGCATGAGAAGTCCATAAAGGTAGCAGGAGTAAGAAACCATAATTAATGGACAGAACCTCTAGACATTAAATTAATGATTTGCCTTAACATTCACGACAGAGTGGGTGACAGATGCTGGAAATGGATGTAAATTTCCTAGGAGAGGAAGAAGAAATACTGAGAGAAATCAAGACCATACCTGAACAGATGATCAGGGTATTAGAACCTCTAAAGACTAGCAAAGCTCCAGGGGCAAATGAAGTCTGTCCTGGAGATGAGAAACACAAGAACCTGAGCAGGTACAGGCAAAATCATATTATAATAGAGGGAGAATGTTGGTGGACTTTAAAGTGGTGACTAGAAACTGGGAGACAGGAAATTACTGCTATTTAAGCATCACTTCTGCTCTTGGGAATAGTGACAGCTAAACATTCACTTTCAGAAAGATATTATTTGGTTATGGTCAGAACTCAACAAAGGAAGACATTTCATTATTTTAAGCAGTGGTCTACTTCAATTAGATTAAAAGTTGACTAGGGAGATGGAAACAGGGATGTAAGTACTGACGATTTTAAGAAGCTTTATCTATAGCACAGTCTAAAAGACAGACCACACATTTAAAAGATTTTCTAGCCAGCCAACATCTCTTTGCAGGTATATGCCACTGGGACTTCCTTTTCAGAGCTGGTGGTGCCTTGCAATATGTTCTGAGCGTTCAGTGGCACCAAGAAGGCTCTGCACCCATCAGAACCACAGTAGAGTTTGTGCCAGTGTAGAGTTTGTGGTCAGTGTCAACTGCAGCAACCACTGAAAAGTTCAGCTTATTTGGATAAGGGAATATGATTAGCTTCAGGAGATGAAAGAGTCCTGGAGTTAGCAGGTAATGGCAAACACAAATGAAGGCAAATGACTTCAGCCATTTTGTGAGGATCAGCATAATGATAATTTTCATTTACTAGAGCAACACAAAGAAGGAGAAGCATAGGTGAGTAAAATGATGAGAAGTAATGATTTGCAGCTGTGAAGAATTTGGCATTATAATACAAGTAAGCAAAATAATTCACACTTGCCTGGGATAGCTCAGGAAGATGGTTCAGTGAACTGGTTTGTACATACCAGGTAGAAAAATGTAAGAGAATTGTAGGAGGAACAAGAGGAAAATATAAAAATGACTAATCCCCCCTAGTCACATGCAAATCAACAATCAGGAGGATGATCTAGATGAAAGAATGGCAGGCATATAACTAATTTTTCTATGTAATGTGTAATAGCAGCAAACAAAGCAAGCAACATCAAGGATACATAAACACAGCTATTGAATATAAATTATTTTAGCATGCTATAAAAAAATCATGAAATTTGTGACGCAAAAATCTCTATGGTCTTTGTCATTTTAAACCTTCTATTAATATCTTGATACATAGAGAATGTCCATATAAAAGTACAGGGGCTAATAATTCTGCAAAGGAAAACGTATGGATCTGTGTTTATTGTAGCCACAGCATTTGTTTCTAAAATGAAAATAAAAATATGTGTTTGCCACCACAACTTGTTCAACTGACAACAATCAGTCAAAAAACTTGGTGATAAACAAAATGCTGTTAGTTCCATACTTAATTTGTCATCAACTTGCTCTATTTAAACATAAAACTGGTTGTTATAATCTAGCAACTGTGGTATGGCTGTGAGTACATCCCCTGAGTTTTTCTCATCTAGTGGAAATGTCAAGATTGTATTTTTGTCTCTGTTTTTCTAGTACGAAACCTCTCTACAAGGTCCACAGTTCTTAACAGTGCTGATTAATGACTTAAGACAAAAGTCTATCAAAGTTAATGGAAAGGCTTCACTGTTTTTTTGATCAATTCATCTGTCCTCTGGCATTTTGGACTTCTGGATTTTCCATTAAGTAAGAAATGATTTCAGTTGTTTCCCCTTTACAGAACAAGGGAGATTTACTTTTACTCAGACTTCACCAGTGAAGAATTTGTTTCTCGGAAGATACAAACACAGTTTTCAGAGTCAAAGAAGATTTTTAGGAGTCTGGGGGAGGAGGAGGAAAGACCTTACTAGATGCCCCAGAGAATTTGTGAGAGAGAATGCTGAAAGACCTTGCTTCATTTTCTGTTTCATGGTTCTGGAATTTGAAGGACTAAACTGGGAGGCTATAGACTTTCCCAGGGAGGACTGATCATATATCACAAAACCTGAAAGCTACAGAGTCAGTGGGAACCACTGGAGAGATTACTTCATATTGTTTCTTAGTGATGAACAAGCTGGAAATGCTGTGGTGGGTTTGTGGTGAGAGTGCATAAAGTCTCCCCATTCATGAAGAAGCACATTCTTCCCAGAGAAAAAGTTGGTAAAAGTCTGCTACCTTGCCATCCCTTAAGGTTTCTGGCATAAACATTTCTGCCTCTGCTACTAAATAGTTGAAGTAGCTTCCTAGACTAAGCAGATACTTTCTGCCATCCCGTTGTCATTGCAACCATCAACGGATCACTGATGCCAGATCTGCACCCTTTAAATTTTCCAAGTCAGACCTTCTTAGTTTGCTGACAAAAAGAAATTTCCCCATTCAGTACTGTGGAGTCAATAAAAATGTAGGCAGAGCAAGGTGCATTCTCTTCTCCCTGATGTACCATAATCATCAAATTGTTAGCTAAGATACAATTCCAGCAATAACATTGCACATAATAGTTGATGTATGAAGCAGAAAGAACATAGTTAATTTGCAGATGTGAATTTGAGCTTTCATGTCCATCAGACAGGAAAATCTGGTTTTTCGTGAAGACTGAGAACATTTTAAATGGAAGCCACTGATGGAAATACATATGGAATGTGAAAAAGCACTTGTATGGTCAATTTTCTATCCAGGTGAACATTCTCATTTCTTCCTGTCAGCTTTACTGGGGCTTTGTATTCATTTCTTTGCTGCTTTTCCTTGTACATTCCTCTGACTGTAAATTTTCTCATGGTGTCCTGTTTTTACAGACATAGTCTATTTCTTGCTGTGCAAGAAATAACACCTCTTTAATGACTTAATATAGGGGCTACCATCCAAAAGACAAAAGTGTGTAACACTGTCATTGTGATATTACATTTCTAATTCTTTCTCTAGTCAATGTTACTGTATGGGTCTCTCCTGATAGAAACAGCTATTCAGAACAGCATTTAAACACTAAATTTAATCTTTGATTTTAAGATATCTTCAGGAACTGTACCTTAAGCTGCATCCCTGCTGGCCAACTAGTGTTATTTTAAGATGTAGGAAGCTTATTGCAGTGGAAGTTAAGGTGTGATCTTGGATATTCTGTAGCAGAAATCTATGCTCTTGCTTTTTCCCTGTGATAACTTTTTGTTATTGTTTATGCACAAGTAACCTTGACCTACCTTGAATTTACTACATGCTAAGGACAGGTATGCAGGGTCTTACTATGGAGCAGCTGACATACAGTATCTGAATCTTTTGACTCCTTGTTTAAGTATCAGTGTCATCACAGTAGATACACAGCTGGGAGTGCACTTTGCATATGGCCACATTTTATTGCAACTTAGATATTTGTACCAAGACCTGCCGTAGTATCTTCAGCTGGTACTTTGCTCTTAGCAGACGGCAGGACTGAGCCCCGGCTAACTGGCTTTGCTACCCTGATCCCAGCTTCCTTCACATTTTTCAGAAAAGGCTATTCTTGGAGGTTAAAGAGGATCTTTTTAAATGTTGTTGTCCAGCAGCAGTAGATTTCAGAATGCAGTAGGCTGAGAATTCCTTGACAAAGCTCTTCTGTATGAAGACTGAGGGTATTCACAAAAATTGGCTTGGTGAGTTTGAGTCTAAAATCTTCTTAAGCCCATTTGTTTGGTTCAGAAGGAACATCTTTATCGCAAATAGATGAAAGAGGAAAGCTTTTGGGTGCAGGGGCAGGTGATGGTAATATGCCCATCTCCATTTACACAGTTGGTTATTTTTTGTTCTTTCAGTACAAATCTACTTAAATGTTGGCCATAAACCTTGGCTACATTTTAATATTGGCTGTGTACTTGTGATCTTTCTCTAGTGATACTTAAAAAGGGCATTGACTCTTCCTTTTATTTGATTTCTGTCTGCAGTTATAAAATTAATCTCCCAGCCTCATGCTGCAATGAGCTGTGTCAGTGGAAGAGAGATAAGTTTCATTTTTTTTGCCTTAAAACTTCTTCCAAAGTTACAAGGAGTTTAGCACATTTACTTTGTCTTTTCAATTTTAACAAAGCCCTTGTCTTTTTTCTGCATTTCTATTTTATCCATGTCATTTTGGTTCTTTTGTTTTATACTTCACATTTTTTCCACACTCTTTTTTTCTTCCCTTCAAGCCTAGTTTATAGTCTCTGACAGGATTCTTTCTATGCTATCTGCCAAAACATCTGTTCCTTTTCTGAATAAAAAGCTTGCTTCTCCAGGAAGTGTCACACGGGTCCACACAAACTATAAACCTTCATTTCTCTCTGCAATTTTGCCAATGATGGACCAGCACTGGGAAGCTTTGTGTTCTTGTCTGTTTTATCTCATTTTTCATTATGTCCAATTCAGGTAGTTTGTTGGCGAAAAATAAATTGCATCATTTGGATTTCAATGTACACATTTCCTTTGAAAATATCATATTAGTTATTTGTACTTTATATTTTTAATCTTGCAATTATTTCCTGAATTTCTGACCAAAGCAAGTGTGTATTAGCTTAAAATTGATTCCACTTAAACAGATTCTATTGCCTGTTCTTTCCTGCTAGGACCACATCTGCATTAATACCCTCACCAAAAATGCAACGTAACTGTCCTTGATTCTTCTTGGATTGATTTTTGGTGATGCTACAATTTTGCAGTCAAAGTGTCATTCAGAGCAATTTTGGGTTCCCTTGAGGAAGTTGCGTAACTTTCAGTTTTTTGTTTTTGCCATTTATAATTTTTAATGATTATAATAATTCTTATGTAGTAGACAGACTTGATTCTATTGTAAAGTTCTTTGACATCTTTAAGGAAGAGTGCTGTATTTGAACAGGATAGTGTTTTTACATTGTGTTCCCACAGTATAACAAAATTCATGTCAATAAATATTTCTCATGTTACATTTTATAAATGATCAATACTAACAATGAATCATTTAAATACTTCCCCCAAATATGGGAAGAAATATTTATTGTTTTCTACGTTGCAAAGTGAAGGAAAAAAGTGGGTTTCATATGTATTTGTTTGTGGCATAATTTCCTGTTGATACATTGCTGAGATCATTGTCTCAGCAGATCATTGACTATATCAATAACTAAGAAGAAGAGGATTTGCTGGTGAACGGTTTTAAGTTCCTGCAAACATCTGAACCTTAGTGTGGTAAATAATATGAGAGAACAATGGATAGAAACTTCCCCCTGGAGTGACTGTAGCTGTTTCACTATTTCAGTCCCCTGAAGTTTTAATTAATTTTCACAGAAATGAATGAGAATTTTTTTTTTAATCTGCCAGAAGTTTCTTCATCTTCTTCCCAGGAAAACTGTGTATTTCCATTTGTAGTAGTTACTTAGGGGTTTCCAGTGTCAATCTGGTATGGGGATGGGGAAACACGCATTCTGCTCCATTGTTCCCTCTCTCTGCTCAACACAAAGAGAGTTTCTCCAGGTGGCAGAGATTTGATAAATGTTGGGAAGCCATGTAAAGAGAATTGCTAAGGAAATTGAATTCAACCTCTCTCCATGGCTCGAACCCCCCCTAGAACAGGTGGCCTGGCATGCTGGCCACAAGTTCCTGTTGACTGAGTCCATCTAACACCTCCGTCCCCTCGTGCAGGGGCTTTGTTTGTGGAAGCTGGCAAGCTGCCTTCCTGGAGGAGCTGCAGAAACAGGAGGGGGGCTGGGAATGGTTCAACAGTCCTGGTTTTTTTCATGGCTCTTGCTGTGTTTTGCTGGTTCTTTGAAGTGCTTAAGAGAGATCGGTGTGTGATTTGTTATATGAAAGTTTGAAAATTCATAGTCAAGGAAATATTTCCAACACAACACAAAGCACACTTTCTCAGTCATCTTTCTATTGGGACTCTCGTGTGAGATCTTAGGGCAAGACTTGTGAGAGAGTTTTTTCCTTTCTTGGCTTGAATTGCCCAAAATATTAATTTAAAAATAACTTTTGTTACTTATGTAGGCCTGCCCCAGTATGACCAAGAGAGCAGGAAAGGGAAAGTGTTCTCAGTCCTGACAAACATTAATTACCCATTTCAGCAAGTTGATATTGACTGGGCTATTCAGTAACCGTGTGGAGCAGATTAGAACATCAGTCATGCCAGTGTACTTCTGGAGTAACTCCACTGAAGTGCAGTCAACTCATACTGTAAATTGTTTTTATTTGTACACTAGAAAATCTGTGCTCTCTTTTTGTCCCATGAGGTGCAACCTGAGCAGCTGGTAGCCCATCAAACTGGGAAGTACCTTCCAATGTCCCTCTGTGTGAACTACCTAGCGCCTGCTGAAGTCATCGTGCAACTGGATTCATGAAGCACTGGTCTGAACTGAGTTCATACAGGAAATGACTCACTCCAGTGAACACATACAAATACTGTGATTTGCATTTTCTTTGGAAGATTTACATTTTTCAGTGGATAAAAATAAAGGAAATGAGGGCTCTGCCAATACTGTACAACAAATACTACTGAGCTAGAACTGTACAAGCTATCTCCTGTACCAGAAAGCACAGAGCTGCATCAGCTCAGCACAATGCCCAGGTTAATAAACTGTGCTAATAGGTGGGTGTAATTAGTTTCTGCATAGCATCATGTCCACACAGTTTGTCTGCTTTGAGGGACCTTGCTAGTATTTCTGTCTGAGATATTGATCAGTACAATCTCAGGGCTGTAGGCTCTGCATTCCAGTTTTCAATGATGATGTGCTCTAAATATTACAGAAAAGCAAATGTAACCTACACAGAGAAGTCTTCAACAGACAGGTTTAAAGCAGAAATGTGGTTCTAGGCTTAGTTACAAATAGGATCTTAAATCTTGTAAAAAAGCAACACATGTTGACATACACATATAAGAAGCATGAACCTATGTGATCAACTGCAACAGTACTGGGCACTGGCATTTACAGGAAAATTAATATCAGTTTAACGCCATTTTAATCTGTCAGACAACGTGCAGGTAGAACCCCATGGACTTCCAGTTTTAAGCTTTGCAAAAAGACCTGAGTGCATGGCAGACCATATTGCCTCTATGTTTCTTCTCTCTCAGTTAGTAAACGTGAATCTGAAATATAATTAGACATAAACTTGAAAATAACCAAGGAAAAAGATTAGATCTGGAGATAAGGAACTTAGAACAAGCTAATTGTATTCAGAAAAAAACCTCAAAGAAAATGCTCTTCATGCTGTAGCTTGAAATTTGAGGAGAGGAAAACCTTTTGTTCATCTCTTTGCTGTATGATGCTTTTTTACAATGAAATTCAACACAAAGTGAATCTCAGCTGGTTTGGAATTATATTACCATCTGGGGGAAGATTTTGAAACAAGCCAAAACTAACAGATTTTCACCCAACCCCTTAAGAATTCTAATTGCCAGGAGTTGGGCATTTCTTAGGAGCAAACTGACAGTGCAGTAGCGTGAGTCTGCAGGATCTTCTTGGCTGCAAGATCTTTTGGCTGGAGATACTTTTTGATTCATGTAGAATCACCTAGAGCTCGGCAGATATTTTTAGTGTTTCTAGTTAGAAAGTTTCATCTATACTTCATCTGGAAACTATGGCCAAAGCTGTAATTAACATTGTCAAGACTGAGCATATTCTTGATGATGTTGTTGGTTAAAACCAATGTTGAACAGAGGGGGTCAAGCTGCATGCCTCAGGGGCTCTATAGTGTACTTCAGAGTCCCTCAGTAAGGATTAGCAATTAAGTGACTAGTTCAAATCCAGGAAAGGTCAAGAGTGATTAACATTCTTTTGTTCCATTGGTTAGTGGAAAACAGATGTAAAATGAAGTGATGATCAAAATCCAATTCCTAGTAGACATTTTACATCATAAACACCAAACTCCTAATGATCCCTTGCTGGCAATCTGATTAGAATGGGCAATAATTGAACAGGCACAGAGACTGCCATGCAGCCCTTACTGCCATTCCCCATAGCAAAAATACTGTCATTTTTGGGCTGGAGGACAAGCTGGAAAATTGCAGTCTCTCTGCCTGAGCTTTTTGTGTTCTGTTGATATATTTGGAAATCTTTCATCCTGAGTGGTATCAAATCATATTTTGGACTTCAAATATAGCTGAAGAATATTTTAAGTGCTCTGAATGCAGAAGAACCTGGAATTTAAAACTGACAGTTTTTTGATAATTTTAAATATGTGTGTTTGATTCTGAGCTGGATTAATCTGACATGGATCTGCTGAAAAATTAGGTAAGTGGTAGTCAATGAAGCTGGCAAAGGATCTGATTCTGCATTACTCAAAGTACATGATCATACTTGAAAATGCATGAGCAGTTTTAGAGAAAGTATATCACACCTAAATTATGTGCCTTATACATGCAACCACTGCTTTTCTTCTACTTCTTGGGCACCAAAGGGGTTAGAGTTAGGGTTAGGTGAGAGGTTGAATGTTAGCGGGTTAGAATGAAGAGTTAGGGGTTTGGATTGAGGCTTAGGCTTCAGGCTTTTGGTTAGGGTTACTACCATGATATAACAAAACTCTAAATTCCAAAGCCTGATATTCTCATACCATCCTGCAACTGGTGAGTGATAGAATGTTTTTCTTGTAAACATGATGTCTTCTAGACCAAATCTCTGTATATGCTGTTCTCCATGGAAAAACTGTTCTGCATTACCAGAAAATCTATTCTATTAATTCATCCAGGATGAATTCATCCATTCATCACTGGGCAAAAAACTGTCTGGATGGCCGGGTCCAAAGAGCTGTGGTGAATGGAGTTAAATCCAAGTGGTGTTCCCCAGGGCTCAGTATTGGGACCAGTTCTGTTTAGTATCTTTATCAATGATCTGGATGAGGGGATCGAGTGCACCCTCAGTAAATTTGCAGACGACACCAAGCTGGGCAGGAGTGTTGATCTGCTGGAGGGTAGGAAGGCCCTACAGAGGGACCTGGACAGGCTGGATCATTGGGCTGAGGCCAACTGTATGAGATTCAACAAGGCTGAGTGCTGGGTCCTGCACTGCGGTCACAACAACCTGATGCAACGCTACAGGCTTGGGGAAGAGTGGCTGGAAAGCTGCCCAGCAGAAAAGGACCTGGGAGTATTGCTTGACAGCCAGCTGAATATGAGTCAGTAGTGTGCCCAGGTGGCCAAAAAGACCAATAGCATCCTGGCTTGTATCAGAAATAGTGTGGCCAGCAGGACTAGGGAAGTGATCATCCCCTTGTACTCAGCACTGGTGAGGCTGTACCTAACTAATACTCAGTTTTGGGCCCCTCACTGCAAGAAGAACATTGAGATGCTGGACCGTGTCCAAAGAACGGCAAGGAGGCTGGTGAAGGGTCTACAGAACAAGTCTTATAAGGACTGGCTGATGGAACTGGGGTTGTTTAGTGTGGAGAAAAGGAGGCTGAGGGGAGACCTTATTGCTCTCTACAACTACCTGAAAGGATGTTGTAGTGAGGTGGGGTTTGGTCTCTTCTCCCTGGTAAAAGCGATAGGATGAGAGGAAATGGCCTCAAGCTGCGCCAGGGGAAGTTTAGGTTGGATATTAGGAAAAATTTCTTCACTGAGAGGGTTGTCAAGCGTCGGAACAGGCTGCCTGAGGAGGTGTCTGAGTCCCCATTCCTGGAGGTATTTAAAAGACATATAGATGTGAAGATTAGGGACCTGGTTTAGTGTTGGACTTGGCAGTGATAGATTAACGGTTGGACTTGATGATTGTAAAGGTCTTTTCCAACCAAAATGATTCTATGATTCTATGATTCTATAATTCTATATTACTGGATTCCACTAGATGAAAATACTTCCATAATTTAGCAACAAAATCTGTAAGATGAATACACAAAAAATTTTCAGTGGGTGGATAAAATGCTTAAAGAGTCTTGTAACAAGTACCAACTGGACTTTTCTTGCTGCTCTACAGTCCCTTGTCTTAGTTATCTATACAGCAAACTAAGAAAGAAAACGCTCTAAAAAGCTAATAGCTTGAATAAGGTAAGATATTGCTCGTTTTCAGTAAGTTTATAAAAATTACATCATTAGAATCTTATTAAGTAAATTTAAAACAGTTGAAAATATTCTTGTTATTCACTAGGTAGCTTATATACTATCTAGAGCTGCTGTTGACTGACAGTTGAAGGATAAAGGAAGAATTAAGGGATTCACATTTTGGAAGACAGATTATACTTGTATGATTACTTTCACTATTGTTTTTATCAGAGGAACAAGTCAAACATTGCTCACTACTGAGGGCAGGTGTCCCTGCTCCTGGAGAAAAGTGGGACTTCTTAATGATCTATGAGTGGGTTTCAGGCTTCTTGATGACATGGACTTAGCGAGTTCAAGAACACAACTCACTTCTGAGATTACTTTGTTTCCTTGAGCCTGCATCCTTTTTAAAACAGCTAGTGGCACTTTATATCTCAACCAGTTATTGGAATCAACCTTTTTTGGGACATCCTGGATATGACATTGGAAAGAAGAGTCCAGAAATTTGTACTAACTCTTAGCTCTGCAATTGAGTTAGGACATCACCAATATTTCTTCTTTTAGCTTTGCCTTTGCCAAAACCATTTCAGTGAGAAAGCTCTCTAGGGCAGTGACTATATATGTTTAGTTTCTAGTACACCCTAACCCTGACCACAGGGTGGTCCATGAGCATTGCAGTAATAGTAATAATGTATGACACTAACTGTGGGTTTTGAAAGGATGTGTATTCTGCAAATGCATTTCAAAGAAACGGAAGCAAAAGTGTCTTTTACTCCCTGAAAAATGGAACCGCTAAGCATTTATATTTAAATTAAATGCTTTTAGGAGTTCATTGAATGTTATTTAGCACGTATATTATAGCAAAGGCATGTTACCTATTGCCTTAGAATGAGGAATTTATTGCTTTTTCATAGTTATCTTTTGTATCAGCATTTGGCAGGTAACAAATGAAATTTGCTTGCTAAGGTTAAATTGTTTGTGCTGCTGCTCAGCCATACAGATACAGAGGATGAGACAATGGAAAAAAGTTATTTGCTTTTTTGGGCAGACATAGGAATATATTAATATATCGTGATCTTGACCTGTCTTTGAAGAAATGTTTATTCTCTGAACTTAATTCCTGTCTGAATCACTCCACTGAAATCCTGTTCATGCAGGAGATGTACGAATGGAATTGCAGACAGAATTGGCCCAGTGTGGTCAAGGTGCTGATGCTCAGAACAGCCTGAGGTCAAAGCAGAATGGACTCCAAGTATCAGTCAAAAAAGATGAAGGCTCTCTGGAACTTGGTATGAAAAGTTCCTGTTTCTCTGTCCATTTTCAGTACCACTGCATTTCCTGACTCATGCAGATTTGGGACCAATAATGCCTGATTCTCTCTGAACCCTGAATTTGTTATACTTTAGGAATATGAAAACATGCTGTTGAGTAAATACTAATGCCTAAACTTGTAAGGATTCCAGCCTAATTTTTTGGACTCCAGTGTTTTCTTTAAATTTCAAAAAACTTCTGGAAACCATGCTTTGCAGGTTTCCCTTTAGTCTAAGTCCATTTTGGTAGGCCAGTTGAATTTTTTTACATACCTGAGAAGTCCTTGTGATACAAGGTCGGAATAATAAATTTTATGTTTTTATTCTTTATGTAGGAAAAGTAATATAATGCCATCACTACTTTATTACTCTGCAGTCATTCTGTTACTATGCAACTTAAAATATTTCAGCCATCAGCATTTGGAGAAAGTTCATAGGTGTAGGGCACTCCATTATAATTTGCCTTTAAAGACAACATTTCTTCTAGTCGCCCTGCCTAGAAATGCAGTTATGGATCAAGACACTGGAGCTAGTTCTGAGGTGAGCTGAAGAGATGGTAAACTGAGAATGCACTGTATTTGCACTAGTATAACCAGTGCTCTAGGGCTCCAGTATTTCTGTTTATAAGTTGAGTTAATAGTTCTTGCTAATTGGAAATGTCTGGACCTTTTCTGAAGACTGGAAAAGTCTCTGAAGGGTTTTTGAAACTGATACTCAAGTTTTGGTTAAAAAAAGAAAAGTCTTTCTGTGATTTGAAGGTGCTCAGGAGAATTCAGCAGGCATAAAATAATCCCAAACATGTCAGCTTACTAGACCTTGAACTATCTTGTATTCAACTTGCTTCATTACATCTTAATATGAATTTAAAACAATGTATCAGAACTACTGTATGTGACAGGAGAGGACTCATGGTCCTCCACAGACAAGCTCACACCACTGCTCATTATCCTAGAAATCGACGTGCTGAAGCAATGTTCACGTATTTTCTTCCTAAGTTTTTCATTTCAGTGTGAAAAACTTAGGAATGAATAACCTCCTTCAACTTATGTGTCAATGCCCAAAGGACTTTTAACTCATCTCAATTTAAATTAATGACCTTAGTGATAGTACTAGCAATTGGACCATGGCTCTCATGAGCCAGATATTTGCATATGGAATTTGATTAATCCTGCTAGCTATTAATTTTCACTTTTAATTAGGTGTGATACTATTGCCGGAAGAAAATACAAGACTACTATCAGGCACAGACAATGTTGATTTTCTATTGGGTACTCTATTCTGTTTTGTTTGGCTGTGCTAGGTTCCCTCACAATGTCTGTTTGGATAGACTCAGAAAGGTACCATAGGCCTAAAAAGTGGTCTGTGCAAGTTCAGGGATAATCACTGCAAAGAAGTACCATACTGAATGAATATTACTGGTTTACAAGAGGTAGAGAAATTGGTGTACAGTATTCCTAGTTTCCAATAGGACAATCTGTATTTCTTTGACATCTCTGCACTTTGGGAGCATTGCAACGTGGTTACGTATGTCATAGCCAGGAAAGCAACATGCAGCACTTGGCTTGCCCAGCAGAGCCAGTGCCCACGTGCTGCTTACTTCTGAGCAGATCCCTGTATGAATTAGCAGACCTTGACAAAACCACCAAGAAAATATCAATAAAAATTAATTGAGTACCCTTGCAATACAGTAGCTGTCTAATCTTCCCCTTCCTTACCAGAACAACATTAAAGAAACACACCTCTTTCTTCAGGGATGAATTTTAATAGATTTTGATGTCCATTGACAGAATGAATGAATGAATGATCAACGTTTATTAAACAAATACAATTGGAAAGGGAATATATTGATTTTTCTTGTTGAAATTCTAAGAGAAGAAAAACTTCTTGCCTTTGTGATCACAGAAGACTTCTGAGAAGTCAGTATGCATAACTGGCAAGGGCACAGAGTGAAGATGAAGGCATAAAAGTTAGCAGGGACATGCCAAATTCCTGTTGAACTGTGGAATGGCTTCCTCTGTGCTTTTAAAATGCCTTTCCTGAAGTATTCATCTGTTTGTAATAAATGGATAATTCATAGTGAAGAACACACGGTTTTTATGAAAGGAATCGGTACTTTTGCAATAGAATTTCATATACTTGTGCAAGCCCTTTTTTGTATTTCGTAACATCTCATACAGATATACAATTTCTTTCTGTGGAAATGTACACTCCGCCAACATCAGTGCAAGTTAAATCTCTGAGACATCTTTGTTCAAATTCAGATTTCTAGAACTCACCCATGAATATCTATGTGGAAAGTGACTCAGCTGTATCAACATTCTAATGCTTTTCTTTGGAAAAATACAGTATAAGACACAGTAGCAACAAAATATTTGAGTAAAATGTGGAAGTATTTTAATTTTATTAAACTTTTACATTAAGAGTAGGTGATTGGAAACTGTATCTAGAAAATGAGTAATACTAATAGAGCATGTTAATAGTGCACGGTGCCTTTGTCCATTGTGTAGTACTGGGAAATCCTCTTTTTAACCAGTGTGAACACATTATGGTCTTTTTCACCTTCTTCAGAAGATATGTCTAGCCATGTGAAAATGGGCATTTTCTTCAGTGTGTTATATGTAAAGCAAACTAGAGTGCAAATTTTGATTAAAATGTTGCTCTGTGGCCTTTCATATAAAAACTAATTTTATTTAATATTACTTTCTACATGTATGCAGAAAATGGCAAACCAATATTAATAAAAGAAGGCTTATAGGAATGTGGATCGAGAACAATAGATCCTAGACAAAGTTTATTTACCTAGCTAGACTTTCATTTCAAAGTTAACAGCACTCTGTGTTACTGGTTGTTAGACATTTTTAACCCACTGTAATTTATTCCATGGAAGTTTAATGCCCTGCTGAATGGAGATGGGGTGAATTTTCAAAAGTCATAATCCACTGAAGTAAAAAATCTTTAATGACAACATAGGCAGTAGGCTTCAAGAGTTTAGTTTAAATTCTTTCTAAAAATGTAAAACGTAGGGCAAGAGTTAATAGGATATTTCATACGGTTATATTTCAATCCTTTCCCAAATCTTTATAAATTCACTTGCATCTCCACTGTTAGAAATATTTGGGCTGAATTCCTGCACTTCTAAGGCAAAAAGCAGAAAGCTGTAAAATTGTAATGTGAAGATTTTCACAGTGTATTGTAACTCATTTGGTCCTTCAGCTCACAGATTATTATATGGGATAGTATAATGTTTTCTAAATTGAAAGAGAAATGATGTTTTACAAACCAAATACCTTCCATTTTGCCTTAACTAGGCAAGAAAATGAAAACAAACTAGATAATACAACACTATATTCATCCCTCTGCTCCTCTAGGATTTTTACAACTGACTTTAGTGATGGGTCAGGATTTGGCCCATAAATTGAGCCGAAAGACTCCACATATTTCCTATGTATTCCAGAAACACAGTGTTACGCTGCCCCTTTACTACCACCTTTGGAGCTGCCTAGTTCTGGAAGTACCTGTAACTCAGACAACACCTCCTTTTTGTTTTGTCCTGGAAGCTCCCCTGATGCCAGCCATAAATTTTTACAGCTCTGCTTGGCCTGAGCATCCAGGCACCAAGCTTCTGCCTGAACCCCACAGGAAAAACGCTGCTGCTTTGCTAGATTTTTTTGTGGTCTGCTGGACAAGAGTTTAGGTGGCATTAAATGAAGCTAGGAGGTGACTTGTTCAAACAAACAGGAGGAGAGGGTTCCTCAGAAAGTCTGAAGTTAAGAGCTGGAACTACTGGTTGCAGGGTGTTTCAGATACTGAAAGTTTCAGAGACAAGCAAGTTCTTGTAAGTGATATTTGTTGAAGATGATTAAATTCATAGCCAGAAATCCAGCTTAAGAAGTACTTGATCTGCAAAGGTTTGAAGATGGGAAAGATTTTCCGGTAGAAATAGTATATTCTTTCCCTGATTTTGGATTCTTTGACAAAAAAAAACTTTTAGCCATTGTTGGATACATTGTACAGGACTAGGTGGACTTTTGGTTTGACTTGTTAATGTTCTCAAGCTCTTAAACTAAATTCTCAATTGCAGTCACTTCCATTTTCTCTAGGAGCTACCTTTTTGAAGGAAAAACAACGAGGTTCCTTCTTTGAAAGACAAGAGTGACAGCGGGACCTGTCTTCACCCCTGATTTCCAGGAAAACAGTGGAACATTTCTTAGGGCTGGCTTTTCATGGCTTCCTGCTGTGGATCTGTGGTTTTGGTTCCTGGTTCAAAGTTCCCAGCTTTTTCCAGGCACTTAGAAGAGCCTGGATGTTTAATTCTGAGTCTGATTTCCACTCTGCAAGTTTGTGAAAGGAAAAAGAAAGCCCTAGGTTCTTACAAAGAGCTGTGCTGCCACAGCTGAGAGGGCAGCACTGGCAGAGTGAAGCAAAGAAAAAGGAGAAAGAGAAAAACACCAGTTAGGGCACTACTTCCTGAAGAAATGTCTCCACAATTACAGTCTAAGTCTGATTGATTTCAAGTGCCTATCTGTATCTTTAGATGACTAAACACTTTTTAAAAGCCTGCTTGCTAAACATTTTTTCTAGTCACCAGTGAACAAAACAGCCTCAAGAAGACTTGTTTCTCAGATTCTAAATACTGGTGAAAATTATTTGTATGATTAAGTCAAACCCAAAAGATAACAGAATAGTTCCAAAAGAAAACCTCGATATGGGAAATCTCCTATATCTAAAAGCAAGGAGGAGCAGTAGTAGCACGTCTGTACACCTTGCTGTATGAGTAACACAGCACAAGTTTGAGCATGCTTGCAGATGCATAGGGAGCAGCGGACTTCAACATGACTAGAGCATTTCAGAAAGCATTTAGACAGAGCAATCATTGTCCTGCTTCCAGCCTGCAGCCTTTGTGTTCTCTCCATGGTGTTCTCTCCAGGGCAAACTTTGTACCATGGGTCAGATTTTTCTTGCTTACCCTTAGGCATCTAGATGAAGAGCATTTATTCAATCCTTGAAGGTTCATCAATAGCTAATGGAGACAGAGGAGGTAGTTCATTCTGTTTCTCTCTCCCTATTGATTATGGAATAAGCCTAGATGAATAGTTTAGACCTAAGACCTGCATTACAGGTGAGTGAGGTGATTCCCATGCTAGATCATGGACTGGGCTGGCACAGAACATGTTCTGACTCTTTCCTAATATGTGATGGCAGGCCACCACTTTCTTTCATCAGCTTGTTAACATTCACAGGGCTTGTGTCAGTGTCACAGCTTAGCCCACAGTCAACATGAATGCAAGGGAGAGGAGACTCTAAAGCAAAATTTGACATGGTAATTCTTAAGTATTCTCATTGGAAACTAGCCATGGAAGGTGTTTTATTGCATTTCCTGAAAGTTATTTGAGACTTGTTAGTTTTCAGACTTATTTATAACAGCCAACTTACATTGTGTAGAGCACTGTGAAACTGTAACTTATGCTAGTTATTTTTCTTTTGCAGAACAGTCCACTGCAATATCTTAATAGTTTACGATCAACAACTGTTAAGAATTATAATGTCTTTAAACAAAGCAGTGTCTCTACTGTTTTAATAGTGCCCTCATCTTTCTGTGGGTAGAAATTTTCTAATTAGTCTTTGATTCTTAGTCAGATCTCAAACAGATATCAACTGATATAGGCACTCTAATTTCAGTGATGTTAAATTTCACTGAATTTATATCAGCTGTCATGAGCTGAATTTATATTAGCTTCTGGTCTCGCATAACCTCTGTTGTATGAATGATGAAAAAAGCTCAGGTAGCCACATTTTCTTTCTAACAAGGGCCATTTTGAACAAGCACAATAGCTCATAGATTAAAACAAGAAAAATAGAGAATTTAAAGCTGAGCTTAGCACAGTTTATAGTATTAAGTTGATCTGTATGAATCCTAAGGTAGATCTACACAAAAACTGCAGTAACAGTGCATATTAAGTTCAATTTCCTAACTTAAGGACAGTAAAAAATTTTTACCGTCCCTCTAGTTTCTGTGTGACAAAAAAATCTGGGGTTTTTTATGTTTAAGGGAAGGGTCCCAAGTGATTGCTTTACAGAATATTGTTGAAAACTTCAGATGCTTCTCTTTCTATGGCCAGTAATGGAAGGAGATCACCATATGAATTCTGTAGGGCTCTGTGCAAGGACCTACGCTGTTCAGTATATTTGTAAATGACCTATGAAAGGTGAGTGAGAAAGCTTGTTGATGACACAAAATATTTCAGAGTAGAAAAGAGCCAACAGTGAGGAATGGCAGAAAGATCTTACCAGAATTAGTAAATAGGCGCTAAATTAAGGAATGAAATTCTTTGGTAATAAATGTAATAATGTAACACATGGGGAAAAAATAAATCCCAGCTTCATATATAAATGGGATGAAATTTTGGTGTTATGACAGTTCCATGCAAGCATCATTTCAGTGCTCATTAGCGATCAAAATCAAATAAAATATTATGAATTAGCAAAGAAAAAAGGAGTGACCACCATAAAAGACCATGGTTCTGCCACATCTTGAATATTGTGTGCCATTCTGGGCTTTTCATCTTAAAGACAGGACTGAGAGTAGAACTGAGGAGGCTCAGAGAAGGAAACAAAGGAAATTCAAAGGTATAGAATGGCTTCTGTGCAAGGAATTATTCCTGTGACCCAGGAGGCTGGTACTCAAGGCAGGAGAAGTGATCAATATTTGTTTACCACTATGAATAGGTATAGCTGAGGCTTGTACTGGTGGTCTAGAAGTAGGCTTCTTTTTGTAGCTAGAAATCATCAAATTTTCCACTCACTGATATTTGTAGAATAAATATGTAAAGTGTAGCAGCAAAGTGTAGCATGGGAAATGTGGATAGAGACTGAAGTTTCCATCTGGAGAACGAACGGTTCTCCAAAGAAGGTGTCAGGACCCAGGTTCAAAACAATCAGTAAGAGGGAACAGAGCTGTGGAACTCATTGCTGAAGGATGCTATGGAGGTTACAAAGGGTCAGGGGAGAGTGGACAAATGCACAGAAGAGTGGTCTACTGAGAGTTACTGAAATGGAAAACATATATACAGAAACCATATCTAGCAGAGGAAACTAGAAATATTTGACAGCTGGGAAAAAATTAGGGAACTATCACATGCTTGCCACATTCTTGCTCTTCTCCAGGCATCTCTTATAGCTGCTATTGGAGACAGGACATTTTTCTAAATGAGTCTTTGGTCTGATCCTGCATAGCCACTTTTGTGTTCTCATTTGACACAGTAGATCATGATTTACTGTTCCATTTGTCAGATTCATCTGAGTGTGCATTTTTTGATCAACCAATCCACATGTTTATTCTTTCCATGTCATGTAGCAAAAAGGCTTGTAAGTTAAAACCAGAGAGGTCTGTTTATGTGAAATATTAATGTATCTGGTTTTCCATGTTTGTCCTCTCTTTCCAAAGTATGGGTTTGTAACAGGTGCAAGTGTTTTCTGTGTTTTACTCCCCCCTGTTATAATCATGTCTCCATTAACTTTCATTCTCAGTTTCTTTTTTATGGTCAAATTTTTGTGGAATATTGGCTTTGACTTGTCTGGAAATTATTCACTGAATAAAATATTTCCATGCCACCAGTAACTTTGTACAGTGTGTAGACAGGTATAGAAAGAAAAAATTATCGAAGTAGCATAGTAAACGAGGTCCAGATTTTCCTCCACCCATTATGTAAACAGGCTTAATGAGAGGAAACTGGATCCAGAAAAAATTTTCTGAGTGCTGTCCTGCCTTAATAATAGTCCAGCTTACAGTTCTGTCCACCAGTACTCTCCTACCCGTGCTGTATCTGAGATATCTGACCGAGGAAAGAAAATTCTGAATCCTTGTATGCAGAGCGTATGCAAACACAGTGCTGCAAAATTCTTATAGTGCTATGCCAGCAAAAACAATCTTGGTTTTGATTAGTTATTTACCTGAAGAGAGAGATTTTTCTACCTTGAGTATTAGATTGTTTGTTTACATTTTCATTTGCCCTCAAGTAGTCATACATTCAGAGGAATAAATACATAATTTCTAAACTAATACTGTAATTATAGGTAATGAACTGTAATAGAGCTAGAATAGAAGGAAAAGAGTGAGAAATCAAGAGGCATTCTGTACCTCTTTGAATGATTATTTTTTTAAATCTCAAATTGATCAGTCTTAAATTAATGTTAATATACCTATGGTTGATTTTACACTGATAAGATATCTTAAATCACCACTTGAGGCCTTCATGGCTTCCCGAGATCCCTTTCCAACTTTGCTTTCTCTGCTCCAAATGTTTAGGTTTGACCTGACAAAGCATTCAAGGCTCCGTGTCTTGACAGAGAACTCCAAAATTTCTGAGGCAAATAAATTGCCTATCCTTTAGGAAGTCCTAAATGAACTACACTTATTCATTAAAATACTTTTAATGATGTTAAACTTCATAATAAAAAAATCTTCACCCTCAAAAAGGAGGATACAGAATGAATGGAGTATTCTATTTTAATGGAGTAAAAACTGAATCACAGATCAATTCCTGTGTCTTTTTTAATGACACTTTGGGATATTGTTCCCAGTGAAACCACTGTCTTTGCTCCTTCCTAGAAGCAGCAGCAGAAATGGAATAACTATTTGTCATTATCCGCTGGAAAAGAGTTACCAGGCAGTCAGCTCCTTGTACCTTTTTGATATCAGTAAACTTTACTAGGTAGTGGAAATTTGTACTTTCCATTAAAAGTACAAGACCGGAACAAAAAGGTCAGTCTGCCGTGCTTACTGAGTGCTTTTCCACTGACATTTGTAGCATTGGAAAAGCATTTCTAAATCTTTTTGCTCCTTGCTTTTGTTCTATACAGACACTGCTGACATCATAATAATTCAAAACCACTTCTAGCTATGCAGTCACAGAGGAAATCCCCCTCCTCAGCCCTTTTGCAACATTGATATATTCCACTGTAGTGGTGTTGTGGGTTAACCCCCGTGGACAGCTAAGCACCACACAGCTCCTTGCTCACTTTCCACCCCTCCCCCAGTGGGACAGGGGAAGAGGAAAGGAAGAATAAAAGCAAGAAAATTTAGGGGGCAAGATAAAAAAAAAGTTTAATAAGTGAAGAATTAGGGGAAAAAGAGAGAAGAAAACAAAACAAAACAAGTCATGCAAAGGCAACACTCAACACCTCCAACGGGTAGAGCGATGCCCAGCCAGTTCCTGAGCAAAAGATGGCTAACCCCCCCTAAAACCCCATCTATTCCTTTTAATTGCTAAACATGATGTTATATGGTAGGGAATATCTCTTTGGTTAGTTCAGGTCATCTGCTCAGTTGTGTCCCTTCCCAACCTATTGCTCATCCCCCCAATCTATTCACTTGAGGGGCCGAGAGAGAAACAGGGAAGGCCTTGATGCTATGCAAACACTCTTCAGCAAGAGCTAGAACATTAGTGTGTTACCAGGGTTTGGGGCAAAAATCTAAACCACAGCACCATATGAGCTGCTCTGAAGAAAATTAACTCTTCTCTAGCCAGGCGCTGTACAAATGGGCCAAACTTTTCAATGTTTCGTCTAGGAGTGGCACTTCGATGTGAAAAGGCAGCAATTCTGGTTATAGTGAACTTATTGATAAGGTAGAGGATTCAAGTTTCTGAATTATGTGCAAATATACTCAAAGAAGAGGACAAAAAAGCCACCATAGAATTTGGGCTGCCCGGTTGTTTTAGCTCTCCATTAGCCAGTTTAAATTGGCTCTTTTTTCATGCACTGCTAAAACATGTCTATGTTTCAGTAAGCTGGTTTTCACACTACTAAGTGCAAAATCTCATGGATTGGCATGATCTTTCCTGTATTATTGCAGCCTTGTGGTTGGAAAGAAGAGAGACAGAAGACAGTTGTGGATTAGTTCATGTGAAAATAACTGCTGCATTTGCAGAAATTCTATTACGCAGCAATGCTCTGTATTATTGGGTGTGTGGGTCTCTGAGGATTCATATAGCTACTTTCTATAGCACGTAGTATACTAACAGTATATGAAAAAGCAGTAGGCTGGAAAATGTTAGTGAAGAACAGTGAATTCTAGAGCTTTTTTATTAACCCTTGTGGGCTGTTTTTTCTAGTGCTTACACAGACACTTGACTAGGGAGGGCAGGTTCAGGCCTTTAATCATAAATGCAGCCAGTTACCCACATTGAAAATCACAAACAGAGGTCTTAGGGCTAACCGCATGACCAGAAGTCTTTCAGGTATTACAAAATCGATGACAGTAACGATCAATTGTATTTGTTAGATCAGGTATGAAGCAGTATAACATGCATGGAATCTGAATCATCCATTTCCATGTAATATACTAGTTTTCAAAAAAACCCCACAAGTATTGGATCTGTCAGCAACTATTTCAGAAAATACCTGCTTCCTTTCCTTGGTGTTCAGTTTTATACATCTGAAAAAGAGACCTTCCCTTTAAAAGGTTTTTATACTGTTATATCTTCTTAGATGAAACTTGTAGTGTAATCCTATGAAATGTAAATCATTGGATGCAGAAGGGAAAACAAAGGAAAAACAAGCTGTGAGCAAAGAAAAATATATGGGTAAGCAATCTGTATCCTACCTACAGATTGCAGGTATACTAGCTCTGCTAGCTAACTGCTTAGATTCATAGCAGGTTGACAGATTCATGCTAGACAGGCACATTTTTTCTTTTAACCACATTTCTCTTCTTATTTTGCACTCCTTCCCCATATGCCACAGCAAAATTATATTCTGAGTCTCTCCCTGTGACATCTTCATTGCTGCTTCATTAACCAGTGCACCATCAGTGCATTTCATTACAGCTTCTCTCCTGGCTCACTGTGTTGATTCTAAGATGCAGCTACAAACTGCTTATCAAAATGGTAGTCTGTGTTTTAATCCTTCCTTCCATTCAAAAGAGGAGGAAGTAATCTTTTTGGCACAATCCTAAGTAAAACCCATATTTTATCTATTACCCTTACTGGCCCACCAACCTGAAATGCACTGGGGAGGTATAGTGTGGGATGTGACAGATTTATTTACCTATTTGTTTACTGTAAAAGGCTGGGGGTGTACCTCCTATGTGATCAGTGTATTAAGACAATTTAGACTGATTTTATGTATGTGCCTTCAACTGACCTTGAAAAAATACTGAAGTTAATGAAAGCATGCTTCAATTCCATGATCGTTAGGAAATGAAAAGGCCATGCTGTGATAGATATCCTCCGTGACATATACCTCCAGTTGTACCAGTAGGGAGGGGCCATGATTTAAATACTAGCTGGTTTCCAGTGGGTTTCCTGGGTTGGGAATACACTCAATTCATTTTTAAGTGAAGAGAAAGATATAACTGCAAGTATGATAGGAACACGTAAATCAGTGCCAGAACAGAGAGGAGTAAAACAGGCATATTCAGGATCTCCTGTGTAGCCATGAAAAGGGAAATAAGAAGCTTGATGGCCTCTTCAGAGCAGTCCAAATGTTACAAAATGTGGCAGTGTGTCTGGTGTGAGTTTTTAGGGGGAATGGGACTAAGGGTGTTTTCAGTCCCTTCCCACCCACCCGCTGCCCCCTGCCAGTTCCAGCCCTCACTGCTATGCTCTGTCAGAGCTTTCTACTAGTGCTGCATGTTAGGCAGCTGTGAGGCTGCATCTGTTCTCTGTTTTCCACACAATTAAGGCAAAGAAAAAAAAAATATAAATAAGACAAATTGCTCTGACACTAAATTATGTGAAAATCTATGTCTGAAGATTATGATTTTGTAGGAACTTGGTGCAAGATTTTTTCTTTTTTAAAAATGTGATTTTGCAGGATTTTTTTATTACTACTTTTAAACTGGTGGCCCTATTTTTCTTGTAAATACAAAAATGGCTTTCTATCTTGCACAGATCACTTTTTGGTTTGGGGAGGAAAGTGTGAAAAAAGAAGTGAAGTGAGGAAGGAGAAATGTGTGTCATACTAGAGATACAGACAAGGCAAATCAGTAGCTAGTCTGTAAGGGACTATAAGAAAAGACTGTGACTCTTCTTGCATCAAATGAGGTACAGCACACAGTATGCACAGTTGTCAACGCAAAACTCATTAAAATCTTCATTATTCTTTTACTTATATTGTAGTTGTGACTGAAGGTCCCAGTCAAGAACACAGACCAATGTGTACTCATAAAAGGAGTAGGGAAATTATATTACTATTATTAGATTTATAATGACACGGACTCTGAACATGGTCAGGCTGGCACCACCAAGACAGCACCCTGACAGTGGCCTCCAGGGGCAGCAAAAATAAAAGAATGTGACTGATGGTGGAAGACACAGTCACTTTGCAGAGATAACATTCAAGCAAGAGTACTTCACTCTGAGATGAGAAATGGCCAGTGAAAGCCACATACAGACTGGTGATGACATGGCTGTGTCTCTTAGTTTTTGCAGTACTTCATTACATACTCATCACTTACAGGCATCATAACAGAAGTGGTTTTCAGGCTGAAGAATAAAGTGAATGACTGGAATTAAATCTGAAGGCCAATGTAAAAGACTGGCAAAGAAGAATTAAGTAATAACTGCTTGGAAATAAGAGGAAAACAGACATTTCTGTTTTGTTTTACTGAATACAAAGATATAAATTAATTTATCAAAAAAAATTCCCTATGATTTTGAAATCTGATCATTTTGTTCTCAGGTGGGAATGATGGGGTTTGTATTACATATCTCAATATATCTTTTCTTTCTTCTTCCCTTCTTTCTTTTTCAGGTTACCTGTGCAAATTTAACAAATGGAGGAAAAACAGAACTTCTAAAATCAGGAAGCTCCAAATCCACACTAAAACACATATGGACAGAAAGTAGCAAAGACTTGTCCATCAGCCGACTTCTGTCACAGACTTTTCGTGGAAAGGAAAATGATACAGATTTGGACCTGCGATACGATGCCCCAGAAACTTATTCTGAGCAAGATCTCTGGGACTGGCTGAGGAACTCCACAGACCTGCAAGAGCCTCGGCCCAGAGCAAAGAGACGGCCCATCGTCAAGACTGGGAAATTTAAGAAAATGTTTGGCTGGGGCGATTTTCATTCCAACATCAAGACTGTGAAGCTAAATCTGTTAATAACGGGGAAAATCGTTGACCATGGCAATGGGACATTTAGTGTTTACTTCAGGCATAACTCCACTGGTCAAGGGAATGTATCTGTGAGCCTAGTGCCCCCTACAAAAATAGTGGAATTTGACTTGGCACAACAGACAGTGATTGATGCCAAAGATTCCAAGTCCTTTAACTGTCGAATCGAGTATGAAAAGGTTGACAAGGCTACCAAGAACACACTCTGCAACTATGACCCTTCAAAAACCTGTTATCAGGAGCAGACCCAGAGCCATGTGTCATGGCTCTGCTCCAAGCCCTTTAAAGTAATCTGTATTTACATTTCCTTTTATAGTACAGATTATAAACTAGTACAGAAGGTGTGTCCTGATTACAACTACCACAGTGACACACCCTACTTCCCATCAGGGTGAAGACCAACAAGTGTCTGAGACTGAAGCCTGGGGAATAAAAGAGGTCATATGACAGGGCTGTAACCTCAAGGAGGAAGGCCACATCTATTGCCTGGAATGTGTCTACCCACTGCTGCTGATGTCAAATGGCTGCAAATATGTTAGTGGAAAACAATCTAATGTAATTTTTGCCCAGTCAGCTCCATGTATCAATCTAGTTGTAAATCACTATGGATTTGAAATAAAACCATACAGAGACACACACTCTTTCAGCTCACATCTATTGAGATTCCTGTTAAGAGAGCTTTCGTTGTCTGATATCTAAGGTTTCAGGATAACCTATCATCAAGCAAAATGGATTAACTAGACAGAGAATGGTTTCTAATGCAGACTGTTATGGAAATCTCTTTGAAAGTCCTTTGAGTACACGCCAATCAATAATCCCCACTCATGCATTCTACTGCTTGGAGTAGCTGTACTGGTAAATAATACTGTAGGAGTAAATACTTGTTAAAATGGGAAAAATGTGTGTCTAGAGTTCAGTATTCCTTATTATATGAACACAGCAAAGCATCGTGACTTTTTTCCAGCATACAGTAGGCACATTCGAGGTGGTGTTAGGTGGCTCTTTTTCCGTGGAGTGAGCCTGTTACTAGTAAAGATGGGCAAACATTTGGAATTTACATGTGGGCAGACATTCTGATTTCTTGTTTCTCTGACTCTTTAAGCTCTGATTCTTTAAACCTGGTTGAGTTTAGGCCAGCTAAGATACTTAAAAACTCTCCAACTGATCTCTTAAGAAGGAAAATGCCTGGCAGAGAACATGTAAGTTATAAGTGGCTGTCTTATCTTTATTACAAAATATTGTAACAAATTCAATATCCTAGTCTTCATTTGTATGAATGGTTTGTATTGTACATAATTTAACCAGTGTTATTTGAGCTGCTTATTAATATTAACTTGTAATTGTCTCTCTGCTTGTTATTGGTTAAAAACAATCAAGGAAATGAGGAATCCATTTTATCAATGTAGCTGTAAACTCCATTAAAAGACAGAACTATGTACAAAGCATTTATTCAGCTAAAGTATTGTTGAAAGCTATACATATACATTACAGTCTGTCTGTATTTAGATATTTTATTTCCAGAGAAAAAAAATGAACTGTACATAAAAATAAAAAATCTTAAAGTTGAGTTTCAATATGTACTGTGTAGATAGTAGTTTAAATGGTTCTGACAAGTGGATAACATTCCAAGGCTGACATGGTTTTCAATCTTGTCTCTTTGCATATGTACATATATATACATATATTTATAAATCTCTGTGGGTGCATGTTTGTGTGTGTGTATATGTACGTGTGCGTGCATATGTACGTGTGCGTACGTGTGTGTGCAAATACATATAGACATATATGTAGAATATATAAAAATTTCTCGGGCCCTATTCCTAACAAGCAGATCTCATTACTGAAGGTCTGGCTAACTTGAGTGGAAGCCCCCACTTGCGTAAGAAACTGCAGGAGCAGGGCTTTATGTAAAATGATTCATTATCATTTAGAAGTGGGGAAACATGGAGCCACTCTCTCTGTCCACAGGCCTGCCCTTGCCTTAATTCTAGCCTCCTCTGAGGCACTGATCTCTATGGAATGAAGAGATCCCTTTTTATGGTACAAGGGAATTTTCTTCCTATAAACAAAAAGCTCATAGCTTTTATATATATTTTTTTTTTCTTGTGTATAGTGGCATACTTTACCCCCACCATCCAGATAACCAGCAAGTATGAGGCCTGAAAGAAGGCTGCCCAAAGAAGAACTCAGTATTTCATCTCATATCTTTCAGCATTATCATTCCTGGCAATGCTTCTTTCCCCTTCCACCCTCACCACCAGGTTCTGTGCTCTTGTGTCAAAGCTGTGAATGCAGATATAGGTCAGCTTCCAAATATACACAGCATCATGAACAGCTTCTCCAAAATCCCAATAAACATTCCACTAATGTTTCAAGAAGTGTGAAGTTTGAAACCACTTCCAGTTCTGGACCTCTCTTGCTGGAATGAGCAGAACGTAAATGAGAATGAAACAAAGCAAATGGATAATATTATTGACAAGTAAATATTTTCCCATTGATGTATGAGTAGGAGAGGAGACTTCTTCCATATTATTATTGCTTTGTCTCCTTCAAACAGATATGCTTGTGGGAATTTCTTCGTTATACATGACATTTCCCAGGACAACCCTGTGACCCTGGATCCTG
Source organism: Nipponia nippon (assembly GCF_047370975.1). Lineage (NCBI taxonomy): Eukaryota > Metazoa > Chordata > Aves > Pelecaniformes > Threskiornithidae > Nipponia > Nipponia nippon. Next base: position 138,581,954 of record NW_028262290.1, on the reverse strand, counting down.
TGTAGATTTGGAGAAAGAAATCGTCCAAGCCATACAGTCCAGATTCTGATCTCATTCAGGAATATGCTGAGATACAATTATTTTTTTTTCTTTGATGGGAATTGTGATTATACTGGTAGTGTTTCCTCATTTGTGCTCTATGGAAAGTAACTGTTCTGAATATAAACCATAATCTGTGCTATGACAAAGAGTAAAATCTTGGCTCTGTTACAGTCAATGGGAATTTTGCTATTGAGTTCAATACAAATTTCCATTTAATAGTATGTAGAATTCCAGTGTTAAGTATGATTAACAATCTTAGCAATCTATATTATGATTGAGCATTACACGCTTTGTGTTCTCATTTATATTTCTGAAAAATGGATGTGAAATACTATTACTGGTACAGTTTCATTATTTTCTTTCTTTTTTAAAATTTCCCATAAATGTATGAAGTATATACATTCTGTTCATATATATATATTTATAAACTTTTCAAGTAACATGAATACAAAAAGGAAGTATTCATCATGCAATGGTTTTGATCCTTTTAATTGTCATAGTTGGTACTTTATCTGCTTCTGTCACAGTCATTCATATTATGTTTTAGTCTTAAGCCTTTGAAGAACTTGTTATTCTTCATAAGCATTCTTGAGTTTGAACTTGTAAGAGTTCTTTTGGTGATCTGGTTCTGAAACAGTGATCTAGTATCAAAATATATAATGTGTTACTTAGGTGCTAGTTCATTGCATTTCATTCAGTCTCTTTGGGAAATATTTTGTGTTTCCTAACTTTGTTAAAGAATGCTTTTTGTTTTGCCATTTGAAAAAGGAATTTAACGAACATTAATGTGCTTATTCAGTTAAACAATGTATGTATGGGTATCTGGTTCTTCCACATGAACAATGCCTTAATGGAGTGCTAGGCCAGGCAAATGTTGCCTCATTATAACTCACTAATTCTAGACGTAATAAAGATGTATATCTCTAAAGGTATATTTTTAGGATTAAAGAAGGTCGAGTTATTTATTTTTAAGAAATTAAGAGACTGGTTTTATTCACTTTTTTTTTTTTTAACATTTAAAGCATGCTTTGTGTCTTCTTTTCACTGCGTAGAGAAGTCACAAATAGGGATATTTTAATGGAACCAGTTATTCCTGTTGCAAAAATACATGGATCATGCACTTGAGTAAAGATCAATATATCAAACTTACCTTGGATGCAACAGTGATAGAACTTACGTGTTTTGAGAAAAGGAATCCAGGATATAGGAAGCAGGTCGTTTTACATTGCAAATGTCACTGATCAAAGTTCTAAACAGTGATGGAAAGCTGGAAGACTTTCATTTGTTAGTTTTATCAAAATACTTCAGCATGGGACAGAAAATACAGTTTCTTCCGTCCTTATGAAATCACTCATAAAGTTTTATCCCTTTCTCCCCTTTTCCCAAGTTTGCATGGATAGTAAGCAAACTAATAAATTCATCTTTACAAAGTCCTTGTCTTTCAAAGTTTCCCTTACTTAAAAAGTATGATGTCAGAAACTGTTGAAATTTACTGCACTTATTTACAATGAACTAAGAAAGATTCAAACTCCATTTATAGGACAGCAGAAAGGAAGTCTTGTAGTGTTCTGGTGCATATTAGCCTAGTAATACTACTCAAGAGGTTTACTCAGAGGGCAGTTTTACTGTGATAAAATCATTACATCCTCATGCATTCTGAGTCTTATGCTGTAACTTGGAATCCTTCAGGAATATCATAAACTACTCTGAAAACCATGTGTTAGAGAATTGTGGAGGAAAACAAGGATTACAAAATAACTGCTACTTTTACAGTAAAACCAACCTAAAGCTTAAGCATCTGATCTGAAGAATTATTCTTCACCGGAAGACACTGAACTGCAGTCTTAGCATCGTATGAGTCCTCCATGTCCTTCTGTGACAGATGTGGTCATATTGTATCTGACTGCATCTAGAAATGGAAAAGAATCTTGTCTCTAGTAATCTGCACTTAACTGTGTGTCTAACATTGCCAGAGATCTCAAATGGCTGGCTGCATCAAGGATCTGTTGTGCTAGGAGCTGCATAATAGAGAAACGTGTAGACAGTACCTATTCAGAAACAGTTTTGATGCCAAGAACTCCCAATTTTCAAAACAGTGTATTGTAGAATTCTTGTAAATCATGTGTGTATAAATTTGAGGCATATTGTTTACGAAATTGTTTTTTTTTTTTTTTTTAAATACGCACAGTTCTCAAAAAAGTAGTATTTTTCAATACTTATATATACACATCAATGAAATATAAGCATTCATGACCCTTTGCAAAACTTCTGATTCCACTGTATCAGTCTGGAATTCATGAGAAGTGAAGCAACTGATTAATTTTGTGCATGTATTAAAAAATGGAAACCTTAATGGTCATTTATACTAAAGTCCTTTGGCGAGTTACCCTGTTGCTGCTTTAATGTATGAGTATGAATACTAGTTCCAAAAACATTTTGACAGTGGAAGCACAAACTATTGCCTAATAAAAAGTATTTTTCTTTTTTTTCTTTTTTTTTTTTTTCCAAAGAATGGGCTTTTCTTACTGAAATTATGCTAAAATCCACAGATGGATTAATTTTCTTGATGAATTTGAATAAGGTTAACACTTTTTAATGTTTGTGAAAGGAGAATTCATTAAAATTAGTGTTATTTGTACAGATAGAGTAAATTGCAGGACTGTGGGAATGTTGTTTCCTTGGGTAGTACACACCTGACAATATGATCTAATACATGTAGCATGATCCCTCCAAAAGGACTGATGCATCCTATGGTTAAAAATAAAATCTTTTCATTGTTTTCTATATTCCCTGCTAATTAGTTAAAGTACTATCATTACCCAAACTAACAAGGAGATTGCTTTGTTTTGTACAGGAGTTTATTTTCTCATTGGAATATGTCTATACAATTTTTTTATTCTGTTTGAAGGGCACAGCTGGTGGATCTCTCCCTCAGCTTGGACTGACATCCTGTGCACAGTAGACATAGTTTAAAATCCCTTATCTTAGTTTGCCTTTGGGATAAAGAAAGAAATGTAGTTTATTGTAGGTGCTTTAGACCAGAAGAAAACCAATGACTCACTTGAACTTTAATTCTAAGAGAGCTTTAGTCCCATTGTCAAAGCTAGGATTTGAGAAGATGGAGCATGTATGAGATTTATTCCTAGTTCAAAGTGTACTACAGCCATGTAGCAAGTAGAGACATTGCTATGAGGGAAGGCTTTAGTGGTCTGTGAAATGAACTTCTGCCTATTGTTAACAGGAAATGAGAGGGACAAAACAAAATTTATAAAGTTGAAACAATTCATACACATCAGTGAAGATGTGGAAATCAGCAATTTCAAATATAAATCAGATACTTTGTCCAGTATTTTATGGAAGGACTACTGAGGTCCTGGGAAAAGCCCAGTGTACTTACAGATCTGTTCATCATGGAAAATAAGTAAAAACAGAGTTGGCAGAGGCATAAATAACATGAGACCTTCAATTCCTCATCTAGGTCACAGCAAATCTAAAATGAGATGCAAAGACCTACTTAGAAACAGGTAACCTGAGGAAAAATGAGGTCACTTGTGGAGCATGAATAAAAAGTCATGTTAATTCTTACAGTATCCAATAGCTATAGTTGTGGTGAAGTTTATTATGCTATATTTATGAAACATCTTTAAATTTTTTAGGTGGAAGTAGAGTATTTTGATTAGTCATAGAGCAGGGAGGTCTTTGAGAATAAAGCTGGAATTTTTTGCAAGGAAGTTTCAACAGTTGCAACATACTCCCTCCAGTGGCAAATACTCTGGACTCCATTCTACCGGCTACATTTGGAATTCAGAACTGTTATTGCTGATGATGAATGAAACAGAAATAATAGAGCTTGACTATCAGGAACCATAGTGATCTTGCATTCATGACAGTTTTACTTGATTGGGGTTTTGTTTTTGTTTAAATCCAGAGGTAAAGGAAAGGCATTCACCTGGCAATCATTCATTTTAACCCTCCATGTGTGAAGTTCACTCATAAACTGTATGAAAGGGACTGATACATAGGCATGTAACATTAAGTGCACTAGTCTTTATTTTACTAATGACCTGTAGGTCATGCCCAGTTAAGAATGTGGGCAGTTAGTAGCAATGCAGGTTGTGTGTCAACGGGACTTTAACAAGGAGATTCCCAAATGGATCTTCCACGACTTAAGAACAATTAGTGAAAACTCTTAGCTGATGAGCTTCAATAAGTTAGCTGTAGACCTTTGGAAAACAGGAGTAACAATCTCTATTGGATATTTAATGCAAACTTCGGACTGTGTTTTTCTCAAGAGCTCACCAGTATTTTCCAGTACTAATTCCATCCATATTATGGAGTGATAATATCTCCTCTGCATATCAGAGACTTGCTTATTGGCCACCATTTCTTTAATCAGAACTATTACAGTGAGAAACATTTTATTACATAATCTCTTGCTTTTCCAATGAAGTATTATTTTCTCAAACTTTTTCTACCATTGTTCTACAACAGTTGAGCAAGTTTCTACTTTTTTTTTCCTTGCAAACTATGCTGTTATTGAATTTAGACCCCTGAAAGAAGGTTTTTCCTCCTATTGAAGTAAAAATATTCCTTTCATTTATTCATGGTAATCTTACAAATTTTCTCCATTTAGATCATTTTGCTAATTGCACGAGTATTACCTGTATAGTTGCCTTTCATTAACCACTCCAGAAGAACTATGTTGGTCTTTTCAGAACAACTCCCATTTCCTCAGTCTCTATTACAGTTAAATACTACAAATGAATGCAATATTTTAGATGGAATCCCAATGATAAAGGGTCTCATTACCTTTTCTAAAGAAATTCCTCCATGTTCATAGTTCCAATGGTCTCCTCAGGTCTCAAGCTACAAAAAATTTACTTCTAATGAGCTCTCCCCTATTAATTCTAATAGAAATGGCAAGCCTTAATTATACTGCTTTCCAGTGCTCTTTTTAATTCAGCATTTGATTGTTGAAGTAGCAGTCTTCAGATATCTTAGTAGCTGCTTTCCTACACCACCATTTTCTGCAGCTCTACCTCTTTAGGCCCATTTTTAATCTATTTCTAACGTCACCGATATAAGAATCACCTGTGAACTTCATTAGCAAATTACTTAGACCTACTTCCAGATAGCTGCTGTGATGTCATATATAAGAAATAATTTATTATTCTTTTTTGACTGATTTCTGGTGTGCCCTCTTCCCTGTTTGATGTGTTTTTTCTTGCTCTACTTTTTGTTTGAAGTCATTTTGCCTGTTTCAGATCACTTGTGAGTAGTGCTCCACACTAATGTGTTTTACACATAGGAGCAGATGAGATACATAATTACATATTTTTACTAAAATTGACCTAATGAGATGATTGCATTAACTCATTTAGAAATACTAAGTAAAAAGTGGTAGTGGTACTTATAATTAATCCACAGGTAAAGATTTAAGTATGCCCTAAAAAAATAAGTAGGGCTGGGAACTGACGTAAAGAGAGTTGTTGCCTATAGGTGTCTAAATATCACTGAAAGACAAAGTGATTTGCTTGGAGATAGAACAAATCAATAATAGAATTTCACACTGTTGCTAGTGAATGCACACTATTTCCATTTAGTTTCCTGCTATTTCTTGTATGTTTCTAGGTAGCAGGCTAATATACAGTTGTAATTGCCAGCTTATAGGCTTGTTCTAGTCCTTCCACTTCCTCTCATTCTCCCCCAGATATTACTAACATTTGTTTTTGAAAAGGCTTTCCATTGTGTTCCCTTCGCTACTCTTATATGGCTTAGAACATCTGATGACTAGTTGCTGACACAAGACAATTAACTTTCTGTTATCACAATTGACCCTTTCACATTTTGAATTTGCAAATTTCCAGAACTTTTAGTTTATCCAGTTGGAACATTTAAAATTTACTCTCCACCCTTTCCCTAGCAGGTACTGATTTTTCATCTCCCAGTTTTAGATCGTTTCCATCTGCTGTCTTTGTGGAAAAGAAATGCAGTCAGCTCAAAGACTTCTTTTTTTAGGTTATCTGGGTCCTAATATAAGATGTGTTGAACCCATTATAACATGCAAGCTGTAAATTCAGCATAGAACCTGTTCAATGATGCAAATCATATATGGATAACCAGGAGGCACGTAGAACACCAATTAAATAATCAAATGCAAATGAACAATAAAACAACACATATAAATATAAGCATAATTTTACATATAATTGTAAACATCATGTTTATTTATTATTCTTTTCAATCATAAGTATAGCATTACAATATCTTTTTACATATAGACAAGACGAGGAAGATAAGTTAGATGAGACACTGAAAACTCAGTGGTAAATGATCAGACAGAAAATTAGAGTCCCAGTAACTTGCTCTCAGGCTTCAATCAATAGATGTTGCTGCCCTGCAGCTAATTGCAAAGAATATATTTGAGCCAAGTACAGGCCACTGGAAGGTCTACATTGCTATAGATTCAAAGAGATAAATGAAAGGGAGTTGCAAAGCTGTCTAATTCTGAGCTCCTGTCCAGAAAAATGTTCAAGAATGCTTAGACCACATTTAAAGATGTTTGTCTAAACTGTGACCTGTTTTTAGGATTCTCCAGTGTGCTTGATTCTTTATTCTCTCAAGGTAATCTGGCCCAAAAATCAGCCAGTATTTCTCAAGCCTTATATTCTTGTGCCCTTTCCCCAAGGGAAGCTACTGTTGAAGTCCCTCACTCCCTGCACCCTCCCTCCACCCCGCCCCCGAACTGGCATATCTTGCTCCCATTGTTGACCTGCTCTTGTACTCCTCAGGATGTACCTCAGCATTTCCAAAATGTTAGTATTGAAAATCACCATTGCAAATGAAGCAAATATTTCCTTCCAAATACCCTTGGACTGAAAGAATAAACAGGAGTTCTTTTATAGCATTGTTTTACATCTTTGAAGGCTGTTACCAGACTCAGCCATCAGCCACAGTTTTTCTAGACTAAGGAGCCCCAGTTCTTACAGCATGTTTGACCTCGTTCTTGTGACTGCTTTAAAACTTGCCTATCCTTTCAAGTATGGAACCCCAAAGAAAACAGACTATTCTGGCTCATGCCTTACCAACAGTGAGCAAAGCAGAATATGAAAAATTCTCTTCTGTTTCTTTCTAAATACTAGTAACAGTGTTGTATGTAATACCAATATCATAGTTATTTTTCAACATTTATCACTGACTATTCTGTTTATGCTGACTACAACTTGCTTATGCAGTAATGCTCTCTAATCTATAATTCCACATTTTCTATTTATTTGTGCATTTGTTTTTTTCTGCCTAAGGGAGCATTTACACTGGTAAATTGCAGTAAGATAGGGTAGAAATTTACAGCACACCAGCTTCTCTATGCCACCTTCCCCTGTGGATACTTGTAGCCTGCACTAACGCCGGCTCTGTGCAACATGTGGAGTAGATGACATCACGCAGAGCTATACCTACTGCTTAGCAAGAGTGTCAGCATGAAAAGTTAGTATGCAGCAGCAAGTGTACTGTAAATTCATGCTTTAATTTGCTGTACTAACCTGCTTGTGTAGACAAGCCCCAAGTGTAGTACTCTGCACTTGTCTCCATTGAATTTCCTGTTATTGATTTCAGACCATTCCCCCCATTTATCAAGATGATTTTTGTATTTAATAATGTATCCCTCTCCTCCCCTTTTCCCTTTCAAAATTACAACATCAGCTTCTCATAGTCTTTAATGATATTGTAGATCATTGCAAGATGGCACAGGTGGGGTCTTAACATTGTCAGAATAACCAAGATGGCATTTTTACAGTTACAGTTTTTAGACTACAATCACAGAAGTTTGAAGGAATTATTATTTGGTGACTAAACAGAAAACTCACCAGATTATTCACCAGAAGACATAACTTTCATGTGTTGAGGGAGAGAGATACTTTTATCATTTATCTGCTTTTGGGAGGAAGGAAGGTCATAAACTTTAAACCTCAAGTGGATTTTTGTGTCTAAAGTCAAGGCAGAAAAGTGTTTCTGTTGGAACTAATGACAACTGATAAAGGCCTAATTCCTTTTGATATTAATGAATGAAATAATTCCCCAGAGGAGGAGATCTGTAGTCTCTTTGGGATTTATGCTGACAGTTCCTAATGGATTAGAAGTAGCCCTTACCTCTGGTCTGTTAGTATGTATGTGTTGCAAATACGATCTTTGCCTGGATCAGAGGTTCCAGTTTGGGGAGATGTTTTTTGTATAACTCTAAGACAAGCTCCTGTGTTTTAATGGGTATTGCATGCCTAAGAGAAGCTATGTTAATACTACCTTCTCATCAAAACAAGAATTTTGTACTTTATAAATATTATTTCATTTTGATCATCATTCAATTTTGGTCATTTAGTTTTAAACTGAATGCGATCTTTCTTTATAAAATTTTAACTGCAAATATTTGGAAGACAAAGCTCACCTACAGCTACTCTTTACACTGTTTTACTATTAGCTGTCAGCTTGCTGTTTATCTCTGGTTCTAATGTGGATATCATAACACACGGAGCAGCTTCATGTGAAAACAAAGGTGCACGTCTATTTGGTTGCTTGCAGGCAGAGAGAAACTTTGCCAGTGCTCTGATCTGAACAGATATGAGGAGGAAGCCATATAGCTGCATTAACACACTCTCCTGTGCTAATAAACTTCTGTGATGGGTTTAAATGGGAGAACATCACTGAGGTGATGTTGCACAGCTTTTGGGCTGGAGGGAGGTAAGTTCATAGGATAGATGAAGTCAGTTCAAGCCTGGCTGTAAAAAAATACATTAACAAGTTTGTGGAGCCTGGACTGGAACCAAGGAAGTGATTTCATTTAACACTGGGTCTCCTTTCTGAAGACTGTTGGTAAAAGAAATTTTCTGTTTCTTCTTCTCCTGGCCTGTTGTCTCCAGCCACTCAGTCCTATCTTTTTCTCTGAATCAGATCTCATAACAGCTGCAGTATAAGTTGAATCAGCCCTCAGTCCTTTCTTTCCTTCAAAGAACTGAACAAAGATTTCCCTTTTAAAATATACAGGGTTCATCCTCACCACTCCTGTGAGAACCATCTAGTTACAACAATTGCCTAGAAAGTGGAAGACATGAATTCAGTTCTCTACTCTGTCAACTTCCCCACTGTAGCTGTGTTTTCTAAGGCTGCAATTCATATTCTTTTCTGTTCTATGTGCTCTGAAAAAGCCTATCTGATCGAATGCCTCCAAGGGTTCAAGAGGAGAAATGTCTCAGGCTTACGCATTTGTTAGGTATTCAAATATTCATTGTGGTCAGTACTTAAGCAGAGTAGGAGCTTTCAAGTGTCCTGGAGTTTTATTGTTAAAAATTGTGAGAAAGGTAGATTTTACCTCCTCTCCTAACAGACAACAGCTTAACAAAGGCGATTTTGGCCTGAAGTCTTTTGGGGAAGGGAGTCTGGCTCTTCAAGGTGACTGTATGGCCAGTCATCAGCTAAGCAAGAATTTTGTGAAATTTTGGGTTCACTGTCATAAAGACAAGCTTGGTGGACTTCAAGGTGCATTTGTCCTTCTGTGAACCTAACCTCTACAGCTTAATTACACAGAGGAAAGACCATTTACATTGCAATGGAGGGCAGTGTCTCTCTCTCTCTATTTACTTGTTCACAGATTAATCAATATTCTCAGAGTTTATTTGCAGTGTTGTTCACTATTAGAACTAAAATACCAATTATTCTCAGTTGCCTCACAGCTTGACCAGCATAAATTGGCTCATTTCCTGCAGACATTCTGTCAGGGCTCGGTCCTTCCACTCTTCAATTATTTCTATTTCTGTTGTTATTAGTCCTGTTAACCATCAGCCTAAGTAGGGGACAGAGTGGAACCTTGCCTTTGCAAAGACTATGCCTCTGAGAGGAGACAGCGACTGCTGAGCAGCTCTTCCATGTGACACCGCATCACCTCTTGCATCCATATAGTCTCTTCTCACTCATGCTACGTCCTGCTGTTCAAGGAAGGAAGACAGATCTGCCTCCTTTTCCTACCCATGGCCATTTCTGCATGCCCTGTGTGAAGATCCTCACACTTCCCTCTGTCCCCCTCATCACTACTCTAGACAATTATATAAGGGCCTTTATTGCACATATTCCACTTGAAGAAAATCCATTCTGCTGAGAGATGAAAACATTTCTTCATCTACAATTACAGGTCATTGTTTTGAAGTTTCTGAAAAGAGCTATTGAAGAGCATCATTATTGCCAATCTTTTCTTTGTAAGTTTGAACTATCAAATGCCCTCAGTGTATTGAAAAAATCATGTACTGACAATCTGAATCATGAAGAGTACTTTGGAAGGTCTGTGGACTGAAAATAAATTGCTGGTTATAAGAGATTTGACTGTAAACTCTGTTTGTCTGCCAATCATTTGAAGTAACCTAACTGGACATCATCTGCAAATGAGTATGATGTTTTTGATTTAAGAATTGGTATTTTCTTTTGTGTATATTTTCAACTATGGAGTGAGATATCATGCTCTAGCATTTCACTGTCCAGGCAAGTTTCATTGCATCATTTTCACAGAGGTCATAGTTACAAGATCAAATTTACACTCTGAGGGATTCAAGTCTTCTAAGTATTCACATTGGGTCAGTTTTTGGTCTGTATTTCCTGTCATTCCTTGCTTAAATGAAAACACTGACATGATTCGCAGTACTCAGTTTTGGAGCAGTCTCAAATGCATATCTGACTGTTCATGTGATACCTAACTTCAAGCCCACTGAAATCTGTGACAAGATTCACATTGGAGTCACCGGATTTTCAGTCAGGATTTTAGTGAATACTACCACAACCCAAAGATGTCACAGGCTACATAAAAGTGTAACTAATCGTCTCATAGACTAACTTTACTGAATCTTCTCAATGAGATGAACAAGATAACCGAATCAGTCTTTCCTTTCTCTGTTTTTGTCTTTCCTTTCTCTGTTTTTGAGAGGCAAGATCTAGTCAGTGCATGTATTACTTCACGGCTTGTCCTCATCTTCAAAACCAAAAACCTCTTCATCCAACTCCCAGGGAACATAAAGAATGTGGTCTTGATACTGCCACAGGAACAGTTCTACAAAAGGTTCTGTCTCCCTTCAGACAATTGTAAAAAGAGGGATGGAACTATTACTTTTTGACATTTGTCATATGGTTATTTATTTATTGCTTCCTATTTATTACTTACTGTTTACATAATGGGATATGTGATCTCAGCCATTGTGCAGCCACAAACACAGAGAGTCCCCATCAGCTTCCCTGACGGAAGCTTGAAACTGTGTATAATGATAAAAATGAAGGTTAGGGAGGAAGAGGAGGAAAAGGAAATACGGAGATACTGCCTAGTATCTCAAAACTATCTAAATGCTGCTGCACCCTATTGCTAGGACAAAATGTGTATCTCATAAGTATGCTCTGAACTGGTCTCATCAAACACCTGATACCTTGTAAGTTTGTAAAATGAAAGCCTCAAGGACAAACATAGGGGTATACAGTAAAGCAACACGCAAGAGAAGAGAAATAGAATAATTGTGAAAAAGAAATCCAGCATGAAAGCAAGATAGAAAAATATATAATAAAGCCTTCCATCCTATTCCAGTAGCTACAGGGGGAATTTCTGTACTGTGCTCCATTATATAGTGTTGACAGACCCTTGGTTTTAAGCCTCTATAGTTTCCACATCTATTTTCTGTACCCCTTCACCTGGTCTTCCTGTCCCAAGAGGAAGACACATTCGAGTGTGTCACATTTTTTTTTCTGTGTAACTTAATTACTAAATGGCGTGATCTCATCCTGACTCGAAGCTGAACTTAGTTTTGTTGCAGTAAGGGATCCTGCAGAACACTACTGCCCATATTCCGGATTCAGCCTGATTGTCTCTACCACAGTATGTGGCAGGTTTCTGAAATCCTTTTCTGAGATGCTTAACCATATCTTTGCACCTAGCTAACATGGGGCTTCTTGCCACCAAATCTGCCTAAAGGCCACCTCAAGGTTAAATACTGTTGAGCACAACAGTACCTCAGGAATTGTCTAAATGGTCAGAGGCTACCACTTGTACATGATCCTTCCCGGTGCTCTGAGCTCATCTGACTGGCTCATACCAATAAATCCATTTGAGAAGCAAGGATTGTTAGCAGGGACACAGTCACATACAGACATGTCTAAATGTCTCTAGAGTCTCAACTAGTTTTTACGACTCTGGCTGGGAGCATGTGTGGAGCTGGTGCATAACAGTCACAGACTGGTCATGGAGACTGGCCATAAATCTTAAAAAGTTGGCCCTCAGGATTTATGCAGTGAAGAACAGAACTTGCAACATTATCTTCTGGAGCACCTTCTGTCAACTTCCAGCAATGTCTCTCACCCAGGTGAGATATTAAATGGTCTCATTGCCTTAAATTCCATGGAGTTGCTTTTAGCCTACAGGTAGTAAAAAATGCTCTACTACATGAAAGGACTTACGGATTTTTTTTTTTTTTTCAGATCAGATATCTGCTACCAGACCTACTCTCTTTATTGACAGACAGGAGCTGCATGAATTGATAAGCAACTTCTGTATCTATGAACTGCTGGATATTGTGTTTCACTGACTACTCGAGTTATACTTGGATAATTTGGCACATATTATGTAGAAAACACAGTAAACTGCTCACTCATGGTTTTGCTATTTTTTTTTTCAGAGCAATGTAATTTTCTTCTCTGAATTCCTTCTACTTACACTAAACTTGCTGTCTATTATCCATTGCAGTCCTTGTGATTATCTGCATTTTTAGTACATTTTGTGGCAGAAACCATTACAAAGCCTGAAAACATTTCCATCATTTATGTATATCCAGACAACTTCAAGTGATTTTCTTCTAATGCAAGTTTTCTCTTTCATAGCCCTAAAGAATGTTTGATATGCTTTTGACAACATACTAATTTTAATGTGTAGTAGAAGAGCTGCTGTGAGTGAGCACACTGTCAGTTTTGTAAAAACATTCAGCACAGCCCACATTTGGATCCGTATTTTTGATAAACAGAGACTAAATACTCCATTTCAATTGAAAATCATCTTTAGAAAACATATTTCAGTTCATTTCACACTGTGTTAATTGTGTAACACACTGTAACCATTACCTTTTACCAGCCACAGTTGCTCATCTAATGGGAAATGATGACTTTAACAAGGAATTATTAGATCTGTTTGATCTGAGAATGCACATGTGGACAATGGGGGCTGCTGGCTGGAACATGCACCATTTTCTCCCCCTATGAGTACATAATTGAATTACAAGTCTCATTTTAGAAAGAAAAAAGTGTCAGTAAGTCTTATGTTTTGTAGCTACCCCTGCTGAGTGGCAAATTTTATTTAACATTAGTAAATAAATATGGGGCATTTAGTGCTACCTCAAGGCTAGTTTAAAATATGTCAAATTTTCTAAAAGGAAAGCAGATTGGGAAAAATTTTTTTATTGTAAGTTAGAAAAATTTTGGACTCTTTTTTCATTAAATACTGCTACAACTGTAAGATTTGATACTGGTGGTCAGCATCTCAGAGATTTACTACAAACAGGAGGAACACATGCAAGCATCAGAATGTAATGTTTGACAATTTATCTAATGAGAATACAGTGGTTTTTCAACAGTGTTGCTTTAAATAAGATGCTTTGGATTTGTTGCTTGGGGAAGTGAGAGACTTACTGTCTTGCTGCGAGACAGATTTCTCATGGGAACATAAGCCCTGAATGTACCATATTTAACTCTGCCATTGCCATCTACTCTTTACTGGTGGAATAGTCATTATTTTTGTTCTAGAAATTGACAAAGAGAAGTGAAATGCCACTCTAAAATGACTTGGGAGCCTAAAGTCCAGTTTTCATAAGTCACTGAGAGACATAGGAGTTTTGGAATATCTACCCTGCACCGCTGTGAGCAGAAAAGACAGCTCTCTTTCCTAATTGAAGTTTCTCCCATTCAGCAGCTATGCCAGTCTCAGCAGGGTTCTTAGTCCAAGCAACCACCCCATTCTGAGAGGGTAAATACACTTATTGGAGTGGACTTGAACTGATGTGACTGCTCTACCTCAGGACCTGAGATAGTACCTCTGTGAAACATCCCATCACAAGCTATAGCTGTAGCCCTAAGTCTCCTTGACAGTCTTTTGCTAGGGCTTTCAAAATAATTCAGACTCCCAAAACAGCAGATTGGTGCTTAGATTCATCGTATTGGCACTGCTGCTGTTTTCACAGCTATAACTACAGCCTAACCTCCCAGGTGTCCAATTCAGTTATGTATATAGTCTCTTGCAACTGGCGGCTTCAAAGCAACCAAAGCACTGCTGCAACTTTCCCTACTGATTAGCTGCTCAGAGCACTAGCTCCAGCCTTGAGGCCTTGAAGATGGGCTGTTACAGAAGCTGGGAACATCTAGTTTGTGAATGATATATAATTCACATAAAGTGCCTAACGCTTTCTATCCTGTAAACTCTGTAGCAGAAGGGCCAGATTAAAGTCCCTAACAGCTGGAACGTCTGCATAAACAACAGCTAAGTGGCACCAGCTGTGTCTGAAAGAGGTACCATAAATGGGAAGAGAGGTTCAGAAGCCTGATTTCATGTGGGATCCACAGTGGGACAAGTTATCTGTCTTGGTGCTATCAAATCCAGCTCCTTAGTCCTTCCACTCCTTGCTCCCAATCTTCCCACGGCCTCTATGTGGTTTATCCTGGATTCCTACATAGCAGCTTAGTAAAATCTGCCTAGGACCACTGGGAGTCTGTTTGATAAGCTAAAAGACCCCTAAATCCTTCTAAAAATGAGGCCCAAAGACTTGTATAAAAGATTGTGCTGCCACAGATGAACATGTCCTTAGGTGGCCCTGTGGGTGTCTTTTGGCATAAGTGTGAGGCTGCCTGTGGCCTGCAGTGCATACTAGGCTTTCAGGTCAGCACAGCTCATGGAAGTGGTGCTCAGCAGATGCAGACCTTGTAGCATCATGAAGTCTCAAGAGGCCAAGTTACACCTGTGAGGTGGGATGTAGCTGAACTCGGGCATTGCAGGCCCACCAAAGGATGGTACTGTTGAACTGTGAGCCCAGTTCCTTGTGACTCCCTTTTTGTCATTCGTCCCACTACCCTGGTTTCACGAGCCCATATTTGCCAAAACTGGTCTTGAAAGACCTTATATACTTCAGATACTTTCCAAAATGAATATGAGATACCTGAGTCACAGACTCAGAATCACTGAATGGTTGAGGTTGAAGGGACCTCTGGTAGTCATCTTGTCCAACCCTGCTCAAGCAAGGTCACCTAGAACAGGTTGTCCAAGACCAGGTCTAGATGGCTTTTGAATATCTCCAAGGGTTTAGAATATGCAACATCTCTGGGCAACCTGTGCCAGTCCTCCATCACCCTCACAGTAAAAGTTCAGACAGAACCGTGTTTCATTTTGTACCCATTGCCTCTTGTTCTGTCACTGGGCACCACTGAAAAGAACCTGGCTCTGTCTTCTCTACAATCTCCATTCAGCTATTTATGCACTTTGATGAGATTCTCCCTGAGCCTTCTTCAGGCTCAATAGTCCCAGCTCTACTCATATGCGGGATGCTCCAGTCCCTTAATCATCTCTGTGGCCCTTCAGTGGACTGTCTCCAGCATGCTCATATGTCTTTTGTACTGGGGAACCCAGAATTGGACCAAGTACTCCAGGCATGGCCTCACCAGTGCTGAACAGAGGGGAAGGACCACATCCCTTGACCTGCTGGCAACACTCCTCCTAATGAAGCCCAGGACACAGCCTTCTTTGCTGCAAGGTTGAAGTCACTTACATTCTTACAAAAATGTAGCTAAAGGTACACAAAATGCTATGTTTTTTCATTCCTTGCCTAATCTTCCAAACCCAAATAATTAAATATTGTTGTGCATATTTTTTTTTTTATTTTCAAACCAGCTGAACTAGGTCTTGTACTCAGTGAAGAACAAGCAGAAATTAAAAGTTGTGTTGAACCTCAGACAGTACTACACTCTGGTGCACCTTTACATGTCAAGGTGGTTCCATTTACTTCAGTGGCACCAGCCTTCTATGGATAAGGCCTCCAGAATACAATAAATGACTCCATCCTCTCAGCCTTCTTTATCTAGACCTATGTGCAAATAATGACTAGCAATGCATTTTTAAAGTTTCTAAATGATTATCTGAATCCTATTTAAACCCCAATATGTTAGTGTTTGCAGCAGAATTTGATGCATTTCAGCAAACCTAAAATGCCTACATCTGTTCAATAGCAAACACTTTGGATTTTTAGTGCCCCAAGACATGTACGCAAGATGAAAGCTTGATAGAAATATAATCTATGTATCTCAACAATTTATTTGCAAAAGTCTCAAGTTAGATATCTAAAATTATACATTCTGATATGAGGTCTGATTTTCAGTAAGGCAAGGGTCTCATACCCACCTTGTAACCAGTGTTGGAAGTTACTGATATTAACCATTCATGAAATGCTGTACAAAAAGAAAGTACCTGACATTTCCATATTCAGTGAAGGTGTCATTTAGTGGAGTCAAGCTATCCCATTGCTCTCTTTCAAGGCCACTATGCTATCTTTTGAATATAAAGACAATATAAACTCATTCTGAATCCATTAAGGTATTGTATTTTCCTCTGAAATTGGTATTATTTTGATTCCCCTCTCACTCTCTGCATTGACTTTGAGATTCACTGCCTCTTAGAATATGCTATCAGAAATGTCATTGCATTTCTGGACAGCTTAATGGAAATATTTTTTGTAGGTTTGATTTTTCTTCATTACACTGTTATTTATTTACCGTATATGATGGAACACCTATAAATTGGACTTTGCTCATATTCCATATCATATTGGTTTGAATTACAATGCTCAAACCTCCCAGTAAGTGAAAGCAAAACTGGAGAGATTACATCTTTGATAAGATTACAATCCCCTCTTGTAAGTAATATTAAAATTGACTCTGTGAATATAATCAAGAATTTGTCCGGTTATCTTTAATTGATCTCCCTAGAAAGACAGCACAAACTGCAAATGAAATTGCAGTACATTACAAATCAAAGCAATAATACAAAATCAGAGAGTAAAATAAAATGGCAATTTGTGCCTATCTTGGACCTTCAAAGTTACAGCTTGTCTCTAACTGACAGGAGAAGTCATCTCCTGTTTATGTAAACAGTAAGTAAAGTCAGACATCTAGGACAAGACAAAATGACATATTCAATGTCAAGATGTTGAAAAACGTTTTCTTTCTTTGTGGGTGTGGTAGGCTTAATAAACCTATGAAGAAAATCTGGAAAAAAAGTAACATTTCCATAAATATTTTCTTAGGCATTTCCAAATACAGTGCATTCAAGATATTTAAATTTCATTGACGCCTTTATTTGAGATCATTCCAGTACTCTAATTTTAGCCTCCTGCTGCATTTTCTGCAAGGCAGTAGGCTAGATCCCCAGGCTCCGGCTATTTAACAAGTTTGGAATCTGTTACACCAGTGGTTTATAGGTAGGTGTTTGGAAAGTCCCTCAAGGTCCCTTCTTTTATGAGGTATGTGCACAGCCCTGTCGTCTTTGCAGTCATCACCTTTCTGGATGTGATTCAAGATACACAGTCTGTTGCTGATCCCAGCATGTGCTGGTGGCCTTACACACATTTTGCCAACTCTTGACATTCTCAGTTCATCATTCTTATAGATTCAGCAGGACCTCTGGTCACTGGAGCATACCAATTCTTGGGAGACTGTCGCATGCTATGTCTCGGCATGCCCTTTTAATGTCTTCAGCCTGGTGTTTTCCAGTTATTATTTCTTCATCCGTACCCTTAGACACCTACAGAATCATAGAATCATAGATTCGTTAAGGTTGGAAAAGACCCTTAAGATCATCGAGTTCAACTGTTAACCTAGCACTGCCAAGTCCACCACTAAACCATGTCCTCAAGCACCACTTCTACCCGTCTTTTAAATACCTCCAGGGATGGAGACTCAAACACTTCCCTGGGCAGCCTGTTCCAGTGCCTGACTACCCTTTCGGTGAAGAAGTTTTTCCTAATATCCAGTCTAAACTTCCCCTGGCACAGCTTGAGGCCATTTCCTCTCATCCTATCGCTTGTTACTAGGGAGAAGAGACCAACCCCCACCTCACTACAACCTCCTTTCAGGTAGTTGTAGAGAGCAATAAGGTCTCCCCTCAGCCTCCTCTTCTCCACACTAAACAACCCCAGTTCCCTCAGCCTCTCCTCGTAAGACTTGTGCTCCAGACCCTTCACCAGCTTCGTTGCCCTCCTCTGGCCACGCTCCAGCACCTCGATGTCTTCTTGTAGTGAGGGGCCCAAAACTGAGCACAGTACTCGAGGTGCAGCCTCACCAATGCTGAGTACAGGGGCACTATCACCTCCCTGGTCCTGCTGGCCACACTATTTCTGATACAGGCCAGGATGCCATTGGCCCTCTTGGCCACCTGAGCACCCTGCTGGCTCATGTTCAGGTGGCTGTCAACCAACACCCCCAGGTCCTTTTCCGCCAGGCAGCTCTCCAGCCACTCCTCCCCAAGCCTGTAGCGTTGCATGGGGCTGTTGTGACCCAAGTGCAGGACCCAGCACTTAGCCTTGTTGAACCTCATACATTTGGCCCCGGCCCAACGATCCAGCCTGTCCAGGTCCTTCTGTAGGGCCTTCCTACCCTCCAGCAGAGAAATTATTCACACACACCCACACAGAAGGGGTGATACTTTTTTCTTCACACAACTTGGCTAGTTGGATAAGTTCATATGAGGAAGATGGTGAAGAGGTTTTCCTCTGTAGCCTGCCAAGAAGCGATAACTAGGTTTATGAAATAATTTTCAACAGTACTGACACTTTCTGCAGATGCTGTTTATGGTAAATCTCTCCAGTGAAGTCACTGACAGGTTGAAATATATATTTATAAGTAGTTCTAGCTGTATATTTATGTTGATATTCCTGTGACTGCGTCTTGGTAAGTCACTATTTTGTAGGTTATGAAATGGTTGCTTCGATTATTTTATGTCTTTGTCATATGCTGTGTGTTGGTGTACTTGTAGGTATATAAGAGCATAAGGAAATATGTGTAAATACATGATGAAATTATCTTTAATTAGTAGTACATTTACAATGATTAAATGTCCTCTCTGACTGCAAATAAGTCAAAGTGCTTAAATACTTGGTGTGGTACGCTTAATATCATTATTCATGATCTGTGCTACTTGAGCACTTAAACTCCCCCAGCGCTGGTCCCCTACTGTATTAGGTATTGTGCGAACCATTACATCAGCTGAATAAGAACTTTCTTTTTTTTGCCCATATACTGTCAGTAATGTTCCTTCATTGATAAAAAGAGGAATATGTGTTTGATGTATCTGCATACAATTACAAGTGCAACACAACCACACAAATAGCTCAATATCATATTCCGTATTTCTGTTAGATATAGGATTAAAGGATCACTGGAAAATGCAGGATAGAAGGAGCCTTCTGCTCATGGTTAACTATGAGCTCAGCCCAGGATACTCAGGGCTTTATCCAGTCAGTTCTTGAAAATCTCTGAGGACAGAGACTTCTCAAACTCTCTGGGCAAACAGTTCCATTGCTTAGCTACCCTCATGGTGCCAATTTTTTTTCCTTACATCTAGGCTGAACCTCTGTTATTTCAACTTATGTCTGTGTCATCCTTTCATCATGCACCTCTGTGAAGAACCCTTCTTGATTCCCTCCTTGTACGTTCTGGCATTCAGGTTGCCCCCAAAGCCATCTCTTCTCCTGGCTGAACAAGCCCAGTTCCTTCTGTGACAGTAAGCTGAATTTTCATGAATAGTCATGACATTCTTGTACAGAAACCTGTAGAAATTTTTT
Source organism: Nipponia nippon (assembly GCF_047370975.1). NCBI lineage: Eukaryota > Metazoa > Chordata > Aves > Pelecaniformes > Threskiornithidae > Nipponia > Nipponia nippon. The sequence goes on along the minus strand of NW_028262290.1, from coordinate 138,562,032 downwards.
TTTTTTTATATTATTTGACCAAAAAGTCAGTTTTTGTTGAGCCTATGTATACCTGGTTGCTATGAGGTTTATACTCACATTGGATGCATTGTGCTGAAAGGTCAAATACTGCTAAAATAACTATTTGTCTTTTTTTTTTCTTCAGTAAAAAGAGAGTTGAGGGAGAAGTTTAGAATGGTGCGAATGGAGAGTTCTTTGTTTTATTGCTTCTCATGGTTATGAAAACCATGAAATTACAGAGAGTAGCATAGCTGACAGCTATGATTACCATATAGAAACAACAAAGAGATCATTATAATATTATTCTAAGTCATAGAAAAGAGGTGAAATCCATACCTGAATGGCTGACAGCCATTATAGGTCTGTAAAGTCGTACAGTCTCCATGATGGAAAAACTCTTCTTAGATGCAAGAAACAGCATTTGCCACAGTTCCTCTATGAGACTCCTCCAGGATAATTTTGAGACAAATTGCAAACTACTTGAGCTGGTCAGATTCCTTTACAAATATTTTCAGATTCTAATCTAAAATGATTATTCAGCAAATGTAGTTATTTCTTTCTGATTCACTAACAGACAAGCTAACACTGATTATCCAAATCAATTCATAGTTCTTTCAAATATTATTTGAAACAAATTACTTGGTGTCCAAAACAATTTTCACTCTGTACAAAATACACAGAGAAAAGAATCTCTGCCTTGAAGAGGTCGGGATCAAATCTAAGATGGGTCACAATGAATGCAATAAACAACAATGCAAGGAGAAGAAGAAATTGAAAGGATAGGGGTGAAATTGTCTAATAGTTTCATGGCTTGTCACACACCCACAGAGCTTGGTAGTTACAAATCATGTAGAAGTTTTGCCTTGTTTTATGTGCCTGGTGAGAAGGTTCATTTCATGTCAGTATGTAAACAAGCTGATGCAGGTAAAAGTGCTACATGTCAATCCAGACATTCTGGATTTCAGGTGTGAGAAAAGTGTTTCCTCACATGCACTGTGCAGCTATGGTTGTTTTTCCATTTGCTAGGTTGATAAAGCATCTGACTAAATGAAGCCCTGCAAAGGTTCTGTGTGTTAACATCTGGTACAAATTATAGAATTTATTTAATGCTGTAAAAGTACTTTTGTTTTTCTCTCTTTCCATCTGCATTATTCTAGTCATCTGTTACATTGGACAACTTTGGTTTTAACATTGTCATTATCACACTGTACAAACCTAGAGCTCAATGCAGTTCTTGTGTTTGCTTCTGTTCTCCTATTTAAAATTTGCTAGGGTTTATTCTTTAAGACCTATACAATGAGTGAGGCTTTTCCATTCGTATTACATTCGTTTTGTATCGTTAGTCTGTCAATACATTTAGAAAGAATATTCCACTTTTGCTTGAAAATCTAGAATTTCAGTGAACTGTTTTTAGAATGACCACTTGTCAAAGAAACTTTCAAAGCAAGTGATGATGTTTTTGTTTTGCATTTTAATCTCACCCTTTATCAGAAAGCTGAAAGTGTACATTCAATTAAAGAAGATGAAAGACTCTAAAACAGGTGCTCCAAACTCCTAATGGCAGTTGCTATCTCCACAGTTCAACTCAAAAAAGTAACATAGAAGTCCTATTAAAACATGCTTGCCAAAATCTCTAGAGGACACCCTACAAAAAGCAGGGAGACAATAACATTCAAGGTTTCTGACAAATGGCTGGAGTCAAATTAGGCTGAAAGTAGAGTGTTCAATGGGAAAGTTAGGAAACTTTAACTTCCCAGTTATAGATTGGAGAATAAGTGCTGCTAAAGATAGTAGGACCTCTATATTTTTGTATGTGATATTAACAGACTTAACCTAGTAATCATAAAAACAACAGATGTGCATGCTATTTCCTTTTGATAAGTAATAAAGGTCTTTTAGGAGAGTCAGTCAAAGAAGATGATTCAGTAATAATAATAAGATAAACAAAACCAGGTTTATGATTTATAATGTTGAAATCTGGAAGCAGTCTGGACAGAAAAATCTCAGAGGAACCTTAGCATCTGCAGCTCAAAGATGTAAAAACTTTCTTGTATCAGCAGCTTAAATAAGGAAGAAAAAACTATAGGAAAAGGCTGAATTATATGACTGAATATCATCTCCAGAAGTGGAGTAAATGCATATTGTATAACAGAAAAATTTCAGTTGCAAGCATAAAATAAATCCGCAAAAATTGACTGGAGAATTACAAATATTTTACTCCATGTAGCACCATAGTTATGAAACAAACTACTGACTTGCTGATACGATCTCAGTAGTATGTTGTATAAAAGATTTTGGGAATATTTTTAAAGAAATAAAAAATTAAAGACATGAAGGAAAGCAGAAAAAGGGATAATATATTGAAATGAACTTGGATGATGACTAAGTTTGTGAATGCAGAGGAAGACTGGATAAACTTGAGAAATCTTTACTTCTATAAGCTGAACTTTGAGCGATTACGAATACTAGTTAGTGCAGTCACTGAAGACAGAAAACCTCATGAAAGAATCAGAGTCTCTAAATCAAAGAATACCATTTAAGCTAATTGTGTTCATGAAAGGTAAAACCGTACTGGAAAAAGTACAGAGGATGAGCTATTAGGATGAGCAAATGAATTGGAAGTCTACCTTACTCCAGATTATCAGAGGCTGGCTTGTTTGGTATAGAGGATGAAGCCCGAGAGGCACATAAATATCTCCTATATTTATTTTTGGGGGGACTAAAAACCAGAGAAGGATTAAAATGTTTCAAACAAACAACTTAGGCAAAAAAAAAAACCCCAAATAAACCCTTCTTGGAAGGGATGGTTATAACAGGTGGCAGGCAACACTAACAGGTTTCTATGCCAGTGCTAGCTTGTTGAGTATACGGTGTAGATACATCAGAGAAGAGATCAGGACAGGGATTATATTTCACTGCACCTGTAAGGCATTTGAATGTTAATCAGCTATAGAAGTGAAACAGGAGACACAAAGGATTAGTGCAACATTTAGAACTGATTTGAGGTTTGACTTGAATGCATGACTATACCTAAGGATGCAATCGTACTCCAGATGGAGCTTTTACTGTGTCTTCCCTGAAAAGATCTGCAAGGTATTGGGTCATCCTTCTTAGTCTTTGGGGTACATTTGGATGGATATAGAGTCCCTTCTGTTTAATTGCATTAGTTCACTTGATTTTAGTTAATGTCATTGCAGAACCAGGCTAACACATCTGAAGTCATGTTAATTGACCATGTTGTCATGTCCCTACCCCGATGTCTTATCCTGAGGCTAACTGAGCCTGAAATGCAGTTGCCTATTTTGTCAAGGGCTTTTTAATTGGGTTAAAGTCTACTGAGCAAGCACTGTTGAGATTTTCATTTATAGCCTGAACAGAGGGCTTAAATAATGAGTGTGGAACTTTTGTAAACCTTTTGGTAGGGGATGAATTTCCCCTTACAAAATCCCCTTCTCAGCTAAAACATTAAACACAAAAATGGGTCTTCTGCTGATTAATTGTATTTTAGAATAGCTACTAAGATATAAATTGGTTTCAAAAATCAGGCTTCTGAGGGGAAACTTTGATTAAATCCCTAGAAAAAATAAATCAGCTATAAAAATAAGCAAAGTAAGACAGCGTTTTTTTTTCCTTATGGATGCCCTCTTGTGTGGGAAGTATCACAGATATAATATTGGTGTAAGACAGAGAAATAGCATTTACAAAATTACAGCGGTACTTTATGAATGCATATTAAAATAAATCAGTTGTTCGTTGCACTCTGAAAATGACAACATAAAGAAAAAATGTTCCTTTAATTTCAAGCAGCATTATCTTTAGCAACAGTAGTTCAATGATTTTGTTCTTATTTTTAAACAGCCAAAGTACACGGTAAATGATTGATAATGCAGATAATGGAAAGATATTGTAAAGTGATCTCTTCATTTTCTGTGATAGAGCAGCTCAGAGGAAATGCTCTTTTGGAAGGTATCTAATAGTTAGCAGCTGTTTTCAGTTATATCTAAATTAAATCATGTGTCTTCACTAATTTCGCTCTTAACCATTCAAAATTAAACCTGCATTTTCTGCAAGAACACCAAAATCTGGAATCACTTGTAAGAAATGTATATTGTAGTTTTGGTTCCTTAAAATTACTTTTTATTTACTGTGTTTATTAAGATGTTAAATGTTCTTTACCTGCATTGGAAATATTGGGTGAATGTTGGGTGAAATGAAGAAAATAGTTTATTTCAGGTGTCAGGCTCATTTTTATTTTTTTTTTCTGTGTTGGAACAAGATGAGTACAACAGGGTCTAGGTTATGAACAGAAATCTCAGGTACTCCTTTAGCACAGATTTTAGATAATAGCAGTAATTATTTGTAAAATAATTGATAGGGTCTGGAAAAAGTCCTGGTAAACCCATAACAATCATTTCTACATTGGGAATTATTTAAGACATATAAAGCACACCAAACTTTTTATCACATGATGCAGTGAAGATAAATCTAAATAGTCATGTTTAAATAGGTATATTTTTTTCATGATTCTTGGTATTTGAGACTACTTTTTTTGTTTGTACAAGCAATTTTTTTCCCCTGGAATCTTTCCTATACTTGCCGAAAGTGTTATTATTCTAGTCAAACAGATTTGTATCTAAGTAATTTGGAATTTTCTGGAAAAAAATTTCCTGTTATATCTGTGCCAAAGACATTTGTATTATCTATAGCTAGGTCTGTCGCATCAGATGAAAATAGTAAGGGTACCATAAAAAGTGATCTCACCAAAACTGACAGGCTCAGTGAAGTTCATTTACATAAGTGGAATTGAGGGAAAATTTTCATCTACTAAGAAACGGAGAACAAAGATCTAGAGTGGACTGGAAACAAGGACAGAGTAGAGATAAAAGAATGAGATCATTAGGTCAAGTCCTTCAATCAGCTAGTCTATTTTTCAGACCCAGGCTAACTCACTGACAAAAGTACATTATTACTCTTCAATCACACCTCAAGTCTACAAGCCTCTTGATGTCTAGAAACTCTGAATTGTTTTGCATGATTTATGCAGTCACATTTCAACTTAAGAACTTTAGTCTGCTCAGCAGCCATTAGCTTACAGAAGTAGTAAATGCTAGGGTTAAAGCCAGACCAACGTCATCCTATTTTTCACATAGATTTTTATTTTAATTTCTGAAGTCTAATCTCTTTGTAAAAGAGGTGATATTAAAAATGCTATGTGAAAAAAACTATGTAGACAGAATGAAATCTACATAACCAAATTGAATTAATTAGAAAAAGCCTTTATACACTACACTAGGATTTAAAATGACTTTGAGGATATGTAATCTCTGAGAGATAACAATTTTGAAAATAGTAGGATTATTTTCTAGTTTGAATGTGTAAAAATGTTATAAATAACTCCTGCCACCCCCACAAAATTACAATCAACTAAATGGTGATGTATCTGCACATGCATGGGGTAGAATGAGACAAAAAGGTCCCTCTGCAGATCTGTTGTCCACTCCCATTAGTCATCTCATTTGGCAGACTGAACGTGAATCGTTTGTGCCTGGCAGCTCTTATGCAGAAAAGATCACAGCAACAATATAAGATGTTGAAATGTTAAAAAGTCATCCTCCCAGGAGGGTTTTGCCAATTAGGAGAGGACTGAGAAGCCTGTGTTACAAGAGGTAACTCAGTATGGTTCAGGATCACAAATGGGAAAGAAAGGTGGGAGGAGGAACAAGAAAGAAAAGAAACAAAAATATATATGAGGAATTTGAGACAAAAAAAAAAATAAAGCAAGCTTTCAACACTGCTCTAGCTGGTTGTTATGAACTGAAGTGTGGAAGCTGGTTCTAAAGATCTTGATCGTTGGGTGACTGCACTTTGTACAGCTGTGTGGTGTGGGGATCGGGCTGATGTAAATGAAAAGCTACGAGTAAAGGCATTGAAGAGCAGAGCCTATAACAGAGTATGGTGTTGAGCCTCTATCAAATGCTCTTGTATAGACTAGTGCTGGTAGCCTTGTATCCAAATGCTTCAGTCTCATATCTCTCAAATATTGTGAGGTAGGGAAATAACAATATTAACCCTTCAGGGAAGACCAACACAGAAAAAAGAAAAGCTAATTGGTATGTCTAAGGACATAAACACAGACAGTGGTAGTGCAAGGAATTGACTCCTAAGTCTCCTGCGTGCTTCTCCAGACATGGATCATTCTCTTTTTCTGGATTTTCTGTCTTGTATCTTGTGACAGCGATGTACATCTTTCAGAAACCTGCATTTATGTCTGCTTTAGAGTGGAAGATGATAACGTGGTCCAGACAATAAAATTATTGCTATTGAATTTTAGACAGATTTTTAATACATACTTTGTATTGTGTGGAGACATTTCAGTACCATAGCAAAAAATTCTCATGGATGAAACTGAATAAGGATTCAGATTAGATGTATGTAATTAGACCTCTGAGTACGCAGTCAATATGCTCTAAGATTTAGACACTCACCAAAAACGTAGCAATTTGGAATTCATTTCTGCATGTAGATGTAGTTAGAAGAATTTCCCTGAAGATCTTAGAATCTGGACAGATCATGGCAATACAGACCACAAATACGGTGCATCTGGTTACATATCAGAATAAGGGCAAGACCATGGTAAAAGTCAGGCCCCTCTGAAGACCCTAAGCACATAGATCATGCTGCTTTCCTATTCAGTCTTAAGAGTAAAACATCTGCCCTACACTGGTAGTTGTGGAAAACAATAGCTACCCAAACCTTTACTGTCTTCAAAATATGATTAAAATCAATGTCAGAACAGTGGCTGAGTCCCCAGCCTAGAATAAATCAGCTCCTGGCAGCTCTAGTCACCCAGTATGAGTTTACCATAACACTGACATCTATGTGGGTATGGACATTATATTTATTTAACTACAGAATTCTTAACTAGTTGCAAATGTAATTAACCTCTCAAATGTTTGCATTCAAAAACTGGCACATTAAGGTCATGCCTCCTTCTAACATCCAGTGTTTCTTTCATATTGTTCCAAAAAGAGAAAATTATTTCTTCAAGGACTCAGTTGTGCTTAAGTACAAAGTACACGGGTTGCTTACAACTGCTGGAAATACCCTGGATTCCCTTGTTTAATAAAAGATACTATTCTCTGAGTGATAAAAGAAAGCTGTGAAACAGAGGATTCCCTTTGTATGAAAAAATGGTTTGGAATATTTTTGTGAATGATTGTGGTCAGTCTTTTTCCCCTTATTGTGTTTCTTATGTATTAGTATTTAAAAAGTCATTGTCTTCCCCATGGAAATATTGCTAAATCTAAAAGCTAGGGGAAAATTTCAACAGGAATATTCCCTCTTATATCTGAGGAGCATTAGTCTTTTCTGGTTTTCACTTGTAAGTCCCCCACTTAAACTCCTCTATTGTCCATTCAAGCAGCAGGAACTATACCAGGAATCCTGGATGAAAAATAATCATGTAGCAGAAAAGATGATATAGTTCAGACATTACAGCGGGTGACAGCGCTACATGTTAAAGCTTTTTTTGAAATGGTTTTGAATAGCAAGAACACTCTGTGAGACCAGGATAGGTTTTTATGCAGTTCACAAAACTCTGTCTAGGCTACAGCCATGGCTGTGGATTACGTTACCTAAGCCTATTGCCATTCTTGCTGTAAGCTGCCCTCCTTATCTAGCAGTAAAAGCTGCAGTCCTTCTGTGGTGCTTAGACAGTGTGTTAAGCAGGCAGGGAATTATTTGGGAAAGTCAGATGCCAGCATTTGCTTCAGTGGGAGCTTACCTGCGGCCAATACACAACTACAGTTCCCTTCTTCCTGTACATACAAGCACAACATGCACTGCTGTTCCTGTGTTACAAGCTCACCCTGTTATGTCTGCCAAGTGATGTGACAAAACCATGTTTTCCCATTGTATGACTAAAGTGGGAATACAGTTACATCCAATGGATGTGGAAAAGAAGGTTTTAGCCCTTACATTGACTCTGTGTCTCTGTGTTTCTGTTGGACATAGACATTTTAACCCTGTGACCCAGCACTACCTTCCTTAAGCAAATCTGGTACAGCTTTGTATGTGATCCATGTAGTCCAGAGGCTTCTTTGCACGGCTCTTCTACAGACAGGAAGCCTGATGAAGACAGAGCAGACGAAGCTCTGAGCTTGGCACGCCCAATTCTTGTTTTCTTAGTTTGAAATAAATCTGCCCCATCATTTTTTAATATTTAAAAATAAAAAGAAAATAGTTAAGCATCTAAGATACATATTCGATCAAGCTAGTCATCTGTGAACTAAAAACTTTCCTAGCAGTATTGTTCTGATGAATTCCAGTGGCTCCCAAGAGGCTACCAGAGGATCAACTCATCATACTGCGGACTTCCAGTTCTTCAAATATGCCTTGAAACAACTCACTGCTGTAGTCTCTAAAGAAACTAGAAAGTTGTTATTTCTCATATCACAGATAAACAAAGGTGCATTGTCAAGCATGATCAATATTACATTTATTTGTATTGCATAACTTAACTGATATAACATGATACAAATTGTATATATTTAGTCCTAGTTTTGCTGTTTGAAAATGGGGGCTGTTGAAATGGTGCAGAATTGGATTTTAAGGAAAAACTCCTTGCCTTTTTATCTCAAAGGAAGTGAAGTACAATAGTTACAGAAAAATACTCAAATAAGCTACATTGATGGCAAAAAAAAAAAAATTCCACAAAGTTTAGATGTCTAAAAACTGGATGTTTAAGTCAGAATTAAACACTTGAGACTCCCTTTATTCCAAATATAAACAGAAATAGGTACTCACAATTAATCTGATCCATCTATGCCCATTTTAGGGAGACAAATGATTGTCTAGAGGTGTCTTTTTTAATCTCCACTGACTATAGCAGGATCTTGGGGTGACTAGCTCAGCCTCAAAAACTAAGACTTGGGATTTTTTAGTAGGGGGAGATAAATCCTCCATATTGAGTCCTCTAGCTGATACCCTGAATAAAGAACAGCTTCATACCCCTCTCCAGGCTCACTTGCTCCTGCTAAATAGTAGAACTGAACTCAAGTGAAGTTGATTTGGCTCAATTCCATAATGCTGAAGCACTATATTTAATCTTACTCACTGGAAAGAAAGAAAAAAACCCATTTGTTGTGAGTTTGGTTGTTGTTGGTTTTTTTTTCTTTTTTTGGCAACACTAAAATATTACTTTGACAATAAAGTTATAGCAGCATAAATTTTTCATATAGAGCTGATCTAATTCACTTCAAATGGCAGGTTCTTTTTCTTTTGGAGTGGAAAATCTGATGTCCAATCCCTCTTTTACCAGAAAGTAATGAATACCCTAACTGTGCAGCATCGTGGTAGCTATGAAGATCTACTTTGATTTTTAAAAATCCAGATTTCAATCTTTCTCAGGGGAGAAATGCAGAAGGAGAATAATCTCTGGTCTCTCACAGGATTGTCACTAAAACTGGAGAAATATATTTTGCATGTGTCTTTTTCTTATCTATTACTGCTACTCAAAATTATCAAGAAATACCTCTCTACTTCAAATTAGGCAGCAAAACAGAATGAAAAAATGTGTAACTATCTTTAATATTCATCATTCTGTCATAAATTATCTTGCTTTTCCAATAGAATATGGTTATTTCTAATTAAATGTTTGCTGGCTACTGAATCTATAGCTGCACTTTGCTTTACAAGCAAAACTTAAAATGCAACATTCCTTGTCATATTCAGGGAACTTACAAGCTAGTTAGCCAGATCCTGCCATTTGCTCTTTGCTTTATGGTTCTTTAGGTGCCTGTTATGGTCAATCCATTGTGTTTAAATTGTTGGCCATCACTGTCTCCCTCTTTTTCAATTGACAGCACACAGCAGGAGAGAATTTAAAAATGTCTGGCAAACTCATTACTTCTCATAACTACTGCTGTGCTCAGCTAACTGGAGTTGTGGCAGCATAAGCCTTAAATGGCTGACAGCATACTAAACATCATATTCATTAGCTTGCTTTTTCTCCTTTTTTTCACACTTTTTTTTTTCTTTTTCTATTAAAATCTGCTCTCAGAAGAAACTTCCAGAATGAAGAGCAAATCAAAATGTAAGGTATTTTAAAAGGAAAATTAAGGTCACAGAATTTTCTTACATAAAAATTTCTCTACATAACATATTACATACTGTAAAAATATGTTCTTACAGTGCCGATTTATTTCTTCCCAAATGCCACACAACACATAAGATCAACAAAACCTCCTATGCACCATATTTTGCAATAATAGCAAAGAAGAGACACAGCCTTTCCTTATTGTGATTGCTTTATGAAGTGATGTACAGCTGATACACCTCCTGCAGATAAATCCCAACATCTTTGTTGTTTTGGGTTTTTTTTGTGTGTGTTGTTTTTTTTTTTTTTTTTTCCCAAAGAGGGCTGACTATACCAAGAAGACATTGGGAGTGCATTGTGTGTGTTTTCTGTGGAATGTTTTTTATGGAGTCCAAATGCAGAGACTTTTTGTTCACCAGAGACTGCACACTGGCTCCCTGCTCCAGACTGTGAACATGGGATGCAGACAATCTCAATCATCATCAGAAACTGCCAATGTGATCATGGAAATTGAAGGTGGCTTAGTGGAACCGAGGAATTTTCTGTCACAACCATCTCTTGAAGACACTTGTCAGGGAGCCCTCTGAAAATGAGTCCTTTGGTTAGCAGCAGAGAGATCTGAATGGACTAATGCTGATGACCATGCCTTTATCACACTATCCTCCCTAAAAGAGATTTCCTATTGCATGTCTCATGCCTCAGACTTTTCATACTTGGTGGTTTCATGCGTGGTTCTGTATGTCTGAAGTTTCTTTTCTCCTCTCCAAGCTGCTTTGCTTCTCCCAGTACAGAAGGAACACTGAGGGGACTGGGTATCTCTAGTTTCTCTCCCACTGGGGGACCAGGATTTGGTAGTGCAGGTGATGGCACCATGTTAGGGTAAAGAGAGCAAAAAAACATCGCTTGTTTACGTTCCTTTTGCTGGCTTTGCTGACTTGGTAGATTAGTTTAGCTTGAAGGATGCTATCAGCAAGGGGGTTAAGGAGACACTTTTGAAGTAATGTTGGTTTTCCATTTTCCCCATATTTCAGCAGACTTGTTATGAGTTTGTACAGTGATGCCTAGGTGATTCTTTGGCATTTTGGAAATAGCTAGATGTTGAAATTTTAAAATTTTCATGTTAAAAAATGCTGATGGATAAATTTCATGAAGTTTATTACAAGTAAAGATACCTACATGTAGACATAGATATAATTTAGGTAATTGGAGATTGATATGATAAGAGTGCTTTGGCTACTGACAAAACAGAACAGTTCTGGGCTTTAAAACAAAACATTACCAAATTCTTTCATTAAAACCCCCACATTTTATGCCAATGGTTAGTTCCCGACAGAGGGATCGAGTGCACCCTCAGCAAGTTTGCAGATGACACCAAGCTGAGTGGTGTGGTTGACATGCCTGAGGGAGAGGATGCCATCCAGAGGGACCCGGACAAGCTGGAGAAATGGGCTTGTGTGAACCTCATGAGGTTCAACAAGGACAAGTGGAGTGTCCTGCACCTGGGTCAGGGCAATCCCCAGTATCAGTACAGGCTGGGGGATGAAGGGATTGAGTGCAGCCCTGAGGAGAAGGACTTGGGCGTACTGCTAGACCAAAAGCTGCACATGAGCCAGCAATGTGCTCTCACAGCCCAGAGAGCTAACTGTATCCTGGGCTGCATCAAAAGAAGCGTGGCCAGCAGGCTGAGGGACGTGATTCTGCCTCTCTACTCTGCTCTGGTGAGACCCCACCTGGAGTACTGTATCCAGCTCTGGGGTCCTCAGTACAAGAAGGACATGGACCTGTTGGAGAGGGTCCAGAGGAGGGCCACAAAAATGATCAGAAGGATGGAACACCTCTGCTATGAGGAAAGGCTGAAAGAGCTGGGGTTGTTCAGCCTGGAGAAGAGAAGGCTGCGGGGAAACCTTATTGCAGCCTTTCAATACTTAAAGGGGCCTTATAAGAAAGATGGGGACAGATTTTTTAGCAGGCCCAATAGCGATAGGACAAGGGGTAATGGTTTTAAACTAAAAGAGGGTAGATTCAGACTGGATATAAGGAAGACTTTTTTACAATGAGGGTAGTGAAACACTGGAACGGGTTGCCCAGAGAGGTGGCAGATGCCCCATCCTTGGAAACATTCAAGACCAGGCTGGATGGGGCTCTGGGCAGCCTGATCTAGTTGTAGATGTCCCTGTCAATTGCAGGGGGGATGGATTAGATGACCTTTAAAGGTCCCTTCCATCCCAAAGCACTATGATTCTATGATTCTGACAGATTATTAGTTATTATCACTGCATCTACGCAACTGCTAGTCTTTAACAATTGTTTTGTAAATTACCTGTGAGTATACTTCTTGTGTATTTGGCATTATATCCTGCCTATTTACAGTCTCTTGTGCTTATTTTGTTCTTTACTTACGATTTCTTGTTACCTGGATCCCTCCTACATGCAACCACACACATCTTTGCCCCTTTGGTGTCAGATTGCTCACATATTTACGTAAAATGCACCTACAGAGTGTCTGCCTATGACACTGCAGTTTTACAGCCACTGTTTTGAATGAAGAGGCCTTATTCATTTACCAACAAGTTGAAAATTAATCAGGTTTCTTCTGATACTTGTGTTTATGGTTGATATGACCCTTTGTCAGCTCATCCATCCAATATTGTGTCAATTTTCATTAACAGCACAAAGCTGCTTCTTGCTATTGAATGTCTGTGCAAAAACATTATAGGCAGTAAATCTTAATAGACATGCAAAAATACTTATTAATAAAATAATTCAAAATTATTTTGGGGAATTTGTGTTATTAAACTTTGCTGGTCTGCTTACTGACTTGAAGGGACACTCAGTTTCACATACGATACTTAAAGAACATTAATATCATGGTATGTAAGTATGATCGGGCAGTCTTTGACTGCCAATTTATTGAGATGTGCAGCCTAAATAAGGAAATGTTAAAAGACTCATACTTCCTGTCATCCATGAAAAAAAGAAAATGCTAGGGAAGATAGTATTTTGTTATTCAAGAAAGTTTTTACTAAACGTGCATGTATTTCTACAGCTTTTAAACACATGTGTTAGAAATCCTTTCCTGATTTACTTTTCTAAATAACTTAGCTCTGGTTTAGGAAGATGTACATGAACTTTGGTTATTATGATTTTTACTTTGCATAAAATACTTATCAGAAATATCTGATGGTGGGTGGTGTGGTTGCAGGGGTGGCCTTGTGGGAGGAGGACAGAGATTGCCCCATGCCAGACACAGCCAATTCCAGCCAGCTCCTCCCTGGATTTACCACAGGACACAGTCGAGCCCATCAGCAAAGCTGATGGAGCCTCTGTGAAAACATATTTAAAGGAAGGGCAAAAAAGCCAGACAAATAGGAGTGAGGAAAAACAGTGAGAAGCAGCAGTATGAACACAAGGGTCAGAGAAGGAGGGGGAGGAAATGCTCCAGGGCTTGAGCAGACATTCCTCTACAACCTGTGGAAGAGGCCATGGTTGAGCAAGTATTTTCATGCAGCCCATGAGAAGACCATGCTGAAGCAAATATCCAGACTGCATAGAGGACTCCACACTGGAGCATGTGGATATTTCCTGAAGGAAGTGTGGTCCATGGAGAGCCCATGCTGGAGCAGGTTTACCCCAAAGGACTGCAGCCCATGGAGAGGCCCCACACTGGAGCAGGGGAAAAGGAAGGGGCAGCAGAGAGGAACTGTTATGGAGTGACTGTAACCCCTCCATTCCTCATCCTCTTGCTCTACTTGGGGCAGTAGAGAAGTCGGGAATGAAGGAGTGAAGTTGAGCCTGGGAAAAAGGAGGGAAGGAAGATGTTGTTTTAATTTTGTCTTTATTTCCCACCGTCCAAATCCATGTCAATTGTCAATAAATTAAATTAATTTCCCCAAAGTCAAGTCTGTTTTGCCCATGACGGTAATTGCTAAGTGATGTCACTGTCTTTATCTTAACCTGCAAGCTTTTTTCATCTTTTTTTCTCCCCCAGCAGAAAACATGTGAGAGGAGGGGGAATGAGAGAGCAGCTGGGTGGGTATCTGGCATCTGGGCAAGGTCAAACCACCATAGTTGGAAATGACAGGTTATAAATCTATTTACTACTTTGGTCAAAAGTCAAGCAAATCATAAGCTCATACCAAAAAAAACAATTCATCTTTTAAGATACTGGTTGATCTCACAGATAAGTATAATCTTACCCACCCAACACAATGAAAGTGACTCAACAGACCAAAGAAGAAAAATTCCATTACTTACAATAATTCAAGGGGGACATTCACAATAAGTATTATTACTGGGCACTAAATTCAAGTCAGTTACTAGGCTTTTTCTTTCTTACTTTTGTCTGTCTTTGATGATAAAACCTCATTTTATAACACAATAAAATTCTGAGTTTAAGCAATTTTTATAAGAATGCCAAAGGATTTGAATTTTAGACAACACTGATTGTTGGGATATGTTTTACAGAAACTCATTACTTTTAACTTATTCATGTTCTTTCTCTGATGGAAACTTTAATTGTTTCTGAACTATTTAAGATAAGACTCTTTTGAACTTTGTAGTTAAAAATACCATATGTCTAAATGTAAACCATTGCATTATGCCTTCTTGATTTCATTGCTGTGTGAATACTAAAAAAAATTACCTACAATATAACAAGGCCATCTGTTGCTATAACTGGATAAGAAAGTAAAACACCATTTAAATGTAAAAAAAGCAAAACCCAAAAAATGAACCCTAAACAACACTATCATTTGGGGAATTAATTAGGAATCTGACAATGCTCGAACAGCTTCCTTACCAAACCAAAAAACAGACAAAATCCATCTTTCAAAGATGAAAGGTAAACGAGAAAAAAGAATGGCTTCTCAGTTGTCCATTTAATGTAAAAAGGCCCCTTAGGAATAATTAAATTTAAAAAAAACACAATTTGGAGAACAGAGAAATAAGGGTGTTTGGATTTATTTGAAACAGAAATTCAACTCATAATGGGCCCTGGGGAATATAAAGGGAAATATCAGAAAATAGACTAAATAAAAGGGCAAGACCTCTAACTTTAAAAGATTGTCAGAACTTCCTGCCAGATAAGCAAAGGCAAAATGACTGTGATGGTGAAGCAAAACTATAACCCTGCTACATAGATCACCTGTTCATGAGCTTAAATTGCTAACAAGGCAACCTGAAAAAGTGTTAAATGAATGAAAGTATGACAGGATACTAATAATTCTGAATCTGGGGAAGACTGAAAGAGGCTTTCTTTCTTCTTCCCTGAAGTTATGGAGGGAAAGGGATATAAAGTTCCCTGAACCGAATACAGAACACAGTCTGGTTCCATCTTTAGCTTCACAATGCTCATCACAACTAGTTGCTGCTAAGTCTGACTCACAACCAACCAAAAATGAGTTTAGAACAAAGCATTTTTAAATACCATGAAAAGCTGGTCTGTATATGACTGTACTTATATGGTTTTAATGACAGGTACTTTGACTGGAAATACAGATAAAACTTCAGCATGAATTGGTAAAATTAATTTGAAAGACAAATTCAGGGAATTAGGTTGAAATGCACTTGAAATATTTTTCATTTAAAGTTGTTCACGCTAAATACTCTAAGTGAAGTAATCTTTGTTTATTGTCATTCTAACTATATTTTGTTTTCATTTTCTACCCTTTCTTAAACATAGACTTGTCAAACTGAAAATGTTGAAGTGCTACTATTCATCTTCCAGCTGGTGTAAATGAAACTGCATAAAGCTGTTTTGATGCTCTGAGAAATGTTGCTGTGACGCACTATGTCAGCAAGTACATTTTGCTCATTGGTCATAGCCAAGATTTGAATGTGATCATTGGTCATAATCAAGACTGGTCATTGTCTTTAATGTGGTCTCCTCAACACCCAGTAAATGACCTCTTTGTGACTGAAAAAACAGTAGTTTTTAAAAGGACATCAGAAAATTGAAATATAATTTCTTGGGTTTTTTTTTACAGAAAATAACTTGGCACTCAGCAAACTGGAAACTTGCTGATCACATGGGGTGTCCTTGTCTGATTCTACTTTATCTGCTTTAGGTGCTCACCAGAAACTAAATTCTTGGGGTTTCAAAAGGGTGGGTGCTTTTTTCTTGAAGTGTCTTTCAAGGTAACCAGATTAGATTATTAGCTACTGAGAGAAAATGCATTGTATTCTTTAAACTTTAAGAGGTTAAAATCCAGAATCCTGTATCAGGAGCTTAGGTTATATGGGAAGATGGTCAGACATCTTCAGATGAGATCTAGGGCACTTAGCTTTCTTAGCTGCCAAGAAATGAGTGGGAGGAATACAGAATTCAGGGTACCTGTGTAACTCTTCAGCGAGGTTATGGGTCAGGGCTGCTAAGAACTAGAGTCCCTACTGATTTGATATACATACCCTGGAGCTCTCCCCTTAAGATAGGTGCTTATATCTTACCCTTTTTTCACACTTCCTGTTATAACTCCTTCATCCCCTTCCTCCTTCTCTCCCTCAACCATTTTAGGGAGCTCTAAGTTTGAATATGCAAATACACATAGAGACTGGAGTTGGATATGTAAATTGTCGTATGTCCTGATTAGGTGTTACCATCTCCCTTTGAAACTGGAACCTGCCAGAGTTCCTTAATAAGTAACAGTCGAAATCCAGAATCTAAAAATTTCAGAGAAAACTTGTCCTAAATTTCTGTGAAAGCCAGATTTCTCCCAGGTGTATCCATGACCGAGTCCTGTGGTTCTGGAGTACGTTGATAGAATCTAGAATGTTTTAGAGCTGAAACAAACTCATTCTTTTTAAAATTTCAGGTAAAACATCACCAGTAACTTTAATTTTCTCTTCAGATTTCTTTGCAGAAGAAAAATGTCTGCTTGACATTTTTCTCTATCTGTACAAACTACAGATTTTACCACTCCTATTTAAAAACAGGGGCCTGATATTGCTCCTGCCTCACGCTTTTTTCCCCAGGGTATTTCATTGCTGTTAGATGGTTTGCATTCACTAGAGTAATGCGTTGGTGACTGAAGCCTCAAAAGTTAAAATAAAGCTATAAAGATTATTATATTTTGAAGGGCTATAAGATAGCTTTAGTACTGAAAACATGTTATTTGGAATTATATTACAGATTAAGAACATCATACCACATCTTCTGAAGATCAAATGCAATGTCATGTCCTTAGCTGATGTAGATCTTCATATCTTCAAGATATATCAGTAGTGCTATTCTGCTTCACACCAGCTGAGAATCCAGGTGCTGCTTCCTCATGATCACATAAGATTTTCTTATCTGACCAAAACACTTGTCTAATTCCTATTCAAAAACAAATGTGCAGTACATTAGCGATGAACTGAGACTGGATTATACTTCAGGCACCTGGAGTTGCCTTTTCTTGCTACTAAAAATTCTCTTTACCTATTGACACTACAAACAGTATGGATCTGTCATGCTTTTTTACCTTGCTGCCACAAAGTTTTCACTGTAAAAGGTGATATTACAGCAGCACAGATCTCACAGAATATGCTAATCAGTAAAGAGCTATTTTGTGATTTCTTTTCCATAAATCTGTTTTATAGGACAACACTTAGGAATTATGTAATTCAAGATGCTAGCAGCTATTGGTTTTGGGATTGATTTGGTGTTTAAATGACAATTTCATTTCCTCAAAATTTTGATGTACTCTGTCACAGTGTACCGCAACTTAAGCAAACCGAGATCTCAGTCCTCTTTACATTAATATTTTGTCAT
Source organism: Nipponia nippon (assembly GCF_047370975.1). Lineage (NCBI taxonomy): Eukaryota > Metazoa > Chordata > Aves > Pelecaniformes > Threskiornithidae > Nipponia > Nipponia nippon. Next base: position 138,544,189 of record NW_028262290.1, on the reverse strand, counting down.
TGCTTTCCATGGGAACAGGGTTAGACTTTTGATTCAGTCATTCTTTTTCAAAGGAAACCTGACTCCTGTGTTTGACAGAGACACATAGAGTCCTGGAATTTGGTAGCCAGGGAAATTAAGATCTGTTGTATTCTCACTTGATAATTTTGAGCCTCAAGTTCCAGACTTTGTACAACAGAATAGAAGCAGCAGTGTTCAGCAGTGGAGACTTTGACTTCTGTGCTATATAGGTCAACTATATCCCAACTTTATGTTTACATCTGTATTACTTCAAAAAAGTATTAGTTTCTGTTCCTTTAAGGCCCATTTGTAGGTGTGTGCTATAGGGTATACCTTGTATTAGCAATTATTTCCTTGGCTAATCCTCAGAAAGGGTAGAAAATTACTTAAAAATTAGTGACCTTAAATTTGCCCCTCCAATTGCATTCTCTATGACATTTTAGTCTAGTACTATATTTATATCCTCTTTTTGATTTTAAGTTTTTTTGCTATACAGTATTTTAAGTTTAATCAAAAGTCAACTTAGAAAGGCCATTCTGCCTAAGGGATATTTTTCCATTAAGTATTTGACATATTGGTGGCCTTGAGGGATTATTGGTTTTTGAAGAAATATTAACAGCTGGAAATTTGCATTTTAATACAGTTCTCCTCAACTACTCAAGCAATTTTATTTTTAAGACCTGTGACAGGCTTCAAAGCCTTAGTTCTAAAGCAATCTTGCCAAGTAGTAGCTAACATAATTTTACTACAAATGATTAAGTTTCCTAATAGGTTTTCCTTTTCAAAATCTTGTTTGAGGTGTCTGTGAAATCAATACCAAAACTTTGTGATTTGTACCAGAACTAGCATTGCCAATTTGGCTGAACTAGAGGGAACTGGAAAAAGAACTCCCCTCAAAATTCTCAAACCCAAAGAAAAAACAAACTGAAAACTAAACCCAAACATCACAGTCGTACCATAATTATGTTCTCTAAATCTAAGGAGGATGAGAACATCTGTAAATTGGTATCCTTGATGAGTTTATTAAAATTATGACTATACAAACAGGCTATCATGAACATTTGTGTTGTTTCCTGATATCTGAGGCTTTTAGGTGAATCAGATGCAGGAAGAGGCATTTACAGTAAAATCAGAACAGACTGCACACTATGGAACTGCTGATACCATCACTATGCACGCGGTGTCTGCCCCAGCTGCCATTCAAGTGAAAATGCCCATTGACTTCGTGCACTTTGTGTCAATCCAACAAAGAACTTATGAGTCAGTGACAGTTTTGAAAATGGGTTGGACTGATCAATCTTTCCTGACATGTTAGCATTGCTGGTTGAAATTAAATAGACCCAGTTTGATCAAATAATCATACATTAGAATATGATAGCTTTGCTTTGAGAATGAAATTACAGGGGAAAATTTGAATGATATAGGAGTTTAGCTAAATCTTTGAATTTTAGAATAGAGTTAAACCACAACTGGCTGTAGTTGCAGAATGGAGAAAAAAGGCACTAGCTGGGAAAAAACATATTGCCAAAGTTTTCAGTATCTCATCAAGTCTAGTGTAACTATTATCTTCAATGAACTCATGTCAGAGGAAAATATGATGTAATTTCTCTTTCAGAAAAAAAATGCGTGTAAACCTGATCAAAAGTCTACCCTAACTCTTGGGAGGTTTTCCATTGACCTTAGCAGATCTCAGATCAGGTCTGAAATTTATTATTAGAACCCAAAGTATTTTAAACAGAGGAAATAAACTTTCTGCTTACTTTACTGTTTTCCATAGTAATAAAGGCTTTTATTCATAACAATGTGGATAACACAGTCATAGTCTCATTGCAACTGAGAGTTTCATTGCAACTGAGATTCTATCAACTGATTGTTATGTTCAGTAGTTCACATATGAACATGGAAGAGCTTCGCTGAATATCACCATGGAAATTCTACTGGATATTTTGGAAAAAAAAACCAAACCAGACTACGTTTCCAAACCAGAGATTCATGAGTTAGTTATCTTTTGAGTTTAGTTCCAAAATAGTGAGTGTATTTGGTTTTAATAATTGCATTTTTTGTGTGTTTGCCTTTTGGTTTCTGAATTTTAACTTTCCATTTCTGGGATGAGATACTTAACACTGTTTGCTCTGCACAACTTATTTAAGTGATTTCCCTTTCACCGATGATCTCCTTTCCACATTCCTTCCCAAAACTGCCAAATCAGTTCCATACTCAAAGGGCTCACAGTAAGTCTGAATTCAACCCCTGTATCTGCCCATACCCTCAGACCAGCATCCAGTCCCTTATTCTGCCCCAAACCTCCACTTTGATTTTTCCATTGTCTCTTGCACACTAAAAGGCCTGCATGGCCTTCCACAAGGGAGTGCAAGCCTACAGATTAATGTTGCATTGAGCCTATCTTGCCAGTCTGCTGGTTGCCATCTTCTAATTCGCATATAGACTGAATGGCTGGAGTGAGGTTAAGAAACAAATATGGAAGTAATCCTTAGAAGGATTAAGATGTTGCCTAGGGAAGTGGTTGAGTCCCCATCCCTGGAGGTATTTAAAAAACATGTAGATGTGGTGCTTAGGGACATGGTTTAGTGGTGGACTGGGCAGTGTTAGGTTAATGGTTGGACTTGATGATCTTAAAGGTCTTTTCCAACCTAAATGATTCTATGATTCTATGAAGCTTTTAATCGTGTTGGTCCCATATAATGATATTCCCTGGTAGAAACAAAGGGACATTTACTTTACAGCCTGTCTCAGATTGTGGCTGGAATTGGATGCCGCAGAAGGATGGGTGAGCAATACTGTAAAAATAATCTGGATTAACCTGCTGATCAAGTCTTTTCTTTCAGATGTCCTCAAAAATTGTTTTATGTCTAAACAAAATGTTTCTGTTTCTTTTATACATATGTTTCTTGTCAATATCATTTTTTTTCAAACTGTAACAGCTCAAACTGTGGTGAAACTGGATATTCTTAAATTTCAATAATGCCTTTTGGATTCCATAGGCTAATTCAGAACTGTTAAAAGATAGGAATTATAAAAAGTGTTTCTCTACCTCAGTTTTAAGTGATTTTTCTCCTCTCAGTTGCATTTTAATTTCAAATCCAATTGCACTATCATTATTCAGAGCAAGGTCAGAAAAAAAACCCTCAATTATACAGTCAAAAATTCTTCTGAAAGCTGTGTGGAGATGAGAAACTTTAGGATATTTGGCAAATTCCCACCAATTTAGATAAAAAAGAAAATCTAATTTAAATAGGCAGAGGTGAATCCATTCGATGTAATGACCTATAAAATACTGTTTAAAAAGAAATATGATTGTCTACACTACCTTGGGCTCAGTAAAAAGTCCTCACTGATGTAACATGAGTTTGTGTGTGGGGGCTGCAGTTGTACTTTGGAAGTTATGTACCTATACCTTTGGTATATTTCCTAAAACTGAATAAGTTTCGATGTACCAGTAAATGAATACACCCCAAACCCCAAAAACTTTCTTTTAAACTGGTAATTATGTAACAAAATATGTATTTCATCAGACTTGATAAGACCAGTGTGTTGATTCAAACACCTCAGGCAAATAAGATACACACGTAGGAATATGATTACAGCTAGAGGCTGTAACTTTATTAACTTAATTAACATAATGGTAACTGGGAAGATGCAAAACAGCTATTTCACCCAATATCACTACCTAACAGGATTGCTCCAGAGTGCTTTTACCTAGGATATATTAAACAAGTTAATAAAACAGCAAACTTCATTTACATTCCTCAGCAGCTGACAGCCAAACCCTTTCCCATTTTCTTCTTGTGTCAGAGATCAAGGTGAAGGGTGTCTCAGCCTATGTTTAGAACTTTCCCATATACTGGGATACCGGGGCAGGTTGGCCACTAACTTGGAAAATACTTGAGACTGCCTGAAAATTTTTCCCTTCAATCACCTTGGACCTTGTACCATAAGGTCCTATATCTCAAATAGGCAAAAGCTGCAAGAAAAACATATTCTAAAACAGGTGCCACTATAAGCTCCTCTGAGCCTGAAAAGTTTTTCGGGCGTGTGAAACATGGGAAAATTTACATTGCAGAAAATTAATTTCTATGTACAATAGAAGACAAACAATACACAGTACAACACTGTCACAAAACTCAGGAATCAAGAAAGACTGGCTATAATCTAGAAACACGGAAAGAACCAGAGACCAGACAGAGTTGCTTAGTAAAAGCTAAAAGTTAATGGTAACATCAAGCCCATGTAATGGTTTAGTTTGCAGCTGTAGAAAAACTGGAGTCATGACTGATTTTACTTTTGTGTAATAAGCTGTAGTTGAAGTATCTTTTATCACTAACTCTAGGCTTTTTTTTGTGTTAAGGATATTCTTATTAAGGAAGACCTCTGTAATGTACTATGACAAATTTTATTGTTCCAAAAACCCCGGGAACTAAGTAACAAAGCTTATAAAAATTACACTAGAAAATGAGAGGCTTTTGGTAGAAAATGCTGAGGCATTGGAAGGGAACTTTCCACATGAATGTACCTGGGGTTTGTTTGTTTGTTTGTTTGTTTGTTTGTTTTTTTAAGCAGGAAAGATTTCTCTTATTCAGCATTTAATCTCTGTCAAAACTAGAAAAAAACAATCCTGTCATTGCCAACAGATAGCCATGCGGTGACAGTATGAAAAAGCAGATCTCAGGTCTTTGCTCTGATTCGTTTGGAAAGAACTTGATCTTGCAACTCTCATATCCCAGGGGAACAGCACTTAGCTACTGCCTCTTATGAGGAGAGGCTCTCTATTTTTTCCATAAAAACCCTTCAGAAGTCTCAGTTTTGGCTTGATGTGGAATCACCACAGGCTAAGATAATAATTTCCTACCCAGTTCTTCAGTGCTCATGCCTTTGAGTGGTATTTACCAGCACTTTTTCTTAAAAACTAGATAATATTTACAAACTTCTTTCATAGCAAGTCTAAACTCACAGAGTCAATTGAAGTATTCTTGGATTTAGGACCCAATACCACAGTCCTAAGAGGTTAAGCAAGCCCTGAAAAGGTAGGTTAAGCAAGGTCCTGATAAGGATTTGTTTTTCCATACACAGGCAGATGAAGTGGTTTTCTCTAGGAGAGTTTAAGCCATTCTGTCGCAATGCTCCACATTTCTATCCTCTTTGTCCACGACCACTTTAGCCATGTTCTCATCAGCCTTATTTGTGTTGGGACTGATGCTCATATGTTTCTGCTGAAGAATCTAAACAAGGTCAGCTGAGAAAATGAAACCAGCAGTAGAAAAAAATGAGTTATTTAGATGCAACTGTTTGTCTCCTTTCTTTAAATAAAAAGATTTAAGAGGAAATTCTTGCATTGGGTTTGTGTGGCAAGGTTTTGGTAGCTGGGGGAGCTACAGGGATGGCTTCTGTCTGAAGTTGCTAGAAGCTTCCCCTATGTCCTATAGAACCAATGCCAGCCAGCTCCAAGACGGACCCGCTGCTGGCAAAGGCAGAGCCCATCAATGATGGTGGTAACGCCTCTGTGATAACATTTAAGAAGGGTGAAAAAACTTGCGCAATAGAAACTGCAGCCAGAGAGAGGAGTGAGAATATGTGAGAGGAATAACTCTATAGACACCAAGGTCAGTGAAGAAGGAGGGGGAGGAGATGCTCCAGGCTCTGGAGCAGAGATTCCCCTGCAGCCCGTGGTGAAGACCATGGTGAGGCAGGCTGTCCCCCTGCAGCCCATGGAGGTTAACGCTGGAGCAGATATCCACCTGCAGCCCCTGGAGGACCCCACGCTGGAGCAGGCGGATGCCTGAAGGAGGCTGTGACCCCGTGGGAAGCCTGCGCTGGAGCAGGCTCCTGGCAGAACTTGTAGACTCATGGAGAGAGAGGAGCCCATGCTGGAGCAGGTTTGCTGTCAGGACTTGTGACCCTGTGGGGGACCCATGCTGGAGCAGTCTGGTCCTGAAGGACTGAACCCTGTGGAAGGGACCCATGCTGGAGCAGTTCATAAAGAACTGCAGCCCATGGGAAGGGTCCATGTTGGAGAAGTTCATGAAGGACTCCACGCTGGAGTAGGGGAAGAGTGTGAGGAGTCCTCCCGCTGAGGAGGAAGGAGTGGCAGAGACAACATGTGATGAACTGGGCACAACATCAATTCCCTGTCCTCCTGTGCAGCTGGGAAGCAGGAGGTAGAGAATTTGGGAGTGAACTTAAGCCCGGGAAGAAGGGAGGGGTGGGGGGAAGGTGTCTAAAGATTTATTTTTTATTTTCCCATTATCCTACTCTGATTTTGATTGGTAATAAATTAAGCTAATTTCCCCAAGTCGAGTCTGTTTTGCCATGACAGTAATTGGTGAGTGATACCCCTGTCCTTATCTCAACTCACGAGCCTTTTGTTATATATTCTCTCCCCTGTCCAGCTGAGGAAGGCAGTTGACCAGCCAGGGTCAACCCACCACGATCCTACACTGGAATCATCTAACCAACCTACATAGTATGGTTATGGATTTTCTCCAAGGCTTGCTGAACAAGTTTATGACCATTTTGCCTTCTAAAATAGGACTCAGTTTCCTAAGCTATCTCCTTTGTCTTCTGCTGTCTTGTTCTGCATTTAGTATAATTTACTGTACTTGCTCTATGACTGAAATGAATCTTTTGGTTCAGATGAACTTTTGGATTTGTCCAGCCTTTATGCCTCGCCATGACTTTGAGGAGAATATAGGCTTGTGAGTATGTGGTCAAAAGCATATTTTTCCATAAATGATAGATTCTTTCACCATTTAAGTAAGTAAGGTGCTTTCTTACTATAAGTTTTTACCACAGTTTTTAGAGTGGCAGTCTGGACACTCATCGCCTTAGACATCACAGTCTACATCCACAAAAAATACCACTGTCTTCAGTCTCCTCATTGTCTCAGTGGATAAAATGCAGTTACATTTTCATTGGATGCAAGTACCTGAATCTCTACAAATAATACCATGAAAGTAAACTATAATTAAAATATTGAAATTAATCCTGCTAAGAACTTGACTGTTCTTAACTCCTGGGCACTGCAGAAATGATACTCTAGAGACATCAAGCTTTCATTTCTCTATTTGTGAGTTTGCTTTTCCAATGTTTTCTCAGTTTGAGAACACCAAACTTACTGGAAGCCATAGCTGTGATTCATGCAAGACTTTTATTTTAAATTCTCATAGTTTACTGTTCCTTTGGAACCTGTTTAAATTCATTCCATGTATACACGATGACACTATTCTGTAAATAATTTTGCATTCTGTAAACTGAAGGATGTGAAGTTTCCCAGAAATTTTAGTCGAGGTCTATGATATCAGTAAGTCAGTTCTGACAACCACAAGTGACAGTGAATGAGCAAGTGAGGTCTCTGATGCTCCACTCTATGACCAAGACGAACAACATAAAATTATTTAGAGTTCTCTTTCTAAGGAGTTTACTAGAATTACTCTCTGTGAAAGGAATCCAATTCAAAAAATGAAAATTTACTCCAGTTTGATTTTCAACATCTCACAGTACAGATTTTAAAAATACCCAAGGAAGTTAGAAGTACAAATTCTGAAAACTTAGGACTCGTTCTCCTAAGTACTTCAGTTGCTTACAAAATGTCCTTAATGCCCTTGGTGAGAAGAAAGAAGAAATGGACATTCTACCACTTCTGCGTCCATCAACAATGATTAGACATTAGCAATGGTTATATGTGATTAGAAGCTGTCTACTTTACAGAGTGTGCTTATAAGGAAATCATACATATTGTGGATGTTAGCTTATATAAAAAAGTGAAGTATGTTATTTTTTCTTATGAACACATTACTACTCTGTATTAAAAATATGAAGCATTACAGGAAAAAACAGGTGGAAAAAGGGGTATCTTCAGTAGACATTTGTAAAACATTCTGTAAATAAAAGAAGATGCATAATTTACTTCAGCCTCAGGGTAGCTATAAATTATATTCAGACAAATCACTCTTTGTTCTGTTATTGCAGTGAAAAATTCTCCTAACAACTACCTTGCCTTACTGTATCTGTTAGTTAATATACAGAACATGCTTTCTTAAAAGAGTGTATGCAAATGGATGACAAAGATCTTTATCTTCTCTGGCAAAGCCCACAAGGTAAAATGGTTAATTTTCAGTTGAGAGAACAAAGAAATCTTTTAGTTGCTCTAGACTATTTGGATGAAACAGTAGAAAAGTAAGATATAACATGTGTCAAGAAAAGAAAGGAAAGGGCAAGAAAACTGCTAGAACAGCAACAGAGGAAAAACCATAAACCAACATATTACTAGGTGAGAATTAAAATATAAAAGAATGGAATGAAAAAAGTGATAATAAAGCCTGAAATAAACTATTTGAATCATTATATAGAAAAATAAGAAAACAAAGCAATACCCGCTACTGTATGCCTTGAAAAAAATAAACAGGTACGATGAAGAAATGATTGTGTATATTTGTTATCTGACTTGGAATGGAAAATTCCTATATCAACTCTTGAAGTGTTAAAAACCAGAAGCTACTGTATTCATGAGAGACTTAACAATAACCATTTTGAAACCCATTAGGTAATGAAGACAGTAAAACATGAAAGTAGTTCCTAGAATACAGAGAAGACAGCTTTATGATCCAGAAAGTAGAAAATCAATCCAGAGGAGAAACTGTCCTGGATCTACTTCTTCAATAGGGAGGAACTAATTGAGAACGTGAGTGTAATACAGAGCTACTTGCATTACTCGCCATATGTATCTGATTGTAAGAAAATAAGTCCTGTTGAATAAAGAAACTGAAGAAATACAGCACAGCAGAGAAAGAATATGAGACAGTCTAGAATACATCTGTGCCAAACTGTTAACCCTGCCTTGCAGTCCTAGGAAAACAAAGTGTACAAGCTCTAGGAACATGCAGAAAGTTGTGCTGCACAGCTTGACACATCACTGATGAACCAGTACTAGTGGTCACCAATTATCTACTGAGGTGTTTCTTCTGCAGTTTGCAGCATTATGTTGCTATGGTAAAGTTAGCTGGCAGTGAGTTAAGTGGAAGAAGACTAGTCACAGCAGAATGGAGCATGATGCAAGCTAATTTATCTGGTTTTCTAATTTAAGCTAACTTGTTTTAAAATAATGTAAGATATATAAATCTATAGTACGCAGACTGCAACATAGAAATGTTTTCTTCTGTTGCTTGACCTTCAGGAGGATGAAGGTGGGAACACAATAACATAGAAGAGTAGAGTCTGGAGCACTCAAGGTCCTTTGGAGTAGTGCCTTCTCCACGGAGGTCTCTAGCACTGTTTCCAGTATTCATTGGCTATTTGACTGGGTAGTCTCTATCCTACCGTGTCTGTTTTCATTTACACAAAATTCAGCAGAGTCAGACAGGACAATGAAGTACTAGAGCCAGTTTATAACCTTGCAGTACCAATAACTAACAAAATAACCGTGGCCTTTGATGGAGTGAAAATTCTCCAAATTAAGATGTAAACTAGCCTGCGTAATATAGTTGTGGAGGATGACAGCACAGCTATTCAAAGTATGAAGAAGGAATTTGGTAGTCCCTTCATTCATCCAGTGCAACTGTTGTGCTCTCACCAATAGCACAGACAGTTCTCATCTGTTGTTGATCCATGGAAGTAATCAGTCCAGGAAGGATAGAGACAGTGAACTCAGTGAATAGGACTCAAGAGGGAATGAAGATCTAGTTGTGGACTCAAGAGATGGACTTAACTTGCCAGATGTCATCTGGGAATACCACACAGCTGGTACAAGCAGGTCTAGAAGATTCTTAAAGCATCTGGATGATAACTTCTTGGTACAGGTACTAAGGGAACTGACCAGGAAAGCTGCCTTCCTTGACTTGCTGCTTACTAACAGAGAGGGTCTCGTGGGTGAAGTGGTGATTGGTGGCTGACTTGGCCACAGCAACCACGAAGCAGTCAAGTTTAAAATCCATGGTAACAGGAAGAAAACTGCCAGCAAGACCTCTACTCTGGATATGAGGAGAGCTGACTTCAGGCTGCTCAGGGAACTGCTTAGTAAAGTCCCGTGGGAAAAAGCTTTTGAAGGTTCTGGGGTCCATCAGTGCTGGTCACTTTTTAAGTACCACCTCCTAAGAGCACAGGAGCAGGCGATTCCAAAATGTCGGAAGTCAAGTAGGTGAGGTAGAAGGCCAGCTTGGCTGAGTAAGGATTTTATTCTAGAACTAAGATGAAAAAAGAAAATGTATGACCAGTGGAAGCAAGATCAGGTGGCATGGGAGGACTACAGAGATGCTGTTTGCCACTGTAGGGAGGAAATACACGTGGCCAAAGCTCAACTAGAGCTGAAACTGCCCAGTACTGTGAAGGACAATAAAAAGGGCTTTTTAAAATATGTAAATAGCAAAAGGCAGGCAAGAAATAACTTTGGCCCATTACTTGACAAGCATGGTCAACTCACAAACAGGGACACAGACAAAGCAGAGATGTTTAATGATTTCTTCGCCTCAGTCTTCAACACCAATGGCTGGGTTAGAGAACCATGACTGCGAGAAGGACAAACTCCCAACCAACCCCAAACTTGTGCAGGATTTGCTGCTCCAGCTGGATTCCTATAAGTCAATGGGGCCTGATGGGATTCATCCCAGGGTTCTTAAAGAGCTGGCTGATGTCAATGATTTTGAGACCTCTCAATGATTTTTCAATGCTCTTGGGAATCTGGGGAGGTCCCAGTTGACTGGAAGCTGGCAAACGTTGTCCCAGTCTTCAAGAAGGGCAACAGGGTTGACCCTGGTAACTACAGGCCTGTCAGTCTCACCCCTGCGCCTGGCAAAATTATGGAGAAGATTATCCTGGGAGTTATTGAAAAACACCTGAAAGACAACACAGTCGTTGGCCCCAGCCAGCACAGGTTCATGATGCGAAAGTTCTGCTTGACAAACTTGATTTCCTTCTATGACAAGGTTACCCACCTAACTGACCAAGGAAAGCCAGTTGATGTAATCTTTTTGGACTTCAGTAAAGCCTTCAATACTGTCTCTCACAGTATACTCCTGGACAAAATGTCCAGCATACAGCTGGATAAATACATAATGCAATGGGTGAGCAATTGGCTGACAGGTTGGGCTCAAAGGGTTATAGTAAATGGGGTTACATTGGGCTGGCAACCAGTCACTAGTGTAGTTCTGCAGGGATCCATCTTGGGGCCAGTGCTCTTCAATATGTTCACAAATGACTTGGATGCAGGACTTGAAGTTTTGTTATCAAAGTTCACCAATGACAAAACTGGGAGGAGCCGTTGACACTCTCGAGGACAGAGAGGCCCTGCAGAGAGATCTGGACAAATTAGAGAGCTGGGCAATCACCAACCATATGAAGTTTAACACGGGCAAGTGCCAGATTTTGCACCTGGGACATGGAATCCCTGGATGTACATACAGACTGAGGAACAAGAGGCTGGATAGCAGCCCCGTGGAGAGGGATCTGGGGGTTCTGTTGAATCGTCAAGTTGAACATGAGCCAACAGTGTGCCCTGGCAGCCAAGAGGACCAACCGCGTCCCGGGGTGCATCAAGCACTGTACTGCTAGCCGGTCGAGGGAGGTGATTGTCCCGCTCTAATCTGCACTGGTGCAGCCTCATCTTGAGTACTGCGTGCAGTTTTGGGCACCACAGTACAAAAAGGATACAAAACTACTGGAGAGTGTCCAGAGGAGAGCCACAAAGATGGTGAAGGGTTTAGAGGGTAAGCCATATGAGGAGCAGTTGAAGTCACTTGGTCTGTCCAGCCTAGAGAAGAGGAGACTGAGGGGAAACCTCATAGCGGTCTACAGCTTCCTCACAAGGGAAGGAGGAGGGGCAGGTGCTGATCTCTTCTCCCTGACAACCAATGATAGGACCTGACGGAACGGCAGGAAGATATGCCAAGGGCGGTTTAGATTGGACATTAGGAAAAGGTTCTTCACCCAAAGGGTAGTGGAACATTGGAACAAGCTCCCCCAGGAGGCAGTCACGGCACCAAGCCTGACAACATTTAAGAAGCATTTGGACAATGCCCTCAGACACAGGGTGTGAATTTTGGGGGTGTCCTATGCAGGAACAGGAATTGGACTCGATGACTCTTGTGGGTCCCTTCCAACTCAAGACATTCTATGATTCTATGATTCTATGATTAACTTCTCAGTTTAATTTTTTAACTAATTCCTCATAGGAAAATTGAATTTGGAAAGAACCTCAGGACATCTCTAGTCCAACCTCTAGTTCAAAGTGGAGTCACCTATGAGGTCAGACCTGGTTGCTCAGGGTCAGGTCAGGCCTTGAAAACCTCCAGGGATGGTGACTGCACAGCCTGTCTGAAAAACCTGCTCCACTGCTGGACTGACATTGTGGTGAGAAAGTTTATCAGTGCATCCTGGTTAAACTTTACCTGTTTCAAATTATGCCTGTTTTTCTTTCAGCCACCACGTACTGCTGTGAAAAGCATGTCTCTGCCTTCTTGGTTATTGCTTTGTAGGCCCTTACAGGCTGCTGTTAGGTCCCCCCAAAGCTGTCTCTTCTCCAGGATGAACATGTGCAGATTCCTCAGTTTCTCCTCACAGGGCAAGTGCTCCAGCCCTTGACCAGCTTGGTGGCTGTCCTGTAAACTTGTTCCAGTTTATCAATGTCTTGTACTGGAGGAACAAAACTGGACACAGCATCTAGATGTGGTGTAACAAATGCTGAGTAGAGGGGAATAATCATTCCCCTTGAGCTGTGCTCCTGTCCATACTGTGCAGGGCACTGCTGGCCTGCTTTGCTGCAAGGGCTCACTGTGGGCTCATGCTCAGCTCACTGTCTGCCAACCCCTCCAGCCCCTTCAGCAGAGCTGCTCCCCAGCTCACACCATTACAAGGTGATCTCCCTTCCCACGTGTGGGACCCAGCATTTGTCCTTGCTGAATTTCATCAGGCCACTGTGGCCCATTCCTCCAGCCCGTACAGGTCCCTTTGGATGGCAGCCCTGCCCTCGAGCCTGTTGACTGTCTCCTCCACCTTGGTGTCATCTGCAAACTTGACATCATTTTTCCTCTTCCTCCAATCTTATTTCTTTTGAGTAAATTCATTCAGGGAAGTGCTGTCTCTTGCATGGCATTGCATGAGTTGCCTGGCTGAGGGATCTTAGAGGGCCATCTTCCCAGAAACCTCAGGGCTTTCCTGTTATATCAAGAATGACTGTATTTGTTGGAGCACCCACTTATATGCTTAAGTTTCTGACTGAAAACTGTGGACAGATTATGGCAGAGTTGTGCTGTGTTTCAGTTCTTAGTTCTGCATATTCTGAGGAACTAGATACAGTGAAATATTAAGAACAGATATCATTTACTCCAGCTTTGCAACAGAAAACTTCTGTAGACTCTATCATCGTTTCTTATTTTAAAAAATTGTGAATAATTTACTGAGCATTAAGGCCATGCTGCCTTCTTATTTAAATAATTTATTTTTTATTACCCCTAACCCATGATGTTTTAACCCTGTCAAAAATTTGACCTCATTATTCATCTGGTTTGACTAGCTAATTTGGAAGCAAAAATCTGGCAGAAAAAAGTGAAAAAAATCAGCTATTTTTCACTTTTTGCCTCAAGCATGTAACTATGAATGATTCATAGCACTTCTTGCTCTGTGACAGATTCATTATTAAAAGTTTATTTAATTATCAATACTATGCTCTAGTCTATTAAGAAGATCATATTTTATATTGACTATTACTTGTGAATGAAGTTATCAGTGTCATTCAATCCACTTGGAATCCTGAACATCTGTTTCATTAAGCTGATAGCGTTTGTTATCGACATGTTTAATGCAGTATATTTTCCAAGGGCATATTGGCAGTTTCTCCACGTGTTAAGAGAACTCTCTGGTGTAAGCTACTTTATATGATACCGTGTGTCCTGTTTGTTGTTGTCTGGATGTTTGGGGTATTTTTTTTAGGCTCAAAACCACTGAGAGATTTTACTACAGTGCCCACTTCAGTAGTGCCAGATTATTTCATTGTTATTTTCACTGCAAATGTGTGACAAGGAACACAATGATCTCAGCATGTAAATTATATCTGGACGTACAAAATAAAGGGATTTATTTTCTGCTGTTAATGTCAGTTGTTTCCAGTTTGCCTAAATACATTAAAAACATATTATGATATTATGGATATTATGCAAACACTAACATTAACATATTTTAATGCATGTTTCTATTTTTTCTTCATTCCATTTCAAATTAATATCCATTACCATTATCAATGTTTTATCTCTTTTTTACTGGAAATTGAATTCTGCATTAGAGAAGGTGGATAATGTTTAATAGGAAAATCAGAAATATTCCATAAAAGAAAAGGTTTATTTTTTTTCTATTTAAGATTGTTTTCATGCTCAAATGATATTTTCTGCTTGTTTTCATTATTCTCAATAGTTTTTATGTTGGAAAATACCCAGGTGAATAACTGGCTTTTTCTAAACAGAGGTTCCAAATTTAATCCAGAAGCTTTTTTTAAAAGTATGTGGTACAATTACAAAAGACGTTTTTTATGTATTTATTTTAAATATAAAAAGCACAGGGTAATCAATGATCTTTTTGCTCACTTCAGTGTACTAGGTCTTACACTGATTTCAGTTTCCAAAATATGTTACATTATGAGGAGTCAATATTCTCTCTATATTTAATGTTGCTTTTCATGCCAAGTCAAATTTTGTATCTTGCCATTTTTCTCTCTCAAAGTTTACACATATAACTGTGGCTTAGCAAGCACTGTCATAAAGTTGATGACATTTTAGAGACAGGAAAATGCAGAATAGAAAGTATTTATGATATTTTGAAATGTTTACATGTTTCAAGTATTCTGAGGTTTTGTGTGTGGTTTTTTTCTTGAGTTTTTTTTTTCTTGTACCAGCTTTGGTACCTGTTGTAATACAAACCAAATTAAAGACAGGAAAATGCAACTCTCAATAATTTTTTTTTTTTTTTTGAGTAGTCTGCAAAGGATTAGTTTAGTAACTGGCAGAAACATAAGGCTTTATTATCTATGCATGAGTAAGTCTTATGATGAATCAAGTGACTGTCTTTAAAGTATAAAGCAGTGTTTACAAATAGTGGTAAATTAATATGCAGTTAGAAACATATACAACTTCCCGTCTTGATCAGTACAGCCTTACTCAGTAAAAATCAAGCAACAGTTCTTATAAGAACTGTTAATATTATTGATTATTCCCTGAACTTTCATCTTTCTCTCTCTGGGTCTACTGAAGAAGGCAAATATCACTAGAAGATACATTTTTTTCATTAGAATCTTCAAAAGTCTCCATTTTAGGATACCTACCCAAACTCAGTGGATGAGACAACTCTTCCCCTTGATGACTGTTTACTATATCTCTGACTAGAGATGATAAGAAAAATTTCCTTTAGAAATGAACTGGTTTGTGGGACTGTACCAGTATGGAAGATATTTTCAGAAATGTGCAGAAAGATTCTTTGGCTCTAAATATGAAATTCAATCAAAATTAAATTGAATCAAAATTGATTCAAGCCACAATAACAAATAGCATAGAAAAATGGAAGAATAAGACTTGGGAACTTGATTCCAGGTCTTCTATAAGCCAGAAGAAGATTATAATTCATGTCTATACAGACAATCCTTGTTCTGGCCTTGGGACAATGACTGTTTATAGGCCAGTCTAGCATCTCCCAACTAAAACTTTTGATGAATTCCTGTTCTAGCTATTATTCAAACCAAAAGTTTTCAGTTTGGTGTCTCCCTCCAGACAGAATTCCATGAATACATGTGTTTGTGTACATGTAGTGAAAAAAGATCCCAAATTACCCTATATTTTTAAAGTAGTATGAGATCAAGAAATTAAGGACTTTAGCATAAACCCCAAAGCATCACACTAGCTAGCAACTTTAATGTATTTTCCAATTTCTCAATGCCTTAATACCATGCACAAATTTAAAGCAGAAAATAGAAGCCAAACTAGTTCCAAGCAGCACAAAATCTATAGTTCTAGTTTTCACACAGTGTAACACAAACTAACCTATATGAAATCATTGAATGATAGCAATTGATACTGGAATGCAGTATCTTAAAATACTTTCCTCCATTTCTCCCTCTCAAGTAGAAAATTCTGTTAATTTTCACACCACCTAGAGCTTGCCAAACTCATCACAAGAGCCAAACATCCACTGGGCTAATAATATATGGAACCAGACCTTATCAGAGCAACAATTGGCAAGTCTGTCCATTGAAGCCAGCACAGTCAATCCCTTCCCCGACTATTCCAAAGGCAGCATCAAAATTCATGAATACAACATATGCTTCCTTCCAGTGATACTTCTGTGCCCAATGCCACATTGAAACTATGCAGGTGAAGCAAAGCAATCACCTTGTATCAACTAACACTCAGCGGGAGAAAATTTTTAACAAAATAGCTATTTCCTGATCTATTAGTTTTGATGCTCAACAGAGAACTATAAAAAAACTGTAAAGATAAGTCTTAAAATTAAAATTATATCTTTGAAATATGGTGCAATTATGGACTTAATTGTGATAATGGTTTTCAGACACATTCCAGTCTCTTCTCTTGTCTTTTCTGGTTCATGCTTCATTATTTTTGCCTGTTAATTAGCTTGTCCTTGCAGAACATTCAGTATAATGGTTTAACAGAAATCTGTTTTTTCAAACTGTGATTTATTTTGAGTTTGCTGCTATTTTGTTAAACATTGGGAAATAGTTGAGTTTTAAAGTCTGCCTGCTATTTCCAGCTATTCCTGCTATATTCCTGCTATTTCCATCTGATGCACTAGATAATATTACATTCTTTTAAAAATCTTACCTACCATGTATTTATTATGTAGCATTTTTATGGTACTGGAAGATATTTTGCACCACTAACAATTCAAAACTGAGAAAGACATATCAAGAAACATTTGTCAGAGACTAGCCAGTAAGTAACTTGTCAGAGTACTGTTTTGTAACATGAAGAAAGATATCCAAGTTGCCTGTCTGAATCCAGAAATGGCTTGAACTTAGGTCTCCCAGTGTTCAAATGTTTGTTCCAATAAGTAAACTTTTGACTTTATTTACATCATTTGTCTTTGAAACACGTGGAAGATTTTAATACAAGTCTAGTGTGGAAAAAGAAGGGAGAAGAGAAAGAAACAAATTCTTTCTTTGTGCTATTACTACCTGAGTCAATGTATCTTTTTCCCCACACAGTTGCTGCCACTAGGAGAGGCAAAGACCGTTTTCCAGCAGTTCAAAGTGCATGGGTAGATATGAAATGTGACTATTACCTGTGCCAGAAGTTTTATCTCATAGCAGCAGCAGCCTCCACAATGATACCCTGCAACTGGTGAGATGGATGGATAGTTGTAAGTGGGAGGTGACCAAGGATTCCGCTGAGGATTAGCTATTCTTACCTCAACACAATGCATTGTTTTGGGATGGTGCATGCTTAAAAGATCTTCTAGCTGCTAGTTCAGAAGTCTAGAAGGTGGAGAAACTATGTCCCTTTCCTCTACAGCACACACTCTCTGCGTAGCTCCTTGGTTCCTCAATATTCCCTGGACAAAATAGCAACCCTCCAGACCCAATGTCAAGCCTCAGTAGGTTGTTTTATTTATTATCCATATTTCTGTGTTGTTCCAAATACTTTCATAGTCTTAACCCTTATATTTATTCAACCATAGTTTTTTTTTAAGAAAACTTTCACAGATTTCAGGGCCTGGATTGGCTGTATGCAATGGCTCCTGGCTGGTTCATAGTGCATACAGACTGAACTGCGTACAGACTTCATTGAGTTTATCTTAATGTATTGAAGGAGTTATTCTTAAGGTTCAATGTATAGTATCCATTTCTATCACATGGGGGAAAAATCAACATTTTTTTTTTCTGTCATACCATATTTTTTCTTGATGATTTATGGTGAATTTGAGTTTAAATGTAACCAAAAGGGAGGGGAAAACAAAACCCGCTCAATTAATGAAGTATGTCTTCAAGTAAAATACATTCCAAACTGACTTATTTTATAGAGGTTGATTTTTTTTCTTCCCTGTGTGAAATTTGTGTCCTCCTGGTTAGACTTTGCACAGTGGAGCTCAGACACAGCCCACTGAGAGCATTAATGGTGTTTCAAAATAACTAGACTGTTTAAAAATGTTCTCTAGAATTCTCCCGGGAAAAAAAGCGATGATAAGTCTGCATCAATATAAAACAAACACATGAAAATACAGAAAAAAAACCAAACCCTAGTTAAATGTTTTTCACCCTTTTTGGAAACATTTACCTAGAACCTGCTTTTTAGTCATATTTTAAGAAAAAATATAAGATTATCCTGAAACAATCTGCATGTATCCCTCAGGTAATATTTTCCACTGGACTTAGCATAAACAAAATATTTAGTTTTATCTGCTGCAAAGGAACTATGAATCTTCCTCTTTCTCTCTCTTCTTCAGTACTAAAATTTTCTTTACAATGGAAATAAATACATTGTTGGCAGCACAGGAGCTGATTTCTTCAATTACTTTATGATACAGATACTCTTTACCAGAACAACCTATGGTATAGTCTGCTGATTCAGCAGAGCATGTAGGGTTAACTAAATGTTTTGCTTCAGTACATTTATACTTATTAAACCTTCACTTATTGCAGTGAGCCATTTTTGATTAATGTTGCTATTTCTGTTTGATGGTTTTGCCGCAAGGTTCTCCCTATTTTATGAAATATATTGCTGCTTAAGTTTGTTTGATCGATCAACTCCCAAATCAGATAGTTATGACAATTTACAATTAACTTCTATTTTGGACTTTTAAATATAGTTGATGTGTTCTTTACAACTGGTGCTTAATCTGTGAATTTACTGTCCCTTATTTTCTAAATATTGACTTGCTCATGTTGTTTTGGTAGAAATTAGGAATACAGCATGGTACCAGGAAAATGATACAGTGGGCAGTCAGTTTAATTTTGGGAAACTTAATTAAAGTTTGTGCTGTACTTTGTATGCAGAAGTACCACATATTGCACTTGCAAATTATTATGATGAATTAATAATTAATCTTTGTGATGAACTGGTGATATGTAAACTCTAATACATATTTCTGGGGAAAGTAAATAACAGATGTAATCCAGCAAACAACAGAGAAATGATTTACTAATCTTACATATAATGGAAACTTTGTTCAAAATTTCAAAATCACTGCAAGGCAGGAGGTCAGGAGCTAATGGCTGCAGTGAGCTCTACTAGCCAACTCCCAGAGTAAAGTTAGCCTAGTAACATAGTATGTCTAACATACTTACAAATCTGATAAGTTTAAGAGAGCTCATCAATATATTAGCAGAAGTAACTGAATCACTTTCACTCTTCAGATTCTCTAACTGTATCATAAAAACCAGGAACGTTATAAAGCCTTCTTGCTGAGATGTTCAAGCCTAGTTCAGCAGCATTCAAACTATAAATTGACAACCTGCAGAGTTAAAAATTCACTAATTCCCAGAAAGAAAAGATCATCTAATTTTTAACTTTAAAAAATGGGGAACTATTACTACTCCTTATGGAAGTAAATAATGATTTCTTGAGAGCAATTAAAATGGTTTAAAAGTGACAAAAAAAAAAAAAAGACATTAAGACACCAGTAAATCTGTGCCAATTTACTTCAGCAAGTCCCAGATAAAACAGGAGATCAGTTATATACAAATACAGCTACTAACTATAAACTGTCACAAATACCTTAGAAATAATGTGGAAATAGACTGATAGTCATAATTGGTATCATTAAGTCAAAATCAAAGATGACATGAATCATTTCTTCCCTCTTCTTCTCCTTCCATCCAAAACTGAAGTCTTAGCCACCTTTTTTTGTTTCTTTCAAAGATAATACATTAACCAAATGAGCTGATAAGAAATTGAAATGTTAATAATGGAAAACATAAAGGATTTGGTCAGGATCTCAAGAATTTGAAATAGTAAAAAATAAACCAACCTCTACATATATTTCCCCAGATGGTTTTCGTTTTTACATTCATTCCATGAATCTTATGGGCCTTTCATACCCTGCCCCTCAGCCTATATGATTCATAACATTGTCCTAACTTGGTTCTCAGTCCTCTTAATAGCTGTTTTATTGTTTCCTGTTTGCAGTTAGTCAAGCAAATTTCAAGTAAGGCATCAACTGAGCAATGCTGGTGTCCTGCAGAGCCAGGTTTTTTTGTTGTTGTTTTGTTGGTTTTTTTTTTCAATTTGGTGAGTGTTCGCTAATACTGGTCAAAGGAAATATATCCAACATTGACACAGTTCTTTTCTTTTAAGATGGTACAATGAGTCAGAGACTCTCTTACATTCTGTGGTGTTCATGCTCCTAAAGGGAAAAATGCTTTTGGCTGGTAAGTCTATTAGCAGACTAATGAGCACATTTATGTTAATAGCATGTATTGCCAAGGGTTGAATAATCTATTGATTTCCCTTAGTTGAACTACTTATTTTTTCACCTATATCTCTTACCAGCTCTGTGTCCTAGTTTGTTACACTGTTGTCCATGCTGAATCGCACCTAATTCAGAGAGTTGTTCCTTGGAATGACAATGACGTTACTGGTAAGGCGAAGGATTACTCAGAGTGGGTAGCTGGGTTGCAGTGCAAACCCAGGTGAATTTTCAGTCTCTAATTCTGGCTTATCAAGTCTCTTTAAGCACTGTATGTCTCATTTCTAGGTGATTCCTGTAGTGTGGGAAGTGTTACAGGGGAGTTGCATAGTTACCTCCTACTTCATAAGGAAGGGAGGCAAAATAGCATGAGAAATTACCTTAGAGTTGCTCCTGACCTCTTAGTTGTGGGAAATGCTGCCTGGGTCTATGCTGCAGGACACAGGTCCTCTGAGGTAGGTCCTGAATTCCTGATGCCATGAAGAGGCAGACTGAATTCCTCAGTCTCTGATTTGCTTTGTAAGGAAAGTCAGATGCATGTGCAGAGAGGAAAGAAGGATGCTTTATGGAAAGCCCCATGGAGGGATTGAGAAGAGTGTCCAGGGAAACCAATTGCCTTGTAAAAAAGCCAAAATCAAAGTGAGTGCCACTTCTTGCCAGAGTGGATTATTCCTCCTAGAGATTTTTGTGAGACCAGTATTTTGTCAAGAAAGCACATGCATGTTGAATAATGTGCAACTGCTCCTTAATTGGTTTATCTACAATTATGACCCCAAAGACACCAATGTAGTAGATTTTAAAATATTACCTTGAATTAGACATGTGGCTGTTGCTTATGAGTAGAATACCTGTAGCCATGATATTGGACAATTAAGTAGCATTGCAATTAGACAACCTTAATTATTTAAGAGACAACATGCACACATCCTCATTTTCTCTGGTGTTTAGGAAGCAAAAGCAAATAGCCAGTTGCACAATACTGTGTAATATGAGCTGACTATTGCAAGTATATGTTGTTGTGAATCTATATTTGTATATAAATACATAAGACTTAGTAAGGCTAAGAAAGTAATAAATACTCCATTGTCACATTATTTGTCAAAGGTTATACTTTATGGGATAGATTTAGTATTTTGAAACAGATCTAAGAGAGAAAGCTTAGGTTGCTGAAGGTTACTATTCAGCTGAGGCTTTGATATTTATTTTTCTGCCAATCAGGATCATACGTATTCTGCTGATCACTCAGCAGCTGAGACATTACAACATCCTTAATCTTCTTTAATTTTTAAGGGTTAATAATAAAATGTTAATTTCCAATACAAAGCAAATGGAGGCTACTGCCAAGTTGGGAGAAGCTGTTAACATAGCAGAGATACAGTTTAGAAAACAGATTCTGTTGATGCTCTTATTTCTTGGGATGCTTGACAGAATAACACATGTGACAATTGGTTTGAGTGATTTTCTGAGAGGACAGGCTATTATTTTTCTTATGGCATCATGAAGGGTAAGTGATTTCTCTTGTAACTGCAGGGCAGGTTTTGTGGAGATACATGACCCAAACCATAATAAGACTCAGTGAAGGGCATCAAGGTAGGGAATAGGGGCCTTTATTTTCCAAGTTGCACTGGATTACAGATGGTTGGATTAGAAACTTTTTTCTGATGCAGTACTTACAGATGATGTATTTTACTTGCTGTGCAATGTATGGAGTGAAAAGATAGATTTGGTTTTTAGTGTGGGACACTAAAAGTGATTACATCAGTCTCAACAGTGGTGAATTGCTTCAAACTGCTAAAGAAGTGTCGTGGTTTAATCCCAGCCAGCAACTAAGCACCACACAGCCTCTGGCTCACTCCCCCTGGTGGGATGGGGGAGAGAATTGGAAGAGTAAAAGTGAGAAAACTCATGGGTTGAGATCAAGACAGTTTAATAGGTAAAGCAAAAGCTGCGCACACAAGCAAAGCAAAGCAAGGAATTCATTCACTATTTCCCATGGGCAGGCAGGTGTTCAGCCATCTCCAGGAAAGCAGGGCTCTATCATGTGTAACGGTTACTTGGGAAGACAAAACGGCATCACTCCAAATGCCCCCCCTTTTCTTCTACTCCCCCCAGTTTATATACTGAGCATGACGTCATATGGTATGGAATAGCCCTTTGGCCAGTTTGGATCAGCTGTCCTGGCTATGCTCCCTCCCAGCTTCTTATGCACCTGGCAGAGCATGGGAAGCTGAAAAGTCCTTGACTAGGGTAAACTCTACTCAGCAAGAACCAAAACATCAGTGTGTTATCAACATTGTTCTCATCCTAAATCCAAAACACAGCACTATACCAGCTGCTAAGAAGAAAATGAACTCTATCCCAGCTGAAACCAGGACAAGAAGTCAATGTAAAGCTTACTGTTCCTGTATTTTCTGCAAGAAAGAATGACAAAGAGTAAAGATTGAAGAACTGTGGCAGGTGATAGTAAAGTGTCATGCTTCATTAATTTCTTTCTCTACAAAATTATAATATTGTTAAATACGCTTTCCTAAAAGAGTATTTTAAGACCTAGCAATTTGTCATTGTTTTTAGAGTGTTTTTAAATCTTCAGGTTAAATTCTAAATATACAAGATACTATTATTATTTATTAGTCCTATTTTTCAAAACATCATCGTTTACCTTGTTAATTTTATTTTCAGTCTGGTCAAGCGATGTAATGCTTATTAGTATATTAAAACCATAGCATTGAAGCTGTAAATAAGTCATCCCTCCCCCAAAAAAGAACACAGATGAAAACAATATGATAAAGCCTGTAATCAAAATAAATTATGCCTTGGGAAAAAACATAATTTGCACAATTAGGTGATATAATAGAATGTTCCATAATTAGGTGCAATACAAGTGTAACCATCCTTAATATCAGTAGTATGCAAGCCTTTCAGACTTCATTAAAGAGTTCCATTGGAACATGTGAATAATAGGATTAATATAGCCATGGGCACTGCTGGGTCAGCTGGCAATAGATCAATCCAAAACGTAGAGCATATTAAAAGGATTATAGATTAGCAATTAGATGGTTTTTTCATGAGCAAGGAATAGTTCCTCAAGCTTTGCCAAAGGTTAACAGAGATAGGATGTCGATTTTTCCAGTTTATAATCCAGTCAGAGCCTTAAAGTGAGGGAAATTATGGCATTTTCAGGATGATAAGAACCATATGAACAAAACATAACAAACCTTTCAGGATCAGTGGCTTGGCTTCGCAGGGAAACTGTTGTTACACAAAATGTAGGATATAAATATGTACCGTTAATATCTACACCTCTAAGAAAGAAGATTTCAAGTGAACTATCTGAGAAGTCAGAGGCAGTTTTTAAGCCCTTATCTATAGCATTCAGTTTGAAAACATTTGTTGCATTTCAAAGAGTACATAAATAAGTTCTTTAATTCAAACTCTACAAATCAATGTTGAGTATTACTAACACTATACACCACTGGAATTACAGTTTGACACTTACTTTTAGTTTGTCAATAACACAGATATCTAAGAATTTTTTTATAGCTTCCTGATGAAATACTGGATGGCAATATTGGTATGTTTTCAACTGCATAAAGAGAATGTAGTACGTGGAATCAATACATATTGATCACACTGGGAGCTGAGTCTCAACATTTCTAAAAATCAGGTCACTTGTTTGGATGTCTCAGTGTGCTTTTACTTCAGATGTCTAGCTCTGAAAATACAGGCTTTTGTATAAAAGGAGACAGTAAATTTATTAAAAAAGATGAAATAGGCATTCAAATGGGAAACAAACCAAGCATACCTGGAAATAAAAGAATGATTAACAGTGAATAATTTATTCAACAAATGTAAACATTTATGTCTGCTCATGAATAAGTTTAACTCTCTTGTTATTCAACTGCCTCGTTATCTTTCTGCAGAAATTTGGGACAGAAGTCTGACTTAATATTTTGCTCTATCTATTTGTTACTCTGTAAGAAAGAAATGTGTTGGTGAGTTTCTTGGGATTAGAGATAAACAAATTGCAATAAACAACTGTCTGAATAATGTCTCTGCTAAGGAATAAAGTTTGAGTTTTAAGAAGACTTTTTTAAGAAACAGAAATATTTGCAAAGTTTGTGAAAAAAAAAAAGTCTAGGAATTTCTTGAAAAATATATTCTTTTGAAGGATTGTCTCATGGTTGTCCAGGTTACGTGACATTTAGACTAATTAAAAATGCCTCTTAATAAATGAATGAAGCCAGTCGCAGCTGCAAACCTTTTCAGAAATTGTGTAATATTGCTATAACAACAGCCCCTGTAGAGAACTGTGGGTTAGATGAAAGGTTTAAAACTAATTCTCCTTCCTTATTCTGCCCCAAACCAGAAGCTTTGTGGGGGCTGTAGCTGCATCAGATAGTTTTCTGGATTATTCACTCTTTTTTAATAACAAGAACTTTCTGGTGGAATCTGTCTCTCTCAGGACCTGAGAAACTATGATGCAAACTCAGTCTCTGATTCTGAATGCCTCTTTAACATGTCCACTACATTTTATTGGTTCTATGGTAAATGCCTCAACTTTGTACATAGAAAAGCCTTAAAGGACAGAGGATTATATGTAATAAATACATGATTTTAAAAAAATACACAGTATTACTTTCTAATACTGGGGATATACAGTAATATTTTAATCTCAGCTAACTTCCATTTTTCATAATCACACCAGGAATTCAGAAAAGTGGAAAAGGCAATATTTTCTATTTAAAAAGTTTGAAGACTGCATTTCTGACTGAAATCTGCATAATTACTACTCTGACTTTAGCTAAAATATACTGGAAATTTTATAAAGTAGGGATTTCAAATTACAATTCTTTTCAATTTAGTTGAATTGTGACAGCTGTTCTGATTTTGACAGACAAGAAACGAAGTGTTTGCGATGCAATGACAGCAACGTCCATGACACTAATTGCAACTTTTGTTGGAAAATGTCATGAATTACATTTCAAATAGGATCCAAACATAAGAATGGCTCTTCACACATTTTACTTTGCGACAGAACTCTGGGACATTAACATTATTTAGTCTTAGTTAGACTAACAGTTCATTGCAGCTACTATAGATGCTGATACAGGTAGCAGCCATCAATGAATACTGAAACAGTCCAGTCCACTCACTGGCTTTGTCAAATGTTGTTTGGCAGCCACTGCTCCCAAGTGACCAGAAGAATGGTGTTATATGTCTAATTATTTTCTTTTTTAATACAGCAAAATAAGTAGAAACAAGCAAAAATGTCTGTGTGATCTTTTCCTCTTAGGACTGTTTAAAACATCAGATGAGGTTGCAATTATTTCTAGAACTGTGACATTTATATTTTTTGTCAAAATCAAAAAGTGACAGTTGCTAAAGGTGGAATTTTCTTAAGCTCATAAATAACATAGGAACAGAAGTCCCACTGATTTTTCCATGTGGTGTGTGCTTCTAAATTCACTTTAGTTCAGACTTTTTAGAGTGTTTAAATACCTTGAGAGTTTTACTTTCACATTTTATGCTTTTCAGCTTAGGTTTTATTATTTTAATCCACCATTAAACCTCACTATGAATCTTACTCTTCCTTAGGTGCCCGCATATCCGATATAAATATGGCCCTCATAGAAAATCCTACCTGGAATATGCTGAGGTCTCGCCCAAGGGAATTAAAAATGGCAAAGAAACATACTTTCCCAAGCCCAGTATTACTGCTATGGGGATAACTGATAATTCCCTTTAGAGTCTGAGGAAATTATACTGTCTCATCGTTATAGAATTTGTTGACGTGTATGTATTATATGCTTGCAAGAGAACAAGGTTGGAAAAAACATTCAGGAAATGGAAAATTGGGATTTTAGCTGCTCAAAAACTGGTTTTGAATTGGAATTGAATTTACAGAGCATTTTCATCTTGGGAAAGATGAAGGTGGGGAAGGAGAAACAAGGCTAAGTTTCTGAAACTGATACAGAAATGCAGAGGTAGCTTTCACCTAGGCTCAATAATCAGTGCATTCTCCTGAGGATTGCTTTGGCAGGACTTCCTTCTGTACACCCCAGTACTTGAGAGAATCTGCCAAACCTGCCTGTGCGTCCCATAGCATCCAAGTACTCTTCATGATCAGCCCCATGTTTTCTACCTTACAATAATTCTGCCATTATGACAGGTTAAGGTATTAGCATTTTTCCTGTGCTACATGGCATCTCCATATGTCCTGACTGAATCAGGTCTTTCTGATATATGTTGTCTGTAATGAACTGAGGTTGCCATAGCTGCTTATTGCTTATCTATCAATGCATTATATCTCTGTGTGGTTTCATCATTTTCTTCCTTCCCAGCTCACACAAATGTCTTTTTAACCTGTCACCTTCTTACATTGTATAAAGAGTTCAGACCCATGGAGATGAGCTGACATGAAACCACCTTTTCCCTCTCCCTTTTCAAAGTACAGCTTCTGTCCTGTTGAAACACAATCGACTAACACTGAATAAAGTCTAGACCTTTACACTCCAGTATCTTAAACCATGCCACAGCAGCTGGGTAATAGAACTGTAAGGTAAAGTTTACAATGATTAATTTGTGGGCATGCAGAAACAGAAGTAAATGCTCCCCCAGTAATCAGCACATTTCATTGTGTTGATAAAGGTTTCTCACTGAGGCTGACTGTGTTATATTCCTCCTTCGCTCGTGGACTTTACCTAGTGGGAATTACAATGACTACCAATCTGTCCTCTAAGTCCTTTTCCACCAGCATTTCCTTTAGGGAAGGTTCCCCTTTGCAGCACAGTGTCCTGCAAAACCCTGGCCTCTATCTGGAGCTCTTCACCTCCACACTGCATCATAGAGTCACTACTGCTACTACCATAATAGTCAAGGATTTACTTCTGCTCAGGTTGCAAAAATCCATAACCATGTTAATAAATAAAGAGCGGTGATCTCCTCTGAAAACTTGCTCTGTAACCAGGAATAATCAGATTGGATTTCCTTTGGGTTTGGGTTTTGCAGTTGGATTCTGTGATGTTTAGTATGGTGAAAATGGCAACTCCAGCCTTCCTACAGCTGTGAAGCTTGTAATGGCTCTCAGCTGAACAAAATCCAGTGACCAGCAATAGCTGGACACCAAAGCAGCCCTTATCCTTCTGTTACTATTCACTAATGCTGTCCTTCTCTTTTGTCCGATATGTTGGAGACTTACCTTCTGTCCACTGTGGGTGAGATTAGCAAATAGATTTGAAAATCATAGAATCATAGAATCATAGAATTGTTAAGGTTGGAAATGACCCTTAAGATCATCGAGTTCAACTGTTAACCTAGCACTGCCAAGTCCACCACTAAACCATGTCCTCAAGCACCACGTCTACCCGTCTTTTAAATACCTCCAGGGATGGAGACTCAACCACTTCCCTGGGCAGCCTGTTCCAATGCTTTACCACCCTCTCGGTGAAGAAGTTTTTCCTAATGTCTAACCTAAACCTCCCCTGATGCAGTTTGAGGCCGTTTCCTCTCGTTCTATCACTCGTTACTAGGGAGAAGAGACTGACCCCCACCTCGCTACAACCTCCTTTCAGGTAGTTGTAGAGAGCAATAAGGTCTCCCCTCAGCCTTCTCTTCTCCAGACTAAACAAACCCAGCTCCCTCAACCACTCCTCATAAGACTTGTTCTCTAGACCCTTCACCAGCTTCGTTGCCCTCCTCTGGACATGCTCCAGCACCTCGATGTCTTCTTGTAGTGAGGGGCCCAAAACTGAACACAGTATTTGAGGTGCGGCCTCACCAATGCCGAGTACAGGGGCACTATCACCTCCCTGGTCCTGCTGGCCACACTATTCCTGATACAAGCCAGGATGCCATTGGCCCTCTTGGCCACCTGAGCACCCTGCTGGCTCATGTTCAGGTGGCTGTCAACCAACACCCCCAGGTCCTTTTCCGCCAGGCAGCTCTCCAGCCACTCCTCCCCAAGCCTGTAGCGTTGCATGGGGCTGTTGTGACCCAAGTGCAGGACCCAGCACTTAGCCTTGTTGAACCTCGTACAGCTGGCCCCGGCCCAACGATCCAGCCTGTCCAGGTCCTTCTGTAGGGCCTTCCTACCCTCCAGCAGATCAACACTTCCACCCAACTTGGTGACATCTGCAAACTTACGGAGGGTGCACTCAATCCCCTCATCCACATTATCAGTGGAGATATTGAACAGGACCGGCCCCAACACTGAGCCCTGGGGAACACCACTCGTGACCGGCCGCCAACTGGATTTGACTCCATTTACCACCGCTCTCTGGGCTCGGCTGTGCAGCCAGTTTTTAACCCAGCGCAGAGTGCACTTATCCAAGCTGTGAGCAGCCAGCTTCTCCAGGAGAATGCTGTGGGAGACAGTATCAAAAGCCTTACTAAACTCCAAGTAGACAAAATCATTAGTGAGGGCTCCCAAACATCTGTAGATACAAACACACCTCTATGGAGCTCTGCTAAACAGCTCCTTAAGATGTATGAGTTTCCTTCTTTGGGTACAGATGAATGTTAACACCTTTGTTTCAAAATCAGTTATTCTAAATTAATTCATTTAGGTTTTTTCCATTTAACATGATGTGCAGTTATAAAGGGCTGTTTTGCCCTTCATTTATTTACATGTTTCTACTCTTGCTCTTTATGTTATAGAAAACATAAAATTCAACAGTAAGCTTCAACAGTAATTCAACAGTAAGCTTGTGATATTCTGAAAATTATTACTAATATTTAGTCTTCTAAATTATACACTGTTTTGTTTTCTTTTTTTTCACTTACAGATGATAGGGGACAGAGTAATATCTATCTATCGGAACATAGATACCTATATCTTCTTGTAGTTATGGAATTGTATGCAGAACTCTGTATGTCTGTAGATAAACCTACCTATCATGTGGAATAGCCATTTTAGTTGATAATGGTATCTGAGAGTAACTGTATCAAAATAACATACAGAAACAGCTCATTTTTCCTTTATGTATGAGAACAATTTTTTGAGAGTAATACGTAGTTTATATACTTTCATGGAGATTTCTCTAGGAAAATGCCAGTTTCATAAAAGTTGGTAGTGAATGACTGCATGTAGATTTAAGAAAAAGATTTTTTCAAGCTATAGGATTTTAAGAAAACAATGCATTTTGAGGAACTGTACAAGTGTGGTGTCCTTTTTTTTTAACAAAATTATTTGTTTTATAATCAAAAAACCAAACTTGGGAAGTAATTTTTCAGTATTATTTCTACCTAAAACACGTTTGCAAGGATGGCATACCTATGAAAAATATGTTTCTGTATTGTGCACTCTACTGTTTGACTATTGCAGAAGTGTAATAGGAGTGATATGTAATCTATAATATGTAACTCTATATCATAGTCTAAAAATATCTCAAGCCAGAGACAGCAAGTTTTGCATGATTCCTTGTTAGCCATATGTACAGTATTTTTCCGATGCTTAATGTCTTCCACTTCAAATTACTATGGACAAACTAAGTCAGGTTTGCTGAGAAGCTTAGGGTCTTATTTTGATTTTGAATATATTGTACTTTGTACTTATGTGTAACATGTTGTAGAATTTCAGCATACAGGCAGAAAATGGTACTGTAATTTCATAAGTGCTATGTCCATCACAGACTAAATGTAACTATCTGTTTTCTCAGAGTGGATTATTTCATGGCCTGTTCAGCTACTCAAAGGGTAATATTCAGATTTCTGATGATGTTGAGAAACTACCACTGATCAGCAATCCTGGCCAATCTTGTTAAGCAAGCAAGGTATATGACTTATGGGTCACAAACCTCTTGATCCTGTTGCGGAATACTGATATAATTGATTGTACTTGTTCACTTTCCTTTCATAAGATATCTCCTTCTGGAATCATTTCAATTTACTTATAACCTGAAACACCCTCTCCCCCTCCAAAAAAACCCAAACAAACAAACCAACACAAACCAGAAGAGAAAACTGTTAGGGTATCACTGGAGGAAGTCTAGTAGTGGCTGTCCTTTTCTCTAAAGACTCTGACTAAATGTTTCCACTCTTCTCTGCATTTTTAGGCTGACTGCAATGTGCTGTCTGTAAGGTGCCCTTCTCCGTTTCATTGGCAAGTTGCATTTATGTGCTTATGTGTTACAACAAAAATAAGCTCCATGAGTGGAAGTAACAAAGGAAAGTAAAGATCTGGACAGGGAACAGGCCAAAGAAATAGGAAAGCACTGTATAATGAAAGGGTCTGAAAGAAAAGTACAGAATTACTAGCAGTACAGAATCGATATGGTGGTGGCAGGTAATCATAGTTCCTACTTACTACTCTAATATAGGATTAAAAGGGGGGGGGGATTGTATGAGTGTTGAGGATATGCCTGGAAGAAGACCAAAGTCGCATGAGGGAAATAGTGGTTAGAGGGACACGGACAGAAGGATGGAGTATTGCTGTGGGAGATTTACAGCCTGCCTGAGAGCTCTGCAGCTCCTCTGGTGCGTGCGAGGCTGGAAGTGCCCTGAGCAGAGCAGGGCTGCAGGTGTGTGTTTGGCGTTTTCTGTTGTCATTACAAAGAACAGTGCTTTTCATCCTTCAGTCTTAACTGTCTTTGCTTCTTACCTGCTTGCTGGCCTTGTTAATAATCAATCACGTTTTATTCACTTAACCTTTGTTTGCCTGCCCCCTGCCCCATGCTTCTTCTTGTCACAGTAGATGGCACAACTTCAACTGTTTGTTGATTAGCAAATGCACACTGTATGTGCTGCAGCCATTTTAACTTCTTCACTGAGTGCTGTGCTGTAGCCACTTCAGCTGCTTCTTTGCATATTGATTGAACACTGCTCGCATTGAGTATTGACTGCCACAGACAATGTTCCTCACTTACCATTATTGCCCCTGTTTCTTTCTCCCTGATCACCTTTCCTGTAAACAGTGATGTTCATCCAGTTTCTCCTGCCCTTATATTTCTTCACAATCTTCATCTTTGTTTCATTCTCATACTTGTAAATTAACCACATAAAATAATTTTTCTTTTTTGCTGTTGCCTCTGAGGAACATTTCTCCTAATCATCAGTATGGCCAATCTCAGGAGTTCAGCATTCAGAAATTCAGACTTTGGATTGTTTAGGAATCTGGTTAACAGAGTCCCTTGGGAGGCAGTCCTGAAGGGCAAAGGAGTCCAGGAAGGATGGATGTTATTCAAGAAGGAAGTCTTAAAGGCACAGGAGCAGGCCGTCCCCATGTGCCGTAAGTTGAGCAGGCGGGGGAGAAGACCGGTCTGGCTGAACAGAGAGCTTTGGCTGGAACTTAGGAAAAAAAGGAGAGCCTACCGCCTTTGGAAGAAGGGGCAGGTGACTCAGGAGGACTACAAGGATGTTGTGAGGTTATGCAGGGAGAAGATTAGAAAGGCGAAGGCCCAGCTAGAACTTAAACTGGCCACCGCCGTTAAAGATAACAAAAAATGTTTTTACAAATATATCAGTGACAAAAGGAGGGCCAGGGAGAATCTCCCTCCTTTGTTGGATGCAGAGGGAAACATTCCCATGAAGGATGAGTAGAAGGCTGAGGTACTTAATGCCTTCTTTGCCTCAGTCTTTAATAGTCAGACTGGTCATCCTTGGGGTTTTCAGGCCCCTGAGCTGGGAGATGGAGATAGGGTGCAGAATGAAGCCCCAGTTGTTGAAGAGGTGGCAGTCACCAACCTGCTCCTCCACCTGAATGCCCACAAGTCTATGGGGCCAGACGGGATCCACCCAAGGATACTGAGGGAGCTGGCAGAGGAGCTTGCCAAGCCACTCTCCATCATTTACGAGCAGTCCTGGTCAACCGGGGAGGTCCCAGATGACTGGAAGTTAGCAAATGTGATGCCCCTCTACCCCTTCGGTCGGAAGGAGGATCCGGGGAACTACAGGCCTGTCAGCCTGACCTCAGTGCCGGGAAAGGTCATGGAGCAGATCATCCTGAGTGCCATTATGCAGCACGTGTGGGACAACTGGGGGATCAGGCCCAGCCAGCATGGGTTTATGAAAGGGAGGTCCTGCTTCACTAACCTGGTCTCCGTCTATGATAAGGTGACCCGCTTAGTAGATGAGGAGAAGGCTGTGGATGTTGTCTACTTGGAGTTTAGTAAGGCCTTTGACACTGTCTCCCACAGCATTCTCCTGGAGAAGCTGGCTGCTCATGGCTTAGATAAGTGCACTCTGCGCTGGGTTAAAAACTGGCTGGACGGCCAAGCCCAGAGAGTGGTGGTAAATGGAGTCAAATCCAGTTGGTGGCTGGTCACGGGTGGTGTTCCCCAGGGCTCAGTGTTGGGGCCGGTCTTGTTCAATATCTTCATTGATGATGTGGATGAGGGGATTGAGTGCACCCTCCGTAAGTTTGCAGATGACACCAAGTTGGGTGGAAGTGTTGATCTGCTGGAGGATAGGAAGGCCCTACAGAAGGACCTGGACAGGCTGGATCGTTGGGCCGGGGCCAGCTGTACGAGGTTCAACAAGGCTAAGTGCTGGGTCCTGCACTTGGGTCACAACAGCCCCATGCAATGCCACAGGCTTGGGGAAGAGTGGCTGGAGAGCTGCCTGGCGGAAAAGGACCTGGGGGTGTTGGTTGACAGCCACCTGAACATGAGCCAGCAGGGTGCTCAGGTGGCCAAGAGGGCCAATGGCATCCTGGC
Source organism: Nipponia nippon (assembly GCF_047370975.1). Lineage (NCBI taxonomy): Eukaryota > Metazoa > Chordata > Aves > Pelecaniformes > Threskiornithidae > Nipponia > Nipponia nippon. The sequence continues at coordinate 138,511,133 of NW_028262290.1, read as the reverse complement.
TTGTATCAGGAATAGTGTGGCCAGCAGGACCAGGGAGGTGATAGTGCCCCTGTACTCGGCATTGGTGAGGCCGCACCTCAAATACTGTGCTCAGTTTTGGGCCCCTCACTACAAGAAGACATCGAGGTGCTGGAGCGTGTCCAGAGGAGGGCAGAGTCTTTCCAGACTAGTTAATTTCTTAGGCTGATAAGAGCTATTTTAATAAAAAAATGTAGCTTCTGGGTAGAGCTCAGATTTCAAAAGATAAGAACATCTAGTTTTCCCTTTTTTTTTTTTCTGAATTAGTTACTTTAGTTAAAGACATAATTTTTTCTAGACTGATTAAGAAGAAAGACTGACAAATTGAACTTCAGATTTACTCTTTCGTCAGACTGATTCAAGAAGCAGGTAATGAGATCAACTCATTGTTAGTCACAAAGAGGTTTCTTTGAAATGAAACTTGTCAGACATACTTATTTCTTTAACAGTCACAGAGACTGATATAAACAAAAGCAAGACACATAGGCCTACAGTTTCTTCCATAGCTGTTAAAGCAATTAATGTGTATCCTTACAGCTTCTCAGAGCTGCTGTTAATTTGGATACCTCTTTGTATTCTTAAAATTGCATTTCTTAATAGTCATTTGCCAACAGTATACCGTATTTTTTGTAAAGCTGCTATTTGGTGATGTGGACTTTTCATCTCTCTCCTCCCAGATAAGTTAAACCTCAGCTCTCATTTTTCTTGAGGACTGATTGTTTCCTATGTATTAAAGGTAGGAACAGCAAAGAAACAAAATAGCAGGGTTCAGTTGGGTCACATTGTATGATTTTCCCAGGTTCAATAAGACCCACCAGCCTTGCTATGGGAGGAAGACAAGCAAGTAAGGCTACTATACATAAAACAGAAAGCAAATCAGGAGATAAGAGGATGGAGTGGGAAGAACTATTTGCCTGGTGATAGTCACTGTTGATGTGGATGGTTAAGAAATTTTAAGAGAAGATCCTTCACTAAGCTTTCTTCTGCTGCATACCATTCGGTGCTATAGGAAGGAGACAGAAGACGACCAGTAGCTAACAGAGAGAAAGAGGAGGGGTTATACTCATTTCTCCACTATGAATCATTCTGGGTTGAATCAGCACTCCTCTTCCACCTCCTCCTCACCCTTTCTCCTCCACACATGAAAGATGATGCTCACAGCTTGAAGGAAGATTCTAAGAAAAGCACAAAAAAGCTTCTGTCTACCTGTCAAGGACAATAATTTTAAATTTTGCATGCAAAATATATAATTTTACTAACTTTTCCTGGTTTTGCTCTACCAAAGAATCTATTTTCTCCATCCACCAAGGATTCCTTTCTCACCTAAAGGAAATTCCTCCTCTTTTTTTTGTTGTTGTTTTTTTTACTGGTTTCTGCCTCTCTCCTACTGAGAAACCTTGCTTACTTTCATTCCCCGCAGTACTCACAGCACTCATACTTCTGCTTTTCAGCAGAGGAAACCACATCTCTCTTTTGCATTATATCAAACTCCCACCAAAAGACAGTTGAAGTTGCTCCTTTTTTCCAGAATGAGTAAGAATAAGAGAATCAACTCCAGCATGTCTGAGGAGACCTCAGAAAAGCAAGACATCTTCTTTACTATGTGCACATTTTCCAGCCCTTCCCTGCAAGTTTTGTGTTCTAGATTTGCTGGCAGTTGGCTCAGTGTACTGTTCCTCCACGAGAGTACACCTAAAATGATGCAGCACCCAAGGCACTTCTGTGATGTTTAGAATTGCTATGACAGCATAATCTGATAGTGCTGTTTAACCATGTTGTATTACAACGTGTTTATCAAGAATTTGAGTTTCAGGAAAGAGTGACTGCTCTTTCCTTTCCTTTCCTTTCCTTTCCTTTCCTTTCCTTTCCTTTCCTTTCCTTTCCTTTCCTTTCCTTTCCTTTCCTTTCCTTTCCTTTCCTTTCCTTTCCTTTCCTTTCCTTTCCTTTCCTTTCCTTTCCTTTCCTTTCCTTTCCTTTCCTTTCCTTTCCTTTCCTTTCCTTTCCTTTCCTTTCCTTTCCTTTCCTTTCCTTTCCTTTCCTTTCCTTTCCTTTCCTTTCCTTTCCTTTCCTTTCCTTTCCTTTCCTTTCCTTTCCTTTCCTTTCCTTTCCTTTCCTTTCCTTTCCTTTCCTTTCCTTTCCTTTCCTTTCCTTTCCTTTCCTTTCCTTTCCTTTCCTTTCCTTTCCTTTCCTTTCCTTTCCTTTTCCTTTCCTTTCCTTTCCTTTCCTTTCCTTTCCTTTCCTTTCCTTTCCTTTCCTTTCCTTTCCTTTCCTTTCCTTTCCTTTCCTTTCCTTTCCTTTCCTTTCCTTTCCTTTCCTTTCCTTTCCTTTCCTTTCCTTTCCTTTTCCTTTCCTTTCCTTTCCTTTCCTTTCCTTTCCTTTCCTTTCCTTTCCTTTCCTTTCCTTTCCTTTCCTTTCCTTTCCTTTCCTTTCCTTTCCTTTCCTTTCCTTTCCTTTCCTTTCCTTTCCTTTCCTTTCCTTTCCTTTCCTTTCCTTTCCTTTCCTTTCCTTTCCTTTCCTTCCCTTCCTTCCCTTCCCTTCCCTTCCCTTCCCTTCCCTTCCCTTCCCTTCCCTTCCCTTCCCTTCCCTTCCCTTCCCTTCCCTTCCCTTCCCTTCCCTTCCCTTCCCTTCCCTTCCCTTCCCTTCCCTTCCCTTCCCTTCCCTTCCCTTCCCTTCCCTTCCCTTCCCTTCCCTTCCCCTTCCTTCCCTTCCCTTCCCTTCCCTTCCCTTCCCTTCCCTTCCCTTCCCTTCCCTTCCCTTCCCTTCCCTTCCCTTCCCTTCCCTTCCCTTCCCTTCCCTTCCTTCCCTTCCCTTCCCTTCCCTTCCCTTCCCTTCCCTTCCCTTCCCTTCCCTTCCCTTCCCTTCCCTTCCCTTCCCTTCCCTTCCCTTCCCTTCCCTTCCCTTCCCTTCCCTTCCCTTCCCTTCCCTTCCCTTCCCTTCCCTTCCCTTCCCTTCCCTTCCCTTCCCTTCCCTTCCCTTCCCTTCCCTTCCCTTCCCTTCCCTTCCCTTCCCTTCCCTTCCCTTCCCTTCCCTTCCATCATTAGTCTTTCCACTGGCAGCAAACTTGCATTCCCACTGATATGCCACAGTGCATGTGGCATTTGCAGGCAATGGTGCAACCTTCTTTACAGTAAATAACTGCTAGTAGATACTAGCTCTGGTGAGGGAAGGAAGGAATAGTCCTAGTTTACATGTGAGAACTGATGAACAGGCGAAATTAAATGGTTCACCCAAAGTCAAAGATGAAGGGTCAGTTGATACATCTCCCAGTTCCTAATCAAGTTACCTAGCCAATAAATTCATTTTCTAGCCTTTCCTGCTAGCCAGAAGAACAAGGTTGGCAAGTGCAAAGGGCGCATTGCTGCCTGCAGAAGACAGCAGCAGAGCCACTGGGCTCCTCTGGCCAGAGCTGCTGAGCTGGCTGTAGGCACAGACCATGGAGGCAGTTGCTGAGGGCAGCTGAGAAGTGGGAACAACAAAATGCTGTGTGCCTTTGCTATCTCCTTTATCAGTGTTTCAGCCCTGGAAAGCCATATCAGTTTCTGCAGTACCACCAGTAAGGGGTTTGGGTATGTGGGGAAAGGCAGCACCCGCATCTTACAGAATGCTAAACCTGGCTTTTCTGTGCTTTCCTTACAGTGTACACAGATTCACATCTTCTCTCTCCCCTCAGATGTCTGCTAAGGCCCCAGCTGCTAGAACAAGGAACAGTCTGGCCCCAGTAGACCCCTTGCTCTTGCAGGAGCAAAATTGAGTTTGTCTACACTGCTGAGAGAAGACTTCAGGCAGCTCTGCTCTAATATACTGTAATTCTTTACAGATTGAAAATATTTTTACTGCCCTTTCAAAAATATTTACATGGTACCAGTATATAAATAAAATTTCAATGAATTGGAACAATTTTTTAGAATTACTTAAAAATATTTTCACTTCATTTTCTAATTAGAAAAAGCAACTAAAATCTGAAATGAAGAGCTGTTCCAGATAAAACCACACAAAAACCTCCTTTTTGTTATGCAGTTTTTGGAACAGAAAGGCAGTTGAAACTGAACCTTTCTAAATTTATTTTCTGATGAGTCAGTATTTCCCAGACAAATTCCTGAAGGGCTGTAGTCTTGGCTAGACTGTGGATGCAATGAAATACCCGTTCCTCAGTACTGCACTGCCTTTTAGTTTCAACCCACACATTAGTCCTCAGTATTATCCAGGTTTAGCTGTAGAATTAGTGACTTAGAAGATATTTTAATGGGCGTTTCCTTGCAGGTTTTGAATACATCTTATTTTCAGCACTTTGGCTGTGGGACCTTGTTTTCTTAAAAATAAAACTGTCACTACCCAGGTCTATACAGATGTGAGTCAGTCAGGGGAGTTCAGAGTGACAGTGGGACAACACAGGTTAGTGTGCCAGACAGTGGTCCCCACACTGTATCAACCTAATGGTTGTCAAGCTTTTCCAGTCATTTCAGTAAAGGAGATGTTTGAGAGGGGGCAGTGCCCTAAGCATCAAGCACAAGTTGCCCAGGGAGGCTGTGGAGTCTCTATCCTTGGAGATATTCAAAAGCTTGACTCTAGGTGGCCCTGCTTGAGCAGGGGTGGGTTGGACAAGATGACCTCCAGGGGTCCCTTCTAACCTCAGCCATTCTGTGATTCTGTGATTCTGTGTTACTAGGAAGGTAATGAAGGGTGGGCTAATCAGGTGGCTGGGGTTGAATTTGCAGTCTGTTTTTTAAGGTGTGGACACAAAGGAAATAACTTACTTTAAACATTATGGAGAAGGGGGAGTCAGTGGTGGGATTAAAAAAGAGAGGTGATATAGATAAAGCACTGGCCTGAGGAAGTCATCTTAATCTAGCAGAGTGTATAGAGAACAGATTGCAGGGGGAACTGCATTGCCATGATTACAGAAATAGCTATGGACACATACCCTTTCACTCTACTTCAGGACATTAATGGAGAAAATATTTAAGGTTCCAATTAATAGAAGAATTTTCTGTAGACACATTACGATGACGTTTATAACCAAAGCTGATTTACTAATTAGTAAATTGCCGGTTTTTAATATGTCTATATAGTAGCACTGTATATTTGAAGTTCTTTTCTATCTAATGTATATATATTGTATTTTAAAGTTTTGCTCTTTCTAACATGAATAATTGCAAACTGTATGATAATACATATACAGATGTTACTCTGTGACAGAAATACACCTTTTTATTCAACTCAGCAACCCTAACTGTGACTATACGTTTAAAACAATAATAGAAGAATTTAAGTAATAACAAAAAATCAACTTGTTCATTTTTAACACTGGAATGTTAGTAATGACACAAAACTGGCTTGCTGTGTCGCCCCTTTGTGCTGGAGGCCTGACAGGAAACCATGATGAGCTTGCTCTTTTAAGCCTAAGGGCTTCACATTAGCAGCATATGACAATTTTCTTACCAGAGTCTGCTTTGCAAAGCACACAGGGAGAAGGAAGTGGACTGGATGCTGTCATGTACAGGATGGTGTGGTAATTAAGCAACACTGTTCAAGCATGAAGAGAGCAAAAAACAAGGGTTTCACTGTTAGACTTCTTACATGATCGCAAAACACGGTGGTGCAAAGCTTTTCTGCCTTGCAATAAGGGACTTTTTATTTTTGAAAAAAAAAAAAAAGTGCAGTTATTAAACTCAGCATGGAGACAATCTGAAACAGGATCTTCATCAATCAGATTAACTACTTTCCAAGATGAAAGTAGACGAGGCA